>NC_073381.1:11692770-12036103 GCF_028641065.1 Leucoraja erinaceus
AGTCGTCACCACTCTATCCTTGGTTGTCAACCAGTCTATTCCTGGTCACCACTGGTCTCACCAGCACAGTGATTGATACAAATACATCGATAGATGCCCCTGAACACATCATCAGTGCTGCAACCTGGGGTCATTGGGTGTTTCGGGTCTTTCAACATCAGACACCCTCACCCAGGCGACCCAGCCCTGGTTGATCAGACCACGACTTGTGTTCAGGTGGCATTCTTGCCATGGTGCCATGGACCTCCTCTCCTGATCCAGAGTTATCTCGAGGCTTTCTCCGCTGCCTCTGTGGTGTTCTTGATGGCTCTTCTCCTATACATTCCGGTGATGCCCAGTGCACTCAAGGCTTTGTAGAGCGATTGCCCTGCAAAACCTCTGCTGCCAACCTGGATGGGCATACACCTAGCCTTCCAGCCCAGCTTACGGCAGTCTATAATAGTCTATCCCTCTCAATTTTGGCCTAAAGGGAAGATGACTGGGTGGATCTGTCACGTAAGAATTGTTGGCACCCTTTTAATTATTTCCAGTAACTCTTGTTTGATCTCGTTGAAGGACTTTGTCAGAAATCCTGCAATGTGAAGCACATGCTTTGAATATAATTTCTCTCTAATTTATTAAGCTGTGGGCAATGTTGACAGAGCCTCATTTATTGTCCTCACCGCTGTGAGAATATGTTGGCAACCCATCGCCTTCAAGCGATGTTCTATAACTTGAGAGGCTTGCCAGAACATTTCAATCAGAATTAAGTTAACCACATTGCTGGCAAGGGATGAAGCGCTGGAGGGTGCACAACTAGAGAATCAATTCAGTCCCCATTACGGAACAGGAGTTGTCACATCTCAAGGTACAGATTGGAGATAATCAAATAGAAGAAGGGAAGCAAACATTCAGGCAAATTTCTGCACCCACTGCAGTGGTTTTGGGACCTTTATTACTGCCACTTCTATCTGGGACATCCGGATTCAGATTCAGATTCAATTTTAATTGTCATTGTCAGTGTACAGTACAGAGACAACGAAATGCATTGTGACAATAAAAGACTCTTGACTTGTAGGTTACACAAAAAAGCTGGAGAAACTCAGTGGGTGCAGCAGCATCTATGGAGCGAAGGAAATAGGCAACGTTTCGGCCCGAAATGTTGCCTATTTCCTTCGCTCCATAGATGCTGCTGCACCCGCTGAGTTTCTCCAGCTTTTTTGTGTAACCTTCGATTCTCCAGCATCTGCAGTTCCTTCTTAGACTCTTGACTTGTGTCTATTCTCTGTGTGGAATTCTCTGCCACAGAAGGTAGTTGAGGCCAGTTCATTGGCTATATTTAAGAGGGAGTTAGATGTGGCCCTTGTGGCTAAAGGGATCAGAGGGTATGGAGAGAAGGCAGGTACGGGATACTGAGTTGGATGATCAGCCATGATCATATTGAATGGCGGTGCAAGCTCGAAGTGCCGAATGGCCTACTCCTGCACCTATTTTCTATGTTTCTATGTTTCTATCTTTCTATCTTGACTCTTGACTTGCTTTGCGCATGTATTAGCCACCAAATTTCCTCCGAATAAACTCTCTGCTACACCCATCCTGCCATCATCAAATGCACAAATTGTCAGATGGAGGCAGCAAATAGTGAGAGCAGGTGACTACGGAATGTTCCACTCCATTCACAAATGATAGTTCTAAGCTGATATGCCAGATACTGTCTCCAGCAGAGAAGCCAGAAACTCCCATGCCATCACAAATGGTGCCAGGCTGCCATTCTTTAAAAAACATAGAAACATAGAAAATAGGTGCAGTAGTAGGCCATTCGGCCCTTCGAGCCTACACCGCCATTCGATATGATCATGGCTGATCATCCAACTCAGTATCCCATCCCTGCCTTCTCTCCATACCCCCTGATCCCTTTAGCCACAAGAGCCACATCTAATTCCCTCTTAAATATATTGAATTTCCTTTATTGTCATTCAGACCTTACGGTCTGAACGAAATTTCGTGCCTGCAGTCATACATACAATGATACAATAATGAACAACAATAAACACAAATTAACATCCACCACAGTGAGTCCTCCAAACACCTCCTCACTGTGGTGGAGGCAAAAATCTTAGGGCTGCAGTCTCTTCCCTCTTCTCCCTCTGCGCTGAGGCAATTCCCCACCGGGCGATGGTACAAACAGTCCCGCAGCTCATCGAACCCCGCGAACGGGCCGGTTCAAACACTGCGGCCCGGGGTGGTCGATGCCGCCGCACCTCCAGTCCAGCACACGCAGCCGCCGGCCCGCGGCTGAACCCCAGGACTCTGGACACCGCCGCCAGAACGTCGCCCCAGCCACCGGAGCATCGTCCCAGCCCCCGGACCGGATCGCCCTCACGTGAGTACCGTTCCACCCTCGGGCTGGGCCACTCCGACGGGAGTGCCGTTCCTCCCTCGGGCTGGGCCACTCCGACGGGAGTGCCGTTCCTCCCTCGGGCTGGGCCACTCCGACGGGAGTTCCGTTCCTCCCTCGGGCTGGGCACTCTGACGGGAGTGCCGTTCCTCCCTCGGGCTGGGCCACTCCAGCGGGAGTGCCGTTCCACCCTCGGGCTGGGCCACTCCAGCGGGAGCGCCGTTCCTCCCTCGGGCTGGGCCACTCCGACGGGAGTGCCGTTCCTCCCTCGGGCTGGGCCACTCCAGCCCCTCACCATGCCGCTCTCACGGGAGCACCGTTCCATCCCGGGCTGGGCCGGGAGCGAGCCCAGGACGAGTCCTGTCAGCTGCCTCCAGAGTCCCGAGGTCGCCGGCTCCGCTAGGCCTCAGCGTAGACGGAGGCAAAGAAGGGGGATGCGACAAAAAGGTCGTATTCCCCCGAAGGGAGTGACAGCAGGCCCCGTTTCACCCCCCCCCACCCCCCTCCCCACATAAATACAGCCTAAAAACCAAAAACATAACTAGACAAAAACAAAAAAAAAACAATACAAAAAAGTAAAAACCAACGGACTGCAGGCGAGCCGCTGCTGCCAGGGCAGCACCGCCACTTCCGGACCATATAGCCAATGAACTGGCCTCAACTACCTTCTGTGGCAGAGAATTCCACAGATTCACCACTCTCTGTGTAAAAAAGTGATTTTCTCACCTCGGTCCTAAAAGACTTCCCTCTTATCCTTAAACTGTGACCCGTAGTTCAGTCTGAAGAAGGGTTTCGGCCCGAAACGTCGCCTATTTCCTTCGCTCCATAGATGCTGCTGCACCCGCTGATTTTCTCCAGCATTTTTGTGTACCCCAAGTTCTTGGCTTCCCCAACATCGGGAATAATCTTCCTGCATCTAGCCTGTCCAACCCCTTAAGAATTTTGTAAGTTTCTATAAGATCCCCCCCTCAATCTTCTGAATTGTAGCATGTACAAGCCGAGTCTATCCAGTCTTTCTTCGTATGAAAGTCCTGCCATCCCAGGAATCTGTCTGGTTCAAAACATTGAGTGAATCATTGATTTACGAGTCCCCTTCGCTCCGTTGCTTAGTCAGCAACGTTCTCCATCAAATCCCTACCTTGTTGCCCATGGCATTCTGGTCGTGTGGCACAGACTACTTAGCATCACGCCTCAATGCAGCTTGAATTTATGACACTATTTCCTTCCATTGATGGAAGCCATTCGCCCCATCTAGCCTACACCAGCTTTAGGACCAATTCCATTCCTCCTCACTTTTTTTTTCTCTGTAACCTGCTCTTGTTGTATCTGTTCACTGTGGATGGCTGGATTATTATCATGTACTGTCTTTCTGCTGACAGGTTAGCACACAGAAAAAGGTTTTCACTGTACCTCAGTACACGTGACAATAAACTGAATTCAACTCATTCACATGCTGATCAAATCACCTTGATTCTCCTAAAAATCTCCTACCATGACCAGGGGTAAACTTACAGTAGTCAATTGGCCAACCAGATCCTTGTGAGATCCTGAAAGCAAAATAAATATTGTAAGCTATCCCCATCATTCTTATGGTGCCTTGCACAACCCCAATGTCCCGAAGTGACTGAAATGTCATGACGTTTATTGTATGAGGAAACAACAAATAATTTGTGTACAGCAATCTGTGTAATGTCTCTTTTTGTAATGTCAGTCACAAGAAGAATTTGGGAGCTCTCCATTCTTCAAAATATATCATGAGATTCTTAATTTCCAAAGAGGGCCTTGATTGAATGTCTTGTCTAAACAGTAGTATGCAGTGTTGGAATAAAGACATATGTTCGCCGTTCTTAGGGGTCGGGTTTGAATGTTTAGCCCCTCACAGACTAGAATTATTGTATCATTGAGATAAAGCCAATGTCAAAACTGCATTGATGTTTCTCTCTGCCACATTGCATATCCAAGAATAAACCTTCTACCTCCTTTCAATGGAGGCAGGGTTGCTTACTCTGGATTTGAACAAGATAGCACAGTGCCACTTCCCAAAAACGGCAAATTTGTTACACTGACTATTTCCAAGAGAGAAAGAGATCAAAATTGATCAGCTTCAGGTTAATGAATTTCTTTGAAATATTTGAAGAAGTTGCTTTCAGTGTCAGTGACTTCTGTTTAAATTCAGAAACATTTAAGGGCGTTAGATATGGAGATACATTGGTAAAGTTATCTTCCCAGATTAATGATACAAAGTCTGGGTCAATGTGAGTTCAAATACCCACCAAAGATTTGTTACAAGTTATAAGGGATAAGAGCTTATCGTTTAACAGCTTATATAAATTATGAGATTCTCTTAAATACAACTGCTTCACCGATATGTTGTGCCTATCTTTGGTAAAAAACAGCATCTGCAGTTCTTTTTATTACATTTAGTTAATTTGGCCCCTGGTACTTGCTCTGTCATTGAACAAAATCATGGCTGATCCTTTACCTTGGTGCTGCTTTCCTCCACTAAGCTCACCAATTCATTAATATCAAAAAATCAAGTAACCTTTATATTCTAGAATTATTCTCAGTGAGACATATAACCCATCTAGGTTGTATGTCTCACTGAGAATAAGCATTTAATATTCATGATTTAACAGTTATGGTTAAAATAATAAAATACACCAATCCTAAATATATCAAGGAAAGAATATTTCAACCCAGACATTCCCAAGGAGAATGTTTCATATTACTGCTCAATGCAGCCATGTCATGTTTCTTTCTCAGCTCTTTTTATGGGTTCATTTACAATAATGGTTTAACACCTTCAATAAAATACCAGACAGCAGGTAAGGAAATCATATTAACGTTCTTATGATGACATTCTTCACAGCAATTTCCAGGGTTTATATATCCCATCACGATCCAAATTTAGGAGGATTAATTTCAGGACGTCTAGTTACATCACTTCTATTAGATGCTCACCATTGAGTGGTGATGTCATAATGCAAGAGTGCGTTTCAGCCAGATGCTCTGTTGGGGTTAAGTCAATACCAGGGTCAAGCAGTGGTTAATAATGGAGCCTCTCAGCTCCAGAGACCAGGATTCAGCCGTGCCCTCTGTCCCCGTCTATAACTTTCATGTTATCCTTGTGGCTGTTTGGGTTTCCTCATGTGCAAAGATATATAGGTGCGTCACTCACTGTAAATCCAGGACAAGGGGTCACAGCTTAAGGATAAAGGGGAAATCCTTTAAAACCGAGATGAGAAGAACTTTTTTCACACAGAGAGTGGTGAATCTCTGGAACTCTCTGCCACAGAGGGTAGTTGAGGCCAGTTCATTGGCTATATTTAAGAGGGAGTTAGATGTGGCCCTTGTGGCTAAGGGGATCAGGGGTTATGGAGAGAAGGCAGGTACGGGATACTGAGTTGGATGATCAGCCATGATCATATTGAATGGCGGTGCAGGCTCGAAGGGCCGAATGGCCTACTCCTGCACGTAATTTCTATGTTTCTATGTTTCTAAATGACCTCTAGTGTTCCAGTAGATGACAGAATGACGGGCGGCAGGGGTGTTGATGGGAATGCGTGAGGTAAAATGAGATCAAAGTAGGAATGATGTGGATGTATGCTAGATGGCATGTGGAGGTGCGGTGGGCTGGAGATCTTGGTGTGTGGCCCTATATGATTCAGGCATGGGCTGGTAAGTGACAAGTAATATCACTTCACAAATTCGCCAATCAATGACCATCTCCAGTGAGGGAGAGCCTAGCCACCCTCCCGAGTCTTTCAATGTCATTGATATTAAGGGAAGCCAGGATGAGTGGAAGTGCAAGAACACTCTAGAAGCTTGGCAATATCCAAAACTACAAAGTCAGCTTGGTTCCCTAAATGACACCCTAAATATTCACAATTCACAAGTTATGGTAGAATTGTGGCATTCGGCCCATCGGGACCACTCTGTCATTCAATCATGGCTGGTCTCAGCCTCCTAATCCCATTTTCCTGCCTTCTCCCTATAACCCCTGACCCCCGTAAATGAAAGCTGAAAATGCTGGAAACTGCAATAGGAAAGTGAAACTAAATTAACTTTTCAATTCTATGTTGTATCATATTTCACTCATATTTATTTAATTTCCTTCTATCTCTTTGAACTTCACCCTGAGCATTCACTCTCACTCACCCTGAGCATTCCCTCACCTTAGGAGATGAAGCTATTCTACCTTTATCTCCCAGAGTCCTTTCGAGCAAGAAGAACGAGATCAGTAAGTGTAGAGGAACACCTTCTCCCACAGGTTCCTCTTCAAGACACACATCATCCTGAATTGGAATATATTGCAATTTCTTTATCATTGCTGTATCTAAATCCTGGAAATCTTAATCTGACTGCACTGTGGGAACACCTTCAGCAGACAACTGTTCAAGACATTATTTCACGATCACCTTCTCGAGAGCAATGAGAGATGGGCAGGTCTTGGTGCTGACACAACGATCATGAAAAATGAATATAAAAAGCATCATGAAGGGAGGGATACATTACGATACAATTTTCCAAGGCAATAATAATACGCGATGCAATAACCACATGTAAAATACATGTCGATTGGTACATGGATAGGAAAGGATTTGTAGGGATATGGGTCAAATGTCGGTAAATGGCTTTGATCGACATCTTTGTCATCATGGGCAAATTGTGCTGAAGGGCCTGTTTATGTACTGTATGACGCTCTGACCTGCAACTAAAAAGGTCCCATTGCTTTCCAACATATTCATTTCTATTGATGAGGTGAATCCAAAGGAATTACATGTGAAATGCGAAATAACATCAAACAGCATAAAATGTGATTGAATTGCATGTAACTACGTTATTTAGCCACAATGTACTACTTTAAATGTATTGGGGGGTGGGGGTGGGGGTCACACAGCTCACTTCACGCCATGTGATATGCGCTCAAACAAATATTTGGTCTTGGCTGTCAATGGCATTCAAGAACGACAGTGATGTAGCAGGTGCCACTGGTCAATTTGTGGAATAGATTCTCTGGAAGCAGTAATAAGATGTAAAACGTGGTCTTTCTATTCAGATAGTGTTCACTGCCGCTGATAAATGCAAGTCTCCTCCCATTCTATTTATTTCATATAAGCCTTCCAGCATACCTGTCTATTCCCTTTTCTCCCATGTACTCATCTACTCATCTGAAAGCATCTCAGCTATTTATCTTTGATATTCTGTTTCATATTCTTATCACTCTGACAGCTCATTTTCCTTTTACATTTATTTTCAACTCTTATTTATGGTACCAGCTTATGTATTGTTCCAAAAATCTAAGCAATCTTTCCTCAGCAAAACACAAAGGGCTGGAGGGACGCATCTGGTGAGGGAATTGACAGATGACTGTCTAAAGAATGGATCTGACCTGAAAAATCATCCACCCATTCCATTCCCAGATGCTGCCTAACCCATTGAGTTCCTCCAGCACTTTGTGTTTTATTCAATTTTCCATCATCTTTAGTTTCTTGTGTCTCTAATTTTTTCCTCAGCTACTAGGTCAACACCAGAATTGTGCTGACCTAGTATTGGTGCAGCACTGGAATCGTTGCCTTGCAGCAACAGAGATCCGGATTCAATCCTGACTACTGATGCTGTCTGTACAGAGTTTGTATGTTCTCCTTGTGACTGTGTGATTTTTCCCTGGGTGCTCCGGTTTCCTCCCATATCCCAGACGTACAAATTTGTAGGCTAATTGACTTGGTAAAATTATAAATTGTCCCTACTCTGCGTAGGATAGTGTTAGTGTGCGGGGATTGCTGGTCAGGGTGGACTCGGTGGGCTGAAGGGCCTGTTTCCACATTGTATCTCCAAGCTCTAAACTGTTTGTTCATTTGATACCCTGAATGACTTGACTGTTCATCTGATACTTTGAATGACTGCAGTAATTTTCTCCATTTTCTTCCTTTGGGCATGTGATAATGCCACCTCTTCAAATTAATGTCAACTTTGTAACTTAACTGTCTAGGCCGACATTTTAAATTCCTTTACAATTTAACTGTGTGTTCTTCCTCCACATTAAATACCGTCTGCAAATATTGCAATGGAGCTATTGGCTCCTGCATTCAAATAGTACCCTTTGAGTAACAGTGACTCCAGCACTGATCCGTGTGTAATACTGCTTTCGCGGGAGAAATGGGGGACAGAAGATAAGACTTTATTGCCTTCCATCACAGTGGGGAATGTGGAGGAGCCGCTGTAGTGGATGCTTACGTCATTTTTTTTATGTAGTTGTGTGTCTTGTTGCTTATTTTGGTATGACTGCATGGCAAATCCCTTCCTTCACCACCTGCAGTTTAAATTCCATTTGGAATATTTTGGAGGACCAAGAAACCAAGAAACCAAGAACCAAAAAGAAGAAATCAAATTCATTGTATGTGGCAAAAAATACTTGTCTAACAAATTATGATTATGATTATGATCAAATAATCCTCCTAATGCCCTACTAATTTCCTGTTTTTTTAAACTAATTTTCTATCCATTCAGCAAATACAAAACTAAAGATCAGTGCCTCCTGCATGGTTGATGGAACCCACATCATTACACTCTTTGTTTCCAGATACTCTGCTCTTAGCTTCTCCCTCCTACTGGAACTGTGATAAGATACATCCCCCTCCTCACACCCCAACCACCCTTAGCGACAGTACAGAAACAAAAAAACTGGACAATGGTAGAATCAGGTCAGGAAGACCTAATTTCCCTGCCAACATTCACAGTAGTTTATTTAAACCTTGGCATTTAGTTATTTACCCCCTGTCTCCATAAAAATGAATCTACATTGTTGGCCTACTGTTTGGTGTTTTATTAAAAGCCTTTTGAAATTGTTTTTAAATTAGATTGTCTTCAAAATATAATGCATTCTGTGATTATTTAGAACCTTGTCATAACTGTGCCATGACTGAGCAGGAAAGGAAATGTTGTATCTCTGTTTCCCAAGTCATTGCTTTTTTCCCATGCACTGTGTCTGGGTCAACTGTACATTAATCTTTCTGATGGATCAACAAACCCATTATGTGGATGAGGCCGATGAAGTGAAATCCAGGTTAGCCGGGAAGTGGTGTTGGGTAAATTGAATGGATTAAAGGCCGATAAATCCCCAGGGCCAGATAGGCTGCATCCCAGAGTACTTAAGGAAGTAGCTCCAGAAATAGTGGATGCATTAGTAATAATCTTTCAAAACTCTTTAGATTCTGGAGTAGTTCCTGAAGATTGGCGGGTAGCAAATGTAACCCCACTTTTTAAGAAGGGAGGGAGGGAGAGAGAAAATGGGGAATTACAGACCAGTTAGTCTAACATCGGTAGTGGGGAAACTGCTAGAGTCAGTTATTAAAGATGGGAAAGCAGCACATTTGGAAAGTGGTGAAATCATTGGACAAAGTCAGCATGGATTCATGTCTGACGAATCTTATAGAATTTTTCGAGGATGTAACTAGTAGCGTGGATAGGGGAGAACCAGTGGATGTGGTGTATCTGGACTTCCAGAAGGCTTTCGACAAGGTCCCACATAAGAGATTAGTATACAAACTTAAAGCACAAGGCATTGGGGGTTCAGTATTGATGTGGATAGAGAACTGGCTGGCAAACAGGAAGCAAAGAGTAGGAGTAAACGGGTCCTTTTCACAATGGCAGGCAGTGACTAGTGGGGTACCCCAAGGCTCAGTACTGGGACCCCAGCTATTTACAATATATATTAATGATCTGGATGAGGGAATTGAAGGCAATATCTCCAAGTTTGCGGATGACACTAAGCTGGGGGCAGTGTTAGCTGTGAGGACGATGCTAGGAGACTGCAAGGTGACTTGGATAGGCTGGGTGAGTGGGCAAATGTTTGGCAGATGCAGTATAATGTGGATAAATGTGAGGTTATCCATTTTGTGGTGGCAAAAACGGGAAAGCAGACTATTATCTAAATGGTGGCCGATTGGGAAAGGGGGAGATGCAGCGAGACCTGGGTGTCATGGTACACCAGTCATTGAAGGTAGGCATGCAGGTGCAGCAGGCAGTAAAGAAAGCGAATGGTATGTTAGCTTTCATTGCAAAAGGATTTGAGTATAGGAGCAGGGAGGTTCTACTGCAGTTGTACAGGGTCTTGGTGAGACCACACCTGGAGTATTGCGTACAGTTTTGGTCTCCAAATCTGAGGAAGGACATTATTGCCATAGAGGGAGTGCAGAGACGGTTCACCAGACTGATTCCTGGGATGTCAGGACTGTCTTATGAAGAAAGACTGGATAGACTTGGTTTATACTCTCTAGAATTTAGAAGATTGAGAGGGGATCTTATAGAAACTTACAAAATTCTTAAGGGGTTGGACAGGCTAGATGCAGGAAGATTGTTCCCGATGTTAGGGAAGTCCAGGACAAGGGGTCACAGCTTAAGGATAAGGGGGAAATCCTTTAAAACCGAGATGAGAAGAATCTTTTTCACACAGAGAGTGGTGAATCTCTGGAACTCTCTGCCACAGAGGGTAGTTGAGGCCAGTTCATTGGCTATATTTAAGAGGGAGTTAGATGTGGCCCTTGTGTCTAAGGGGATCAGGGGGTATGGAGAGAAGGCAGGTACGGGATACTGAGTTGGATGATCAGCCATGATCATATTGAATGGCGGTGCAGGCTCGAAGGGCCGAATGGCCTACCCCTGCACCTAATTTCTATGTTTCTATGTTTCTATGAAGGGTCTCTTCCTGAAACGTCACCTGTTCCTTCTCTCCAGACTCCAGCATGTTGTGTCTATCTTTAGTGATCGATAAACCAGCAGCTGCAGTTCCTTCCTACACAATCCATTAATATTGATCATTTGGGTAGTACAAGATACATGAGATAGTCATTGATCTTAATGCATTAATTAATGTGTATGTTCCTGAACTTGGATGACTCATCCAGGAGCCTTTCCAGAGATTCCTTGTTGCCATGTGGTAACAGGAAGTGTTTCATGAACACCTGACCTCTGATTTACAATCTCACTTGAGACAATGATGATTCTCTATGAGGATGACATCCTCTGTGAAAGCTCCTGCCTGTTTGCAGGGAGATTGTGTACCTGCTTTACATTCTATAAATGGAGCCAAGCATTTGGAGTTCTCTAACCTCTAACATTTATGATAAGCATCATCTGTCAATCATTCTTCGTGGAACTGATAGTAAAATAGGCTAAATCCATCCGTGAACTCTATCGTGTCACAGATGGTGGCAGAAGTGCTTGGTATTCTAGGCATGGGGTTCAACCTCCCACAGGCAAAGCTAGAAATCAATTCCTACAAAGTTCTGTTGGACAGCAGCATTTCATATATTAAAATAAAAGATCTTTTCGCGTTTTGACAACTTGCCATACACCATCTGTTGATGGTTCTATTTTTGTCTATAAAGTAGCCAAGGTTGGTCATTTATCACTTGCTCCACCTCTCTTTCCCGATTATCCGCATCAATGAATTTTCACACTTTTTCACACAAATGCTGGTGAGTGTATGGAACGAGCTGCCGGTGGAGGTTTTTTGAGGCAGGTACTATCGTAATGATTAAGAAACATTTGGACAGGTACATGAAAGGGAAACGTTTAGAGGGATTTGGGCCAAACTTAGGAAGGTGGTGCAGCTTGTTGGTTGATGTAAGCAAGTTGGGCTGAAGAGCCTGTTTCCACACTGTATGACTATGACTCTAGTTTGGATAAGAAACAATTGACCTGATAAAATTGGTCAGATTTTTGGGTGTGTTGTACAATTTAAGATAATAAGCAAATGCATTTAAGATTACAAAACATGGCACCACATGTGGACAACAAAAGAAGCAAAGTTTCCTTTTCTATCTGGAGTTGTGACCCACCTAACGTCAATTGTTCCCAGAAACTGGGAAGGGTTTAGAAAATTATGCAATCTAATTTACAAAATCAAACTTGGGCGATAGTTTAGACACAATGAACTGCAGATGCTGGAACATTGCATGGAACATAAAGTACTGGAGTGTAAAAAACAAAAGGAACTACGACACAGTCAGTGGGTCAGGCAGCGTCTCAGGAAAACATGGATAGGTGACTTTCAGGTCAGGACCCTTCTTCAGACTGATTGTAGTAGGGGAGAAAAAACTGGAAAAGATGCATCATTCCATAATGCCATAGAGGGAGCACAGAGTCTCCCATCCCTCTCTCCCACAGCCCCCTTCCCTCTATACCCCACCCCCCTTCCCTCTCTCCCCCCCCCCCCTGCCCCCTACCCCACTGTCCCTCTTCCATCACTCCCCCTACCCCTCTCCTCCTTCCTCCCCACTCTTCCACTTCTCTCGCCCCTTCCCCCTCCACTCTCCCTCCCCACTCTTTCCCCTCCCTCCCCCCTCCTCTCTCCCCATCCCCCTCTCTCACCCCCTACCCCGCTCTCCTTTCCCTCCCAAATCTGTCCCCTTTCCTCCTCCTCCTCTCCCCTCCCTCCCCTCTTCTCATCCCCCTCCCCCCACCTGTGTGTTTGGGGGGTGGTTAATGTGAGTGTGATGCCGCAGCCCCCTCCCCCCCCAAACGCCGTTGGGGAAACAGACCCAACGGGTCTGCACTTGGTCTAGTTATATATTAAAACTGTGTGTCTGCCGCCGTCCGGCGTCTGGCGTCCGGCGTCCGGCTGCCGGCCGACTTTCTTCCTTTGATTCCTTGCTACTCCGAAACCAGACGCAGAATCGCCGAGATATTTTCCATTTCGGTAGAAATTTCACTTTTCTTTCAACGTATCCGCTCCTGATTACATTTCGTCGTGTTTATGTACACATTTTTAATCAAATCCTTCTCCCCCCTCCCCAAATTTCAAAAGAAAACTGGCTTCTCACCCATAGAATCAGCCCCAGCACCAGCACCTGGTGAACGTTCCATCGTGTGATGTCACAATGTCCAATGCTCAAAGAGATTCTTGCCATAGAGGGAGTACAGAGAAGGTTCACCAGACTGATTCCTGGGATGTCAGGACTTTCATATGAAGAAAGACTGGATAGACTCAGCTTGTACTGGCTAGAATTTAGAAGATTGAGGGGGGATCTTATAGAAACTTACAAAATTCTTAAGGGGTTGTACATGCTAGATGCAGGAAGATTGTTCCCGATGTTGGGGAAGTCCAGATCAAGGGGTCACAGTTTAAGCATAAAGTGAAAACCTTTTAGGACATGAGATGAGAAAAACATTTTTTACACAGAGAGTGGTGAATCTCTGGAATTCTCTGCCACAGAATGTAGTTGAGGCCAGTACATTGGCTATATTTAAGAGGGAGTTAGATGTGGCCCTTGTGGCTAAAGGGATCAGGGGGTATGGAGAGAAAGCAGGTACAGGATACTGAGTTGGATGATCAGCCATGATCATATGGAATGGCGGTGCAGGCTCGAAGGGCCGAATGGCCTACTCCTGCACCTATTTTCTATGCTTCTATGTTTCTATGTTTCCATATCCACCAGAGATGCTCTCTGACCCACTGAGTTACGCCAGCACTTTATGTTCCACCTTGGAAGATAGTTTCTTAGTTAAGAGGTGAAATGTTCCAAAATGTAGATGTTGTGAAGTGAACTTTAGAGAGTGAGAATGAACCAGCGTTTAATTAAGTCTCGCACAACCTTTGAACAGGAGGACTAGATTGACAATGTGAAATCAATTCCAAAGAACAGTGCAGCAAACGTGGAAGTCACTAACATCTTGTGAAGCCAAACCTGCTGCCATTCTTTCTATAACCCAGCGCTCCTGCCATTTAGCAATGAAACACCATTTTGCTCAGGTATTCAGAGTGGGACTTGAATAGCAAGTTGGAATGCAGAGGTGTGAGTGCTATTCACTGAGCCTTAACTGACACACATTGCGCTATGCAAGAATACTGAAACAATTTTCATAAGCCTCAAGCACGTTGAAGAATTATTATTTTTTCACTGAAATGAATAGTAGATATCTGGGACTTTACCAAAAGCTGTTAACTTTGTTCTGATTAATTATTTTGGAAAAATAATCTGAATAAATATTTGGGAATGAATATGAAATTTATAGGGACAATGGAAAATCCATAGACTAGCCCTGGGCTTCTGCTATACTGGAAAGCTCATCTATTCAAAGCAATTTACTGAGCTTGAGTCATGGTGCTGTAAACGTTGATGGAGTTTTGTTCAGCTGCCTTTGAAGGTCATGTAAAATCTTCCAAGACATTGCCTGGCCATGATTAGATTAATGGGATTTCATAATAGAAAGAAGGTGCTTGCATTTTTACTGCACCCTTCCTGCCCACAATGTGCCCCAAACCTTAACATACATGATCACTTTTTGAAGTGCAATCATGCACTTATATATAACATATAACATTACAGCATGGAAACAGGCCATCTCGGCCCTTCTAGTCCATGCCGAACACTTATTCTCCCCTAGTCCCATCTACCTGCACACAGACCATAACCCTCCATTCCTTTCCCGTCCATATAACTATCCCATTTATTTTTAAATGATAAAATCGAACCTGCCTCCACCACCTTCACTGGAAGCTCATTCCACACAGCTACCACTCTCTGAGTAAAGAAGTTCCCCCTCGTGTTACCCCTAAACTTCTGTCCCTTAAAAATAAATTGGATAGTTATATGGACGGGAAAGGAATGGAAGGTTATGGTCTGAGTGCAGGTAGATGGGACTAGGGGAGAATAAGTGTTTGGCACGGACTAGAAGGGCCGAGATGGCCTGTTTCCGTGCTGTAATTGTTATATGTTATATGTTATGTTATATGTAGTAAATGCATGTCATGATTTGTGAACACCAAAGCCTTGCAAACAAATAAATCAATATTGGATGAGGGCTATGTTTTGGACACAGTTAAGGGCAGTGATTATGGGGAGAAGGCAGGAGAATGGGGTTAGGAGGGAGAGATAGATCAGCCAGGATTGAATGGCAGAGTAGATTTGATGGGCCCAATGGCCTAATTCTGCTCCTATCACTTATGATAGTAAAAGAGTGAATTCACCTGTTCTTCTGTGAGATGATAACGTGTTTATCTATATCCACTTGAGGGAGCTGATCCAGTTTTTATTGGAAATAGCCCCCCCCTTCACTGAAGTACCAATCCACTTGTTACCTTTCTGAAGTGGGGCCTTAAGCCACAACATTCTGACCTGAATAATGTCAACAAATGAACAGAATGTACTTCTTGAATCGCGTTGAGATTCATGCTCCATGCCTAATTGGGATGTCTGTCTGCCTGTATGAAAAACTAAGCACCATTTGGTACTTGCAGCTATTTTACAGGCTGCACCCTTCAGTTTTGGAAATGAGACGTGATCAGTAAGCACACAATAGTATCTGTTTGTTTGATAATAACAGCATGGTTCTTGATTAGTTCAGGTGACAAAGGTTATGGGGGAGAAGGCAGGAGAATGGGGTTAGGAGGTTGAGATAAATCAACCATGATTGAATGGTGGAGTAGATGATGGGCCAAATGGCCTAATTCTACTGCTATTACTTTCGACCTTATGGTTCAACAATAGCTCCTTCCAAGACCACAAGAAATTGCATAGAATTGATGATTCAGCCCAGAACATCACACAAATCAACCTCCATTCCATTTACTCCATCTACACTTCATGCTGCCTCTGCAAGTCCAGTTGCACAATCAAGGACGAGTCTCACTCCAGTCACTCCCTCTCCCATACGTCAAGAGGAACAGAAGTGTGAAAACACACACCTGCAGTTTCAAGGACAGTTTCTTCCCAGTTGTTATCAGGCAATTGAACCATCCTCTCCAATCAGAGAGTAGTTCCGACCCACCATTTACCTATTTGGCGACACTTGAACTATCTTTACTCAGATTCTACTGGACTTTATCTTGCACTAAACATTATTCCCTTTATCCTGTATCTGTGCACCGGCTTGGTTGTAATCATGTATAGTCTTTCTGCCAGACTGGATAGAGCACAAAAACAACAAAAAAAGCTTTTCACTGTACCTTTGTACATGTAACAATAAACTAAGCTAAAACTAATAAGCTGCAGTCGATGATAAAGAAGGCCCAAATTACCACCAATTTATATTTTAATCACTAGTTCAAAACAATAGGGTGACTGAGAAAATATCCCTGGCCTATTCCAATGAAAGGAATCCCCCCATCACCTGCCCAGCTTTTGAAAGGTTGGGCAGATGGAATTGACCTGTAATGAGCCTTGGAGTCACAGAGTCACACAGTGTGTAAACAGTCTCTTCAGCCCAACTTGCTCGGCCAGATTGCCAACGCTGGCTTCAGGGGCTGTCCCACTGCGGTGACCTAATTAGCGAGTTTATAAGAGTTTAGGAGAGTTTGAAAAAGTGTCATGTTGAAGACCTCCTTCAACTATGTAGAAGACCTCCTTTGACCTCCTTCGACTATGTTGAAGACCAGCTTCGACTAGATTCAGGAAAATTGGACACCGAATAGTGGAGAGTGAAGACGACCTCCTTCGATCTCCTTCAACCTCCCTTCGACTATGTTGACGACTATCTATGATTACCTTTGAATCATATGAAGGTAATATGAACTATTCCTATGAATAACATGCCGACCTACTACGACCTACTTCGACATAACCTACAAGTTAAAAAAATGTCGGTTTTTTCCATGGCGACCTTTTTTTACTTGCGGGCATTTTTCAGCGTGTTGAAAAATACGTCGCGACCTAGCTGAGGCCTCGAGTACGCGGGGACTACTCTCGAGCATGAAGGAGAGTTACAAAGACCTCCTAGGACCTCAAGTCGACCACGCTGCGAGTATGAGTCGAGGGCAAACTCTTCTAAACTCGCCAATTAGGTCGCCGCAGTAGGACAGTCCCTTTCTGCACATGCCTCGTACTTCAAATTAAGTACTCGTTTTCATCAATCATTTCACGTCATTTAATTCATCCAGTCAAGCCAACATTTATGGAACATTGAAGCTACACTTTTGTCCTACGGACTGTAGAAGCCGACTGTAAATCTTTCAGTAATGAGTTTAACAAATGAAGAAGCATAACAGTCTTCGCCGCTGGATACAACGTACAAGCAATCTTGTTTGATAGCCATTAATGCTTCAGTCGTGGTGATGAGGTAAACAGCTCAGTAAATAGCAGAAATGCCTGAGAGTCATCAGTTTAAATGAAATAAATGAACTGCAAATCTCACAGCACCGGAAAGGTTAATTAGAAATAAAAAAGTCTCTCGGTTTATCATTATCATTTGTAAATACTATGAGACAGCTATGCTTACTCAGTGAAAGGAATAATGTAGTGTTGAATTATCGCCATTCAAATTTGTCACCAAAATCACAATCTAGACTTAATTCATTATAACTTTCATCTCCGATTAGGTGAGGTAAAAATAATAGTTGCAGCTAAGATTAGCATTGCTAGTTATACTTTTGAAGCTCAAGTAAGATGGACACACATTTCTCTGTTATGGAAACAGATTTTGGTGATGTAGTTATGTGATAATGTTTGTCTTTTTTTAAATCTTGATCATACTTACCCTATAGACATGTACCAGTGATAGGAGATTGTAACAAAGCATATTTTGTCTGCAATAAAATTACATTTAAGGATCATTTGACTGTAAAATGCCAACATTATCAAAAGATATCGCAGGCAGACAGAACTTGCATTTGTAAAGTGTCCTTCTTACTCTAATAATATCATCTGAGCAGTCCCCAGCTGATTGCCATTGAGATGCAGTTGCAATGTAAGTGAGGCAATTTTTGCCAGCGTAATCCCAGCAGTGACAATGAGCTTGTTTGTCCAAAATACAAACGTTGACTATTCTTCAAATATACTTAGATGATGGAAAAGTATTTTGGAACATCAGGAGAGTGAGAATGATGGCACCTGACCACAAGCTATCTCTTAAGGCAAACAAGATACAAGATACATTTAATTGTCATTTGGACCCCTTGAGGTCCAAACAAACATTGCCAATTGGAAAAATAAGTTGAATTTAACATCTCTATTGTATCTATTCTAAGTACTGGTAATTCACATAAACTTTGTTTCCAACCAAGCTGCATGCATGAGTACTCTCAACTTATGCACTAGACCTTCTATCTAGACTGCAAAACAAACTGCCAGGTGAACTCAACAAGTCAGGCAGCATCTGTGGAGGCAGAGTGATGGTCAACGTTTCAGGTCAAAACCCTGCATTATTTTATCCACTTACCTTGACTCTGCCCTGTCATCCTTGCCTGGCCCTTTCCCACGTTCATCCTGGGTACCTTGCAGGCCCTCCACAAATTTCTAGCACCAGCTCCACACTGCTGTCGATTCTGTCCATTCATTCCGTTTGTTAGGCACAGCATGTCAGGTTGTTTTGCATGAATTCTCCTGTGCACACCAAGTGATCCTGCAGCATCTAGTCTATAAAGATCTGAGAAATGTACTTGTTTGCCCAGTGCCTCTATACAGACCTTGAGGATTCACATGACTAGTCCCTCTGGCCCTTGGTTGCACACACTAAACTTGTTGAAGGCACCGAGTTAAGATGCTCTTTAGGAATTTTTTTGACATCCTCATTAATAGACAGGCTCCATTGTTTGTGGCATGAGTAAACTTATCACCGTCAACCTAAACACAAGCAGCATCAATCACCGCACCTTTTGCATACAGCTCTGTTTCCCTGTTCTGTGACCTTTCCTGGCAGCTTTCCAATTTAATTTGCTGTCAAGAACATCCCTACTCACACTGTAAATGGACAATGGCTCAGACCTCTGATGCTTCGTGATCTCATCGACACATATTTCATGCCCACTGCCCACCATAGCGACCACATTACCTGCTGAAGCCAGTTCTCCGTTTCCTTCCACTTCATTGCTTCCTTGTATTACCTCAAGCAGTAACATCACAAACATGTTCGCAATGTCGGCAGACTCTAGTGTGGCTTTTCACCCGAGGCGAGAATCAAAAGTAGAGCTACCAACAAAACATCCTGAACATCCATTCAAAGCAGCCAAGAGGAGTGGCTGGGCCGCCAATGTGTAAAAGTCAGACCACATGGTGTAGGTAGTTCCTGAAGTACATTTATGTTCATACATTTATATATAGTACATAATACAAACATATCCTTTCCCCAGTTTAATAAACAGTGGCAGCAGCTCCACCTACTGCACTGTGGAGTTCACTTCTTAAAATGCTGCTTTTTGGTGTATTCATTCTTTTCCTTTAACACTCCCAATTATATGCACCAATGACAGTCCATTCAGTCAGAGCTTTTGACTGCCCACTGATAACCATTAGTCAAGAGAAGGCTACAAACAGTTAGATATGTCATTTATTTAACTTGCAAAAAACGTCATTTTATTTACTCTTATTCATTGAATAAAAATAACACCAAATAAATCAATACCTATACTTTGGCATGACCTTGCTGCCATAGAGTGAAGCACATTCCCAATTATACAAATGGGACTTTCCAATCTCTTATGTCTTTTTAGCTATTATTCCGCATCAACATGGCCACAGTTCCAAAGTGTAATGAAGAATTTTACTTCGGAGTCACGTGAGTGACTACGTGAAGAACCCGCTCAGTGCGCAGGCGCGACATTAACGCCCAGCAATGCAACAGCGGCGGCAGCTGGAGTCAGGCTCTCCAGCTGCAGTATAAAACTCGGACCGTTTCAGGTGAGTATTTTGAACAGGAGAACAGAATTACAGAGAGAGAGTTGACTGCGAACAAAATGACTTCAAGACAAAAGCGACTCTCGAAGAAAACTGCCCCCTGCCCGACTCCACCAGAGGAGGGTTCAATATCAAGGCGGCAGCCACAGGCGGCAGGACCGCTCTTTGAGCGCTCCCCAATTCCCGAAACCGAGCCAACCCCTGTGCCGCTATTTTCAGAACCACGGACAGGGAGGAAAGCAACCAAAAAGACAAATCGGCCGGTTATCTCCGACTCGTCGGAGGAGGAAATGTCTCCACTTAAAAAGAGGAGAGACAGCCGCCTGAGCTGTATTAAACAGCTCCTGGAGCAAATGCTCCACCAAGAAACGCAGCAAAAGCGTTTTCACGGAGGTAGGTCAGTTGCCTCCTCCACAGTGTCTAGTGCACTCCCCTCTGCTCCCTCTATTTTCGAGGCTAGCACGGGTGACCAGGGCTGGGCTGGTCTACAACAAGGGCAGGCGGACGAGTGCAGGAGTATGCCAGGGGAGCAGGAACATGAAGAGCTGCTGGGTGTCGTGGGCCGCTATGCGGCAACCCCACGCGCAGGAAGATCACTGGAACCTAAGATGGCAGCCAGTATAAACCACCTCTCCAACAAAGCCCTGCAAGAGAAAGTCCTTCTGGAAGCCTTAGAAGAATATACAGCACCAGACAATTGTGAGGCACTAAAAGTGAAAAGTGTCAACAATCAAATCTGGAGACAGCTGGGGCAGCAGATTCACAACCAAGAACTAAAATTGCAGCGGATCCTGAGGCTCCTCACATCGGCAATCACCGCCTTTGCTCATTCCACGGAACACACAGACATGAACACCTGCCAACAGGATGTGTTAGCACTAATGTGCAACACACAATACGAGATCAATATTCTCCGGCGGGACAATATAAGACCTGCCCTCAACCCCAAATATGCGGGGCTATGCAAAAACCCTACAGCAGAAACTGCTGTTCGGGAAAGACCTCAATAAGAGGTTGAAGGACATAGAAGAGGCAGCTAAACCTGTTGGCCTCATGAGGGCAGGCCCGGGAACGAGCAGGACATCTCATCCGACACCCAGCTGGCAGCACCCCTCGGCATTCACCAGTCGACGCCCACAACCAAGGACTGGTGAAAGCTCGGGGACCGCTTCTTATTACCCCCAAAGGTCTTTTTTAGATCAGGGCCCAGAGCGGACCCCATGGAAAATGCGCCGCCCCCCGACAGCACAAGCATATCAGGCAAACAGAGCCTACAGGAAAAAACAGAAGAAACGACAATAACCATGGAGGTAGGTGGGTCTGGTTCCTGCCAGCATACACAGAACAAGGGTGCTTACTAACTGGGGGGCGATTACGCTTGTTTAAAAAAGCATGGGGTACTGTCACAAATAACAGATATATACTCAACAGTATTAGTGGATACAAAATTGAATTTAAATCGGGCATATTGCCGCCAGTTCAGCATGCGCCCCAAAGGGTATTTTCTCCCTCCGAGAAAGAGAAGCGAGAAGGACAAGCTGAACTGGAGAGGCTCATTGCAAAGGGGATCATCGAAAAGACCAAACATGAACCATTGGAATTTGTATCGAATATATTCACTAAAACTAAAAAAGATGGTGGATGTCGCATCATCATTGACTTAACATCACTAAATAAATCTGTTGAGTATATACATTTCAAAATGGAGACATTTGTTACTGCCAGACAACTGATCTCCAAGGGATAATTTATGGCAAGCATTGATATTAAAGATGCTTACTATCTAATACCCATACACAAGGATCATTGCAGATACCTAAAATTTATCTGGATGGGGCAACAATGGCAGTATAGAGCATTGCCCAATGGTCTAACCTCAGCCCCTAGACTATTTACAAAAATACTAAAAGTAGCCATGAAAATATTAAGAAAACAAAAGCATATAGTCATGGCATATCTGGATGATATCCTCATATTAGGAAAAATGAAGGAATTGGCTGTGGCAGCAGTACTAGCTACAAAACAGCTCCTTGAAACACTGGGGTTCGTCCTACATCCAGATAAATCTAAGTTGAAGCCATCTACTACCATGGATTACCTGGGCTTCACTATCAAATCAATTCATATGACTGTTACTTTGCCAAGGGAAAAAATGGTTGCATTAGCACAATCATGCAACAACTTAATGGTCAACAAACGACCAACAATTCGACAAGTGGCTAGAGTAATTGGGATAATTGTAGCAGCAATTCCAGCTACACAATTCGGACCTTTGCACTATCAAAATTTACAAAGAGCAAAGGTACATGCACTACAACGATGTTCGGGTCACTATGACCGAATCATGAAATTACCCACTGAAGCTATATCAGAACTACAGTGGTGGGCAGAGAATGTTTGGCACAGTTTCAGCCCTATCATCATCACCAACCCTAATTTAGTTATTAAAACAGATGCCAGTGCTCTAGGCTGGGGAGCAACTAACTCCATATCCAGCACAGGTGGCAGATGGACTAAACCAGAATCATCTTTACTACACACACTGGGCATCAACTATTTAGAAATGTTGGCCGCCTATTATGGGTTAAAAGCATATGCATCTAAAATGCAGCACGTGCATGTGAGGTTACAGATTGACAATACTACGGTGGTGGCTTATGTTAACCATATGGGCGGCATAAAATCATTATCATGCGACAAATTGGTCAATATAATCTGGCAATGGTGTGTCAAAAGACATATTTGGTTATCAGCTGCCTATCTACCAGGTAAGCTAAATACAGTGGCAGACACCAGGTCACGAAAACTCAATGATAACATTGAATGGATGGTAAACACTAAAATCTTTGCTAAAATTATTAAGCAATATGGAACGCCAGATATCGATTTGTTTGCATCAAGACTGAATCACCAGTTACCTATGTATGTGGCTTGGGAACCAGACCCAGAGGCAGCAGCGGTAGATGCCTTCACGCTGGATTGGGGAAATTTCTTCTTCTATGCTTTCACTCCCTTCTACCTCATCAGTCGGGTACTTCGAAAAATTCAGAGTGACTCTGCTTCTGGGATTTTGATCGTGCCCGGCTGGCCTACCCAGCCATGGTTCCCAGTCCTTCACGACATGGTGGTCGAGTCACCTATGGTTTTCCTTAGCGACCCACGGTTGTTGACTCACCCAGTATCCGGCATAAGCCACCCATGCCATGAACATATCAAACTCCTGGGTTGTAGGTTTTAAATAGACCTTACCAGGGACTGGGATTATCTGAACGAACCATCACCACCATGTCGGCAGCCCTGCAAACATCCACCAGGAAGCAGTATCTAACCTACATCAAAAAATGGGAAAAATACTGCCAGGACACAGGGACAACATATGAAACTACTACAACCACCGACGTGCTGGAGTTCCTGACCCATCTACACCATGACGAAAAGATGAGTTACAGTGCCGTAAATACAGCACAAAGCGCCCTGTCTGCTTACCTAAAACCAGCAGGACAGCAGAGCATGGGATCCCATCCACTGGTGGTAAAACTTATGAAGGGCATTTACAATAACAAGCCCCCAAAACCCAGGTATACCCATGTATGGGATATCAGTGTGGTATTAACATACCTCAGGGGATGGCCACCAGCTAGATCCCTCAGTCTTGAGCAATCTACGTTAAAAACGATCATGCTTATGGCTCTCGTATCCGCTCAAAGGGTCCAGTCACTCCACAAACTAAGACTGGATAACATGGTGATCACCCCAGACCGGATCACGTTCATCATTCTAGGTCTGGTAAAACAAAGCAAGCCAGGAACGCCCAATCCACCGGTGGTATTCCGGGCCTACCCACCAGAGCCAAGGTTGTGTGTCATGACCCATCTACAGCAATACCTAGACACAACCCACAATCTCAGAGTGAGTGAAAAAGCCTTATGGGTCAGCCACAAAAAACCTCATGGACGGATAACGAGCCAAACCATTTCACGGTGGCTCAAACAGGTGCTGAAAGCTGCCGGAATAGACACTAACACTTTTAAATCCCATTCCACCAGGGCAGCATCGACATCAGCGGCAGAGCGAATGGACGTCCCGATTGACCACATCCTCAATACGGCAGGATGGTCGAGGGAATCGACATTCAGAACGTTTTATAACAAACCGTTGATGAAGCCAGACCTGTTTGCAGATAGAATAATACAAACTGCAAATCTTTAATTTAAGCCCGGGGGAGCATTTATTTTTTGTTATTGTTAATAAACACCTTTCTGTTTCTTGAAAAAACAGATTCTTTGGTTAATTATGATAACACTTACTCCCTCAAGAACTTCGGCAGTGAGTGAAATAAAAACTGTTACACGGTTTGAAATCACAGACCTTTGAAGTCTTCACGTAGTCACTCACGTGACTCCGAAGTAAAATAGTAAGATTAAACGAGAACTTACCAGTTCGAAGTTTGATCTGTATTTTATGAGGAGTTACGATGAGGGATTACGTGCCCTCCGCTCCCACCCTCATTATATAGATCAAACTAGCAAACTGATGTCTCCTTAATCTTTACTATGTTTACTTCATATAACTGTGTCTATCTGTGATTCCACACCGCTGCTTGGAAGTATGCCGTGCCTGCGCACTGAGCGGGTTCTTCACGTAATCCCTCATCGTAACTCCTCATAAAATACAGATCAAACTTCGAACTGGTAAGTTCTCGTTTAATCTTACTATTAAATTACATTTTCTTTCACTGGGATTCGAGCACAATGTTTTAGTACTTTTAATTGGGCCAAGTTAATAAATAGCATCTATTATGTTGGTCCCGATAAAAGCATCTCATTTTGTGCTTGGGTTCTTTTCCAGGAAACAAGCACAGCAATGCGCCTAATATGAATACAATCAGCAGCTTGTGTTGCCGTAATGTCAGGTGGTGTTGGAGGCCCTAAAGTAAAATGGAGTTTTAAATAAAACAGCCAAGTCCCCTTGGAATTGACCTTGGAGAATATTGCTTCTTGTTCAGTAATCTGTTTGTCCAGATGGATCATTGAATATGCCCAAACTCTGAAACCATTCCACAAAACATAATTGAACACCTGTGAAGGGATGAACGGGGTAACTTTGGCCTGGGTTTTATCACAGAAAGGCTCGTGATTTTTTCTAGAATAAACGGACAGAAGTTTAGGGGTAACATGAGGGGGAACTTCTTTACTCAGAGAGTGGTAGCGGTGTGGAATGAACTTCCAGTGGAAGTGGTGGAGGCAGGTTCGTTGGTATCATTTAAAAATAAATTGGATAGGCATATGGATGAGAAGGGAATGGGGGGTTATGGTATGAATGCAGGCAGGTGGGACTAAGGGGAAACAGTTGTTCGGCACGGGCTTGTAGGGCCGAGATGGCCTGTTTCCGTGCTGTAATTGTTATATGGTTATATTATATGGTAAAGGAATGTGCTGCATTATTACAGGAACGGGGTCATTTCTATTCAAGCCAATCAATTTTTTTTTAATCTGTGGTCAGTGTTGTCCAGGTCCCCAAGAACAAGTATCGAACTTGTAGCAGAAGTGCCTCATGAGTTGGTGTTGGCTCCACCTCTACAGAGAGGCACTCTATTCTGCCTTTAATTCATTGGCAGAGATCTGTAGTATATTTTGCAAAGCTCCATGTTGTTGCTGAATAAAATAAGATGTTTTATTAAAGTAATGTGGTTGCTTGTAAGGATCCATATATATTTCAAAATGCCAATGTCGCAAAGATAATAACGCACTTAATAAATTAATAAATATGCCAATTCCTATTGAAAAGGGCGACGTAGACACCCATTATAATACATAGTAGTACCAAACTTGATGAGACTCATCACTAATGACAGCTTAGCAGGGCTCTGCTTACCATAAGTTTAATTACCCATAACGCTTTCCCATGATTGCTTAATTGCTTTGTGGGTTTCAATAACTCGGGAGTACGTTAGAATTTTCACATCATACCATTTTGTTTTAAGTTGATAACAAGTTTGCAGACGTTCTTTATTTGTACGATTTTTCTGTCAGTCCTTGAACTCGTTTTATCATATCGCTCGACAAATGTGACTGAAATGTAAGGAACGTCAGAGCAAAAACTAGGGTGAATTACATACAAATCAGGAATGGAATGAGGTATTTGGAATGGAATGAGAGGCTCAGGAGCCGTTGGTGAGGGAGGAGCGACGTCCGAGCGGTGAGTGTAAAAACCCATCGCGGGGCTTGTTTCAACAGAGGCCCAGGAGCCGTTGGTGAGGGAGGAGCCAAAATCTGCAACGTTCCATTCGCAGATCACACTTCAAAATTAAGTGGGCTTGAGGAAGCCGCTGATTATTCGAACTGACTAGAGGAAGCAGTTAATTGGCTTGTATCCTGGGTAAGGTTTGTATTGTATCCAGGATAAGGGGGGAGACAATGAGGGCCAGGGCAGTTTACTGTTCTGGATGTCAGATGTCGGAGGTCATGGAGTCTGAGTGCCCTCCAGACGTCCACATCTGCGCCAGGTGCGTCGAGAAGGGGCTCCTAAGGGGTCGTGTTAGGGACCTGGAGCAGCAGCTCGATGACCTCTGTCTGGTCAGGGAGAGTGAGGAGGTCATAGAGAGGAGTTATAGGGAGGTGGTCACTCCAAGACCACAGGAGGCAGACAACTGGGTCACAGTTAGGAAGGGCAATGGGCAGTGGCAGGGACTGGTGAGTATCCCGGTGGCTGTACACCTTGAAAATAAGTACTCATGTTTGAGTACGGTTGGGGGAGACAGCCTACCTGGGGGCAGCGACAGCGACCGGGCCTCTGGCATAAAGACCGGTCCTGTTGCTCAGAAGGGTAAGGAAAAGAAGAGGAGGGCAATTGTAATAGGGGACTCTATAGTCAGGGGGATGGATAGGCGATTCTGTGGACGCAGTCAGGAGACCCGGATGGTAGTTTGCCTCCCTGGTGCCAGTGTCAGGGATGTGTCTGAACGTGTCCAAGATATCCTGAAATGGGAGGGGGAGGAGCCTGAGGTTGTGGTACATATAGGTACCAACGACATAGGTAGAAAAAGAGAAGAGGTTCTGAAAGGAGAATTTAGGGAGTTAGGAAGAGAGTTAAGGAGAAGAACCGCATAGGTAACAATCTCAGGATTACTGCCTGTGCCACGCGACAGTGAGAGTAAGAATGGAGCGAGGTGGAGGATAAATGAGTGGATGAGGGACTGGTGCAGTGGGTATGGATTCAAGTGTCTGGATCATTGGGACCTCTTTTGGGGGAAGGTACGACCTGCACAGAAAGGAATGGTTGCATTTGAACTCGAAGACGACCAATATCCTGGCTGGGCTACTGGGGAGTCTTTAAACTAGAACGGTTGGGGGGAGGGACTCAAATAGGGAAAGCTAGCAGTCAGTGTTTGAGGTATTAGGCAGAGAAGGGTAGCATTCTGACCCAAAATGTAGGGGAGAGAGAAGAAAAAGACAATAAACAGAGAATAAGAGGCGGGGAGTGTCTTAAATGTGTATATTTTAATGCTAGGAGCATTGTAAGAAAGGTGGATGAACTTAGAGCCTGGATTGACACCTGGAAGTATGATGTTGTGGCGATCAGTGAAACATGGTTGCAGGAGGGCTGTGATTGGAAACTAAATATTCCAGGATTTTGTTGCTTCAGGTGTGATAGAATTGGAGGGGCAAGAGGTGGAGGTGTTGCATTGCATGACAGGGAAGATATTACAGCAGTGCTTTGGCAGGATAGATTAGAGGGCTCGTCTAGGGAGGCTATTTGGGTGGAACTGAGAAATGGGAAAGGGGTACCTTATAGGGGTGTATTATAGACCAGCAAATGGGGAGCGAGAATTGGAAGAGCAAATATGAAAGGAGATAGCAGATATTAGTAGTAAGCACAAGGTAGTGATTGTGGGAGATTTAAATTTTCGACACATAGACTGGGAAACACATTCTGTAAATGGGCTGGATGGTTTGGAGTTTGTAAAATGTGTGCAGGATAATTTTTTGCAGCAATACATAGAGGTACCTACTAGAGAAGGGGCGGTGCTGGACCTCCTGTTAGGAAATGGGACAGGTCAGGTGGCAGAGGTATGCGTTGGGGAACAGTTCGGGTCCAGTGATCAAAATTAGTTTCAATATAATTATGGAGAGGGTCAGTACTGGACCTAGGGTTGAGATATTTGATTGGAGCAAGGCTAACTTTGAGGATATGTGAAAGGATTTAAAAGGAGTGAATTGGGACATTTTGTTTTATGGGAAAGATGTCGAAGAGAAATGGAGGACATTTAAAGGTGACATTTTAAGAGTACAGAATCTTTATGTCCCTGTTCGGTTGAAAGAAAATAGTAAAAATTGGAAAGAGCCATGGTTTTCAAGGGAAATTGGACATTTGGTTCGGAAAAAGAGAGAGATCTACAATAATTATAGGCAGCATAGAGTAAATGAGGTGCTTGAGGAGTATAAAGAATGTAAAAAGAATCTTAAGAAATAAATTAGAAAAGCTAAAAGAAGATATGAGGTTGCTTTGGCAAGTAAGGTGAAAGTAAATCCAAAGGGTTTCTACAGCTATATTAATAGCAAAAGGATAACAAGGGATAAAATTGGTCCATTAGACAGTCAGAGTGGACAGCTATCTGCAGAGCCAAAAGCGATGGGGGAGATATTGAACAATTTATTTTCTTCGGTATTCACCAAGGAGAAGGATATTGAATTATGTGAGGTAAGGGAAACAAGTAGAGTAGCTATGGAAACTATGAGATTCAAAGAATAGGAAGTACTGACTCTTTTGAAAAATATAAAAGTGGATAAGTCTCCAGGTCCGGACAGGATATACTCTAGGACATTGAGGGAAGTTAGTGTAGAAATAGCAGGGGCTATGACAGAAATATTTCAAATGTCATTAGAAACAGGAATAGTGCCAGAGGATTGGCATACTGCGCATATTATTCCATTGTTTAAAAAGGGTTCTAAGAGTAAACCTAGCAATTATAGACCTGTTAGTTTGACGTCAGTGGTGGGCAAATTAATGGAAAGGATACTTAGAGATTATATATATATAAGCATCTGGATAAACAGGGTCTGATTAGGAACAGTCAACATGGATTTGTGCCTGGAAGGTCATGTTTGATTAATCTTCTTGAATTTTTTGAAGAGGTTACTCGGGAAATTGATGAGGGTAAAGCAGTGGATGTTGTATATATGGACTTTAGTAAGGCCTTTGATAAGGTTCCTCATGGAAGGTTGGTTAAGAAGTTTCAATTGGTGGGTATTAATGGTGGAGTAAAAAGATGGATTCAACAGTGGCTGAATGGGAGGTGCCAGAGAGTAATGGTGGATGGCTGTTCGTCAGGTTGGAGGCCAGTGACTAGTGGGGTGCCACAGGGATCTGTGTTGGGTCCACTGTTGTTTGTCATGTACATCAATGATCTGGATGATGGTGTGGTAAATTGGATTAGTAAGTATGCAGATGATACTAAGATAGGTGGTGTTGTGGATAATTAAGTAGATTTTCAAAGTCTACGGAGAGATTTATGCCAGTTGGAAGAGTGGGCTAAAAGATGGCAGATGGAGTTTAATGCTGATAAGTGTGAGGTGCTACATCTTGGCAGGACAAATCAAAATAGGACGCACATGGTAAATGGTAGGGAATTGAAGAATGCAGTTGAACAGAGGGATCTGGGAATAACTGTGCACAGTTCCCTGAAGGTGGAATCTCATGTAGATAGGGTGGTAAAGAAAGCTTTTGGTGTGCTGGCCTTTATAAATCAGAGCATTGAGTATGGAAGTTGGGATGTAATGTTAAAATTGTACAAGGCATTGGTGAGGCCAATTCTGGAGTATGGTGTACAATTTTGGTCGCCTAATTATAGGAAGGATGTCAACAAAATAGAGAGAGTACAGAGGAGATTTACTATAATGTTGCCTGGGTTTCAGCAACTAAGTTACAGAGAAAGGTTGAACAAGTTAGGTCTTTATTCTTTGGAGCGCAGAAGGTTAAGGGGGGACTTGATAGAGGTCTTTAAAATGATGAGAGGGATAGACAGAGTTGACGTGGATAAGCTTTTCCCACTGAGAGTAGGGAAGATTCAAACAAGAGGACACGACTTGAGAATTAAGGGACAGAAGTTTAGGGGTAAAATGAGGGGGAACTTCTTTACTCAGAGTGTGGTAGCTGTGTGGAATGAGCTTCCAGTGGAGGTGGTGGAGGCAGGTTCGATTTTATCATTTAAAAATAAATTGGATAGTTATATGAAGGGTTATGGTCTGAGTGCATGTAGATGGGACTAGGGGAGAATATGTGTTCGGCACGGACTAGAAGGGTCGAGATGGCCTGTTTCTGTGCTGTAATTGTTATATGGTTATATGGTTATACGGTTATATGGTATGGAGGGAAAGAAAGTGGTTTAAAAATGGAAAAGTGAGGAAATATACCATTGATATTTAAATTGTCTTCTGGGCTGGAAGGAACTATTTAGTTTAGTTTTATTTTAGGGATTCTGCGTGGAAACAGGCCCTTTGGCTCACGGAGTCCATGCTGGCCATCATTCAGTGGTACACTAGTTCTATGTTCTCCTACTTTGGCCTCCAACTTGCTAGGGGGCAATTCACAAAGGCCAATTAACCTACAAGCCTAACAAACATCATTGGAACGTGGGAGGAAACTGGAGCACCTGGATAAAATCCACATAGTCATGGGGAGAACATGCAAGCTACACACAGACAGCACCGTAGTCAGGATCAAACGTGTGCCTCTGATGCTGTGAGGCAGCAGCTCTACTGCTGTGCCACTGACACCCCATTTGTGCTACAATATAATGTGATCATTCAGTTTTTAGTCTGTTTCTCCCATAACTGGCTGAAATGTTCTATTGCCACTCGTTTATTTCTTTATTCTTTGCATCATAGACACGTGATTATTTTTCCAAGTTGTGGGAGGAATGCATTTTAACATCTCAAATTCCATTCTATTTTGTAATTCGTAGAGAATCAAATAGTTCTCAGAATCATATTTACAACATTTTCAGTACTTCCAACAAATGTCTTGTTTTTAAATTATGGTGATAAAAGCCTGTATCACAAACTTTATCATTATCTTGCTGCCTTAATGAAATGTGTATTAACTGAATATGTGTTTTAAATAGGTGACTAGCATGTTGGGGGCAAATGAATAAAAACTAACCCATCAGAGAAATTACATGGAAAACATAGTTAATAATTCAAAAAACAAATGCTGCACATGACATGTAACATATATAATTTTCAAAGGTTTGTTAATCCCTCAAGTGACATTTAGGAACCTGGAGTGTTTTGCTTTAAATAAATGAAAGTGTCAAATGAATTCCCTCAGACCACTTATCCAAGTCAACACATGATTTGAAGATATTCTGAAAGTTAGTCAATCGTGATTGCAAGCTCATGATACATAGATGCAGCTCCACCAGTCAAGCAGCCTTTGTGAATGGTGGATCCTATTTGATACTCCAGGAACAGGTGGAACAAGCTGCTGATTCACACTGCACCCAGGAGACGAGGAAGCCCTTTTTCTCCCAGAGAATGGTGAGTCTGTGGAATTCTCTGCGTCAGAGGGCAGTGGCGGCGGGTTCTCTGGATGCTTTCAAGAGAGAGCTAGATAGGGCTCTTAAAAATAGCGGAGTCAGGGGATATGGGGAGAAGGCAGGAATGGGGTACTGATGGGGAATGATCAGCCATGATCACATTGAATGGCGGTGCTGGCTCGAAGGGCCGAATGGCCTACTCCTGCACCTATTGTCTATTGTCTATTGTCTATTGAGACTGGGTGTGCAATTTAGGTCAACCAGAGGACATAGGTTTAAGGTGAAGGGGAAAAGATTTTATAGGAATCTGAGGGGTAACTTTTTCAACGGTGGTGGGTGTATGGAACAAGGTAGTTGAGGCTGGGACTATCCCAACATTTAAGAAACAGTTAGCCAAGTATATGGACAGGACAGGTTTGGAGGAATATGGATCAAACGCGGGCAGGTGGGACTAATGTAACTGGGATCTGTTGACTGGTGTGGGCAAGTCGGGCCGAAGGGCCTGCATTGCATTCCATCACAGTGAGGAATGTGGGGAATCTGCTGTGGTGTATGATTATGTTAACTTTAATGTAGTTGTGTGTCTTGTTGCTTTTCTTAGTATGGCTGTATAGTAATTTGAATATCACTGTACCTTAATTGGTACATGTGACAATAAAAGACCTTTGAACCCTTTGTCCATATGGCATCCATGCCACCTACAGGGAGAGTGTATTTGCACAGGCACATTCTTCTGTCCTAAGATGTATGAACCGAATCAAAAGTGCCATGATTATTTCTGTCTCGTTAGTGGCGCAGCGGCAGAGTTCCTGCAATACAGCGCCAAAGACCCTGGTGTGATTTTGGCCATGGGTGCTGTCTGTACGGAGTTTGTATGTTCTGTACGGAGTCTGCTGACTGATAAGCACACAACAAAAGCACTTCACTGTACCTCGGTACATGTGACAATAAACTAAACTAAACTAAACTATTCTCCCTGTGACCGCATGGGTTTTTTTCCAGGTGGTCCAGTTTCTTTTGACATTCCAACATCACAAAGATGTTTGTTTTAATGCAGTTAAGACAATGCAGCTAATGCATGAGTCTGAGAGGATGTCAAATTGAACTGTTGTTCTCTGGATAATATTGTAATTCTTTTAGAGGTACATCATGGAAAACAAACACACCAACATGTTTTTTTTTGTTTGGAGGTACCGGGTGGAAACAAGCCCTTCGGCCCACCGAGTCTGCACTGACCAGCGATCCCCACTAATTAACACTATCTTACACACACTGGAGACAATTTACACTTATACCAGCCAATTAACCTTCAAACCTGTACGTCTTTGGAGTGTAGGAGGAAACCTAAGATCTTAGAGAAAACCCACACAGTCACGAGAACGTACAAACTCCATACATAGTTGGGATCGAACCCGTGTCTCTGGTGCTGCAAGTGCTGTAAGGCTACCACTGTGCCATCGTGCTGCCCTTTTTTAAGTATGTTTAGTTTAGTTTAACGTAACATAATTTTATAGAGAAAATTGGCCCGAGGAATTTTACAGGAGAATCATTAAACAAAATTTTTAGTTATTTAGCAGGACGTATGGCATATGAAAAGTTTGGGTCAGAGGGATATGTGTTAAGCTGTATTTAAGTAAGGAGAGAAGCAGAAAATTTCAAGTAGGAATTCCAGCCCTACTGAGTCTGCACCGACCAGCAATCCCCACATATGAATACTACCCAACACACTGAGAACTACTTACAATTATACCAAACCAATTAACCTACAAACCTGTACATCTCTGTGCATGGGAGGAAACCGGGGCTCCCGGCGAAAACCCACGCGGTCGCATGGAGAACATACAAACTCCGTACAGACAGCACCCGTGGTCAGGATTGAACCCAGGTCTCTGGGTCTGTAAGGCAACAACTCTATCACTGCACCACTGTGCCACCCCTTAAACCCATTAATTCTAATACCCAGCCAGGTCAGGACACATTAGTTTCCAGATGTATTTCCTCCTTTTTTCAAGTAGACTGGTGCACATGAAAGGATGTGAAAAATTCATTTGCACAAGATAAAAGATTAACAAAAATAACCATATGTGTGAAAAAATTAACAAGTTACCAAGTCTTGAAAAGTTAGTTCATTTGAAAATAGATGTTCAAAGATTCCTACTTGAAAATAACCATGTAATAATTTTGGAATAAAATAAACGTACCTATATGTTTGTGTGTGATGTTATTGTTCAGAGTTAATTGAAAATTATATTATTTGTTAAGCCGTGTGGGGTAAGAAGATTAAATTCACATCCATCAAGTTAGTAACTTTTAAAGCATGGACAGTTATCCTTAGGTTATTAATAATAATAATAATCATGCATTTTATTTATGGGCGCCTTTCAGGACTCTCAAGGACACCTGACAGCCAAAAAAAAAGAATTACAAACATATAAATAAAACGATAAACAAAACAAGAAGTAGTAAATAATAATAATAATAATAATAATAATAATAATAATAATAATAATAATAATAATAATAATAATAATAATGATAATAATAATAAATACTTTATTGATCCCCTCAGGAAAATTCAGAGGGACAGCAATAATACATAATTCGAAGAGAGAGCAGTGGCAACTAGTCGCACTAGCGTTTACTCTCACTTCCGGCAGCCATCTTGGTAACAGAACAATCAAAAACACATTTTAACATGAACATCTACCACAGTGACTCCGACACATTCCTCACTGTGGTGGAAGGCGAAATAAAGGTCAAGTCCTTCCTTTAGTTCTTCCTTGGTCGTGCGCCTTGAACCCTCATTGACGGGACAATCTTGACTCCCGTAGCCGGCGGCGTTCGGGCCCTCCGCATCGAGGCGATCCGCTCCCACATCGGGAGGGGAGGGGAGGGGGTGGAGGGGAGCGGGGGGAGGGGATATCAGCACCCCCACGCCGGGCGATCGATCCTCGTGTCGGGGCTGGTCGAACCTTCTGCGACGTTGGAGCTACCGACTCGGCCTCACCTGAAGACTGAGAGCCCTTGGTGTTGGTGTCGTGGTGGGAGCAATCCCAGGCAAGGGATCAGCTCTGATGTTAAGTCCACGCCCCGCGTTGGGGTTCACAACAGTCCGAGGAGGCTTCCAGCTCCATCGGTGGTAGGCCGCAGAGCTTGGAGAATGGAATCTAAAAAATAATCACATCTCCAGCAAGGTAGGAACTTGAAAAAAAGTTTACCCTGATCCCCTCCCCCCCTCCCCCCACATAAAGCAAACCAAAGAACATTAAAACAAACTTCTAACAAACTAAAAAATAACAAAAAGAGTGAAAAGACATACAGACTGCCGGCAGGGCTGCCATCACCCGCGGCCACGCCCCACATCTTTTAAAACTTTACATAAATACACACTTCAAAAACATTTTATCAACTTTAAATTGGTTTTCATTTTCAAATGGTTTGTGGATGTTTGTAACATTTCAAGTTATTATTTATATTTTCAGAACCGTTTGAAAACACTTACTTCTAACACAAGGGAAACACTAGGAAAACACTTACTTCTAACACTAGGGAAGCACTGTGGTGGGCTTTGGCAGTGTGCCTCCCCCCATTGTGTGCGGGTGGGAGAATTAGGTGTAAAGCAATATCTACAAGCCTACAGAAAATTGAAACTAATTTAATATTCATAAGGTATTTTGAGGAAGTATATCCACTAAAAAGCTATAAAAGATTTTACTGATATACAGAGGGTGAAAGTCTATGCTTTAAACTGAAGTCATTAGATAGGTGTGAACAGCTAATCTCTTAATTGTGTGCAATCTCACAAATAGCACCAGCACCAGAAATAGAGAAGCAGCACAAGCAGCCAGAGGAGGTCGTTGAGGCAGCTTAACAACTACCTCTCATAATATTGTATAGACAGTTGGATAGGTATATGGATAGGATAGGTTTCGAGGATTATGAGGTAAGCATGGGTTGGTGGGACTAGTGTAGATGGGGAATGTCGGTCAGTGTGGGCAAGTTGGGCTGAAGGAAAAGGGGCTTTTCTTCTCCCCCCCCACCCCCCATCAGGTGATTTCTTCTCCCCCCCCCCCACCCCCCATCAGTCTGAAGAAGGGTTTTGGCCCGAAACGTCGCCTATTTCCTTCGCTCCATAGATGCTGCTGCACACCCTAAGTAAGTTTCTCCAGCAATTTTGTGTACCTTCGATCTTCCAGCATCTGCAGTTCCTTCTTGAATACTTTAAAAAGGGCAGCACGGTGGCACAGCGGTAGCCTTACAGCACCTTCAGCGCCAGAGACCCGGGTTCGATCCCAACTACAGGTGCTGTCTGTATGGAGTTTGTACGTTCTCCCCGTGACCGCGTGAGTTTTCTCTGAGATCTTAGGTTTCCTCCTACACTCCAAAGACATACAGGTTTGTAGGTTAATTGGCTGGTATAAGTGTAAATTGTCCCCAGTGTGTGTAAGATAGTGTTAATGTGCGGGATCACTGGCCAGTGTGGACTCGGTGGGCCTTAGGGCTTGTTTCCACCCTGTACCTCTAAACGTTAAAAAAATGCATGTTGGTGTGTTTGTTTTCTATGATGTACATCTAAAAGAATTAAAGGCCTGTCCCACCAGCATGCGATTGCATGCACCAAGCGCGACCAAACATGGTGGCTTGAGCCGTACGGCCTCGCGGGGCCGGTCCCACTTCCAACCGCGGAGCCGTCTGGAGTTGTGCGGGGCTGGTCCGGACATCATACTCACCAATCAGCTGGGCAGGAAGCGGACCAACTGAATTTGGACGTCGCACAGCGTCGGGCGGTTATGTCATCACGCAACGGCACGCCGGGCGGTGACGTTATTGCGTACGGTGTCGAGATGGTGCATACGGCGTTGAGACGGTGATTACGGCCTCAATGTGACTGTGGGCCGACAGGCTGTTGCCGCACGGAATATTTGGACAGTGCCAGTTTTTCGGAGCCCCGCGCGATGTCGGGACCAACCCCGCACAACTCCATATGGCACCGCCGATCGACGTGGGACCGGCCCCGCAAGGCTGTACGGATCAAGCGGCCACGTTAGGTCGCGCTCGCCGCAAGCAGTCGCATGCAGGTGGGACAGGCCCTTTACAATATTATTCAGAGACCAATGCAAAAATCATCTTTGTCTCATGAATAAGATGCAAGGAATTTCACTTAAAACATTTGCTTAGGCAAATTGGAAATAAGTAACCTGATACAATTCTATTAATATATAACATGTGTAGATTTAGTTTGCATTTGTGCTACATTGTACAATAAGTATAATGTATTTGGTAGCCTCATAACAAATTGGGACATTGGTATCATTGGAATGGTACTGACCCATTTTTTTTCACACAGAGAGTGGTGAATCTCTGGAACTCTCTGCCATAGAGGGTAGTTGAGGCCAGTTCATTGGCTATATTTAAGAGGGAGTTAGATGTGGCCCTTGTGGCTAAGGGGATCAGGGGGTATGGAGAGAAGGCAGGTACGGGATACTGAGTTGGATGATCAGCCATGATCATATTGAATGGCGGTGCAGGCTCGAAGGGCCGAATGGCCTACTCCTGCACCTAATTTCTATGTTTCTATTACCCTTTTTTCCCATTTCCTCATCCCTTTTTACCCAATCCCCATGAAACCCAAAAATTATTTGATAGCATTGCATGGCAATATATGCAATATAATGTGGATACATGTGAGGTTATCCACTTTGGTGGCAAAAACAGGAAAGTAGACTATTATCTGAATGGTGGCCGATTAGGAAAAGGGGAGATGCAACGAGACCTGGGTGGCATGGTACACCAGTCATTGAAAGTAGGCATGCAGGTGCAGCAGGCAGTGAAGAAAGCGAATGGTCTGTTAGCATTCATAGCAAAGGGATTTGAGTATAGGAGCAGGGAGGTTCTACTGCAGTTGTACAGGGTCTTGGTGAGACCACACCTGGAGTATTGCGTACAGTTTTGGTCTCCTAATCCGAGGAAAGACATTCTTGCCATAGAGGGAGTAGAGAGAAGGTTCACCAGACTGATTCCTGAGATGTCAGGACTTTCATATGAAGAAAGACTGGATAGACTTGGCTTGTACTCGTTAGAATTTAGAAAATTGAGGGGGGAATCTTAGGGAAACCTACAAAATTCTTAAGGGTTGAAGATGGAACTGCAGATGCTGGAGAATCGAAGGTTACACAAAAAAGCTGTATAAACTCAGCGGGTGCAGCAGCATCTATGGAGCGAAGGAAATAGGCAATGTTTCGGCCCGAAACGTTGCCTATTTCCTTCGCTCCATAGATGCTGCTGCACCCGCTGAGTTTCTCCAGCTTTTTTGTGTAACCCAAAATTCTTAAGGGGTTGGACAGGCTAGATGCAGGAAGATTGTTCCCGATGTTGGGGAAGTCCAGAACAAGGGGTCACAGCTTAAGGATAAGGGGGAAATCTTTTAGGACTGAGATGCGAAAAACATTTTTCACACAGAGAGTGGTGAATCTCTGGAATTCTCTGCCACAGAAGGTAGTTGAGGCCAGTTCATTGGCTATATTTAAGAGGGAGTTGGATGTGGCCCTTATTGAGAGAAGGCAGGTACGGGATACTGAGTAGGATGATCAGCCATGATCATATTGAATGGTGGTGCAGGCTCGAATGGCTGAATGGCCTACTCCTGCACCTAATTTCTATGTTTCTATGTTTCTATGAAAGCACATGACCAGCCTCTATTAATTTGGGCTTTGCACAATCCTGTGATATAGGTGCATGTGTGTGCTGAAGATAGGGACTGTCAAAGGAAGTCAAGTAGTTCATGGAAATAACTGGTGACTTGGCAATGAAGAACAGGTCGAGACATGCTCAGTCCCTTGAAACACACTGATGTTGAGAAGGTTAATGCGGCTCAACAGACTGAAACACGGTTTTTAAAATCTTGGAGGCATGAAACAAATTCCATTGAGAATCTAACTCTGAAATGAACAGGAGGGTTTTAAGTACAGTCGTGCCTGCCTGAGGCAGAAAATAAAAGGGCAAGTAAGCATAAAATTGGAATAATTGAGTTGTAGGAAGAAATGGTATTGGCAAGATGTATCCAGAAGATCAATGCATGTAATGAGAGAGGGAGCAAATCTCTGAAGTCCATGATTTCTTGATTAGTTGGTAATTAGTAACTATCTCTCTGATGCCACTTTTGTGACTGCAGCCTGGTGCTATGCGAGAGTCATGCTTAAACGGCATGGTCAACATGCTAATAATTAATGATCTTCCTGCTGCAGTATAAGATTGAGTGAGAAAAGTGTTGCAATAATATCGATTTAAGGGTGTATTTGGAATTGGCCAAATTGCAGTTCTGTAAAAGTGAATTGACTTTGTACCATCCAATCCATTGATGGCAGGTGGAGATTGTTCGACCTGGAAAATAATTTTGGTTGCAGCCCAAGGAAAGAGAACTAGTTTAATAGATAGAGACACCTGCAATGTTACCATCCCTGGATGAAGTCACAAGTATGAATGATAAAAATATGAATCCCTTTTAGTATTTCTCAGAATTAAAGCTTTACTTTTCTATATTCTGTTTATTACTTCACGGTTTTATTTATTTGAAGCAGATGAAAGTCGCAGCAGATGTTAGCCATCTGGCCCCTCAAGCCTGCCCCACCATTCATCATGGTCATGGCTGATCTTCCCAGACTGCAACTTCCCTTCACTGCCAGTTCACATTACTCTCTATTCCTTGACCACAGCAGAAAGTGCTGGAGTAACTCAGCAGGTCTGGGACATGGATAGACAATATGTTGGCCCGGGATCCTTCTTCAGACTTGAAGAAGGGTCCTCACCTGAAACATTGCCTGTCCATGTTCGCCAGAGATGTTGCCTGACCTACTGAGTTACTCCAGCACTTTGTGCTTTGCTCAAGATTCCAGCATCTGCAGATCCCTGTTTCTATTCCTTGATCTTTCAAAAAATTTGCCCTAAAATACCTCCCCTCACCCAGCGTCCACAAATTTCAAAGATTCAACAAATCACATTAAAAAAAGTCACACATACCTCAATTTTAAAATTATCCCCGTCTTTCGTAGCAACTCAGTAGCAGCTATGTGTACTGTAGGTAACCTACAGCTGGTTTTCAGCACTGTTGACAGCCCCTTCCAACAATGTTGTAGTGGGATCCGCCCTCAAATCCCTCATCTTTTTCTCTCCCATCTCATTTATAATGAGACCCTATTGCCACGAGCGACCCGATCCGACCTTGTATGGCCACATTAGACAGCTGAATGCCAAGCAATTCTACCGCGATGCCTAACGTCGTCTTGTCACAGACTCGCCCCTGAGCTCAAAAGGTTAATCTCAATCGATGCTTCCGCAAAATAATCTGGACTGGCCAATCCTTGAGATACTCCATTATCATTGGAGCAGTGTTTATATTTACAGGCACAGCATGGAAACGGGTCCCTCTTGTCCATGCCAGCCAGTAATCACCCACTTTTTTGGAAACGCTATTTCCGTGCAAGACCACGTGAATTGCAGAGAATTGTGGACTCAGCCCAGCCCAGCCCATCACACAACCAACCTCCCTTCCATTGACTCCATCTACACTATACACTGTTTCAACAAGGTCACCAGCATAATCAAGGATGGGTCTCACCACGGTCTCTCCCTCTTCTCCCATCATACAAGAGGTACAGAGTGTGAAAACCCATACCTCAGGGACAGCTTCTTCCCAGCTGTTATCAGGTAACTGATCCATCCTATCAACAACTAGAGAACAGTCCTGAGCTACCATCTATCTAATTGGAGACCCTCTGACTATCTTTAAACAGATTTTACTCGACTTTATCTTGCTCTAAACTTTATCCCTTTTAACCTGCATCTATACACTGTAGATGGATTGTAATCATGTATAGTCTTTCCACTCACTGGCTACCACGCAACAAAAAAGCTTTCACTGTACCTCTGTACACGTGACAATAATCTAAACTGAACTAAACTAGATATATATTACCATATTTTCTCATTCACTCCTGACACATTACGGGATATTTTACAAAGGCTGATTAACCTAAGTCTCACTATTCTTGGGGTGCGAGTGGATACCAGAGCACCCAGAGGGAGCACGCATGGCCTTTGCGAGACATGCAAGCTCCACGCAGGCAGCACTTGAGGTCAGGATTGAACCCAGTTCTCTGGTACTGTGCGGCATTATGTCTACCAGCTGTGCCATTGTGCTGCCCTCTTATAACTTTACTTTGAGGTTCAGTTGGATATAACGCTACATGCAGTACTATTTAAAAATGCTTTCCTGGGCAGACACCATTTCCTCTTCACCCATCAACAGACCAATTGTCCGTTCATTCATCTGGGTTGGTCAAATTTTGCTGACCTACAAAAGCTGGGAAAAGCTCTATTAATAGCGCATTGAAGCTGATGGATCATTGACATGTAACACTACAGAGGGGTACTGAAAATGAGCACCGAGAAGAGGTGCCAATTCCCCCAAGTCCTAACTAACTGAATAGCTAAACCAGCTTGCAGGGTAGAGTGGCCTCAATCACAAGACTGGTGTATTTGCTGCACTTAAAAAGAAAATCAATTTGTTCAAGAGCTCTATGGGCCATCTTGAGGCTATGATAAAGTGAACAATAAACACAAGTTCTTTCTTCCATAATTGAAAGGCTTGGCTGACATGGTCTAAGCTATTTGCTGTCAATTTGCACTTGAATGGCATATACATGCTAGTTGACACCAAGCTGATTTCTGAGTTTATTAGGGTTCATTAATGGGCTGCTTGGCTTTCATGATTAAATATACTAGAACTGTTTGCTCCTTCTGCAAGGAAATCTTTTAATCCTAATTAAGTATGGATAATAAGGGAAATGACAAATAGGTTTGAAAATCGGATTTGAATTGCATAAAATATATGGTAGCCTTTAATCAACAGTAATTATAATTATAAATGTTTGTTTAAATAATGAAGTCTCTTGATAATTTATACTAATTCATTCATTTATCTGCAAGTAATAACACTACAAAGCAAATGATCTGAGAGAAAGGGAAATGAGCAGGGAAGAATGATTCTACAATATCGTGAGCACAGATATTTTAGGTGAAGGTGTAATTTGGAAACATATTACAACGTGAGGTAAGTGGTAGAAAAAATGTATAAAATGCACAGTGATTAATGGATGTTGATCGGAAATTATTCAAATCTTATGGCTCAGGAAAACTGTACTGCCAGAAGAATAAAAGGGAAAATGAAAATTATCTTTACATGGAGATACTGTCATCCAAAACATACCACCTACTGGTCCAGTGAGTGTAGCCTTAATGGTAGCCTTAAAGATAAATTGAAATCATTGCTGAAATATGGAGACATTACCTGGGTTGTAGGTCTGATTGTTTACCTCATTTAAGTTGGTAGCAAAAGCATATAGGACTGAATGGCCTCCTCCTGTGCTTTTCTTAATTTAAAGTACTGACCCACATTTTATTATCTCAAAGTCAGCTTTAATTGCTCTGTTCTACTTAGCCTTGAGAGGTTTTGGAAAGTCAATTTCCTTAAGCACTGCAGACATAATTGTGAATAACTTTACAATAAGCTAGTCTATCTGGCACAGAAAATATACAAGTTATTTGACACTTGCGACAAATAATTTGTCAAGATTTGCAACCTCCAAATAAATTCTATCTGCCAACTTAAATTGCCATAATATCAAATATATAGTTTTTTAAGAACGCATTCAAATCTAAGTCCGAACATGTTTTAGATGCAATTCCCAGAATATGGTCCTACAATAAATTATAACCTTTGTGTGTTGGGAAATGAATATCAGCAATATTGACTTGATGACCGTAAATAACATGAGTAAAATTGTTGAATGAAAGTGAATAATTTTAGAATGCTATTAGAATGCCATCCCAGTGAGCAAAGATACATGGCTGCTGCAATCAATACTATGTTTAAATACATTTGCAAATTATGACCCACTTTGGCCTCCCTTCACCATGCACCCCTCCCCCCACCCCCCTCTCCAGCCCAATGAGCCCCCCATGCTCATAGAAGCCAGTCTTCAGATAGTTTGAATCACTCTTCATAATGTCAAGAAATGTCTGTGAACATTGGACAGACAAGATAACATGCCAGCTATAGTGCTGACCTACACTCCAAAATTAGATGTGTCTCTGGTCGAATTGTTGTGTTCTTGTGCAGAGTGTGTGTGTTCTGTCTGTCCCAACGTCGGAGTTTTGATCATCCCGATGAGGGGGCTTGTACATCAGGCCATCCGTAGCCGCGACTGCGGAGGGCTCATGGGCCCGACCACGGGTGAACAAAAGGAGGAAGATTGACTGAACATTATTGCGTTCCATCACAGTGAAGAATGTTGGTTCCACTGTGGTGGATGTTTATATTAAATTCTATTGTGTATTGTGTTATTTTTGTTTGTATGGCTGCATGGTAACTCAAATTTCACTGTATCTTAATTGGTGCATGTGACAATAAATGTGAACTTGGACTTGAACTTGAAACTCTTCCAATATAGCTACAAGACAGGCAGTTGCACATCACATTCAGTGATGTGGAACATTGCCCTGGTATGCACAATCATAAGCCATGCGATGGAAGATTCCATCTACAGTGACACTAAGCCCCTTAATCAATGTACCTATTCACCAAAGCTCAGTTTAAATCTTGCAACGTGCACTCAGCACAAGATCTGCACCACAGGTTCAAACACGTACCAAAGAGCTGAAATTCAGTGATGAGGCACGTGTCACTGTCATTGGCATCAAGGTGGCATTTGAACAAATATGGCATCAACGATTTGTGGTAAAACTGAGGTCAATGGGCATCAAGGAGAAAGCTCCCCAATGTTTGAAATGGTACTTTCCATGAAGAAAGATGGTTGTGGTTCGGCGCAGGAGTTGGCTCTTCATCTCCTCGTGCCTGCTCTGTTATTTAATAAGATCAGGGCTTGTAACCCAAACATACTCGACAAGTATCTATTTAACATTGTAACCTTCATCCGCTCAATAAGTAGCAGCTAGAAAATGCAGAGGATGGTTAATACACAAGAGGACACAAAGTGCAGGGGTAACCCAGGGGGTCAGGCAACACAATGGTTTGATTAACGGTCGCTACCCAAAATGTCACTCATCCATGTTCTCCAGAGATGTCTCCTGACCTGCGTAGTTACTCCAGCACCATGCATCCTTTTGTGCTCCCTCAACAAGTATCCATCTATTTCTGCCCGAAAAATCTTAAAATTCTGTTTCCACTACAATTTGAAGAAGGGTTCCAAAGACTCATGATTATCTAGAGAAAGAAGTCAACCATCTGAAATGAAATGAAAAAATGAAATGATTCAATTTATTGTCATTGTCAGTGTACAGTACAGAGACAACGAAATGCATTTTTAGCATCTCCCTTGAAAGGGAGACACAGGGCGTCGCGGTGTGCCCGCGCCTGCCGCCGTAATTACATTCCATTACACACAGGCAAAGGTGGGTGAAGTGTCTTGCCCAAGGACACAACGACAGTATGCACTCCAAGCGGGATTTGAACCGGCTACCTTCCGGTCGCCAGCCGAACTCTTAGCCCATTGTGCTATCTGTCGCCCCGTTGCCAGTTTAAGGCATCTCTGCCTTAAACTGGCAACTCTTTATTTTTAAAAATTGACCCCTATTTCTAGAGTCTGCACAAGAACAAACATTCTCTTCTTGTTAAATCCCCTCAAGTTTTTAGTTTAGTTTAAAGGTCGTACCCGGGTCAGTGGCGGCTTAAAGCAGCAACTCTACCGCTGCATCGCCGTGTCGCCAAATTTGCTTCAACCAATTCATTTCTCACTCTTTTGTATCACAGGTGATGTACGTCCAGTCTGTAAATCCTTCTCAAGGCATTTAGGGACGGGCAATAAATGGCTGCCTTGCCCAGATCAGGAAAACCAGCCAAATGAATGAAAATCTACCATGGTAGTCGTTGCTGTAAATGAGGAAAAGTGGCACAGCAAACAAGTGGCACCCACCTTCGGTACAGCAAACTCCTGCAAACCAGGATGCAGTAATGTACTTTAGGCATGCGGTAATCCCCTCTTCTACATCCACCTGTAATAGAAGGGGCCCTGATTTACTGTTTTACAACAGGAGAACAGGACCAACATGTGATATGCCCTGTGTGCTGCAGTGGAGTTTCAGCTTGTATTATAGCTGCCATCTCCCTGAAATAGGGCTTGAACTCATAATTGAAACATGCTCCCAGCTGAAGGACTGTGGTATCAAGGAAAGTGAAATTGGTATGGAACTGCCTTATTGGGGAGAATTGGTGTCACTAGCTTTAAGATATTTTCTATAGCAAGCACATGAATCTGTAATGCATTTGAATCTAATTTGAATCAATTTATTCCCTCAGCTATTTCATTGAATGCTCTAGCTCATTTAAGATAAGAAATTCAAAATTGTGAGAGTTTTGATCAGAGCAGATTGGATAGAACCATTTTCATCGGCAAGATGGGAACTATTTAATGTAAATGACAAAATAACCTGAGCAGACATCAAGAAATGTTTGTGTGCAGCATATTAGTGATCTGAGGGGGGTGAATGTACCAAATTCAGTTGTTTGCTAAAGAGCATCGGACATACTGTATACTGACATTTCCTGAATTATCGCATGCAAAGTGATGGATTAGAACTAATTGGAGTGCTCCTTCAAGGAGTCAGCTCAAAACTGTTGGACAGTATGGCCTCTTTCTGTGCAATTCAATGGGAGTGTCTAAAGGCAGAGGCAATTTCTATGTCAGCAGGATGAACACTTGTAAAATGGCATAATATGCATATTACTGGTGTCTGTACTTAAGATAAAGTCACCCAACAAGATTATTTACCCCAAAAAATTATATTTTGAAGAAATCTCGTACTATCTATGACCAACCTCAAATTTTACTTGTTCTCCTGTTGCAAATATGAATCGGTCCTGTAGAATATTATGATAATTTAGTCTTCATCTAATTTTGATAATTTCTGCGATTGCCTGTAAATCACAAGGAGTTGGAACTTGTTTGATTCCTTTGTTGCGATGGAGAAGTAGGTAAGAGAGAACCACTTCCATTTAAATATTACCCGATAGCAGTCGCTGCATATTTCCAACATTTTCTGTGACTGCTTTCAGATTAGCTGTTGCACCGAAAGGTGTAGAATGGGGCGTGAGCTTTGCCCTTCACTCCTCATTACTGCGTTGAATTCAATGCAAATTACTAGAGTGGAATAAATACTTCAGTGAAGGGAAATTGAAATAACATTCTGATCAAGTTATTACTCGTCAAATTCTCTGTTTAATAAGCACTTTTATTGAAACCTAGGTTGAATCATTACAGTGAACATGGGGCGATGGAGGATTAGTAAGATTGGCTGTGAACCGCTTGACTGTTCAGTAAAGAATGAGCACACAAATCATGAAATATATCCACACAATGTATCATTCTCCCAAGACAACCCGATGAATGGAAATATCAGCAGGAGAAGTAACTGATCTAATGCAGTGGGAGAGTGCAGTTGAATTCATAGTGGAAGATTTGTTTGGTCATTAATTGACAAAATAGATTTCAAATCGACGCTTGCTTCTGAAGAAAGAATAATGGTCACGGTAGTCACTGTGGCACAGTGGTGGAGTTGCTGCCTAACAGCGAATGCAGCACCAGAGACTTGGGTTCGATCCTGACTACAGGTGCTGTCTGTACGGAGTTTGTACATCCTCCCCTGCGTGGATTTTCTCCGAGATCTTCGGTTTCCTCCCACACTCCAAAGCCATAGAGGTTTATAGGTTAATTGGCTTGATAGATGTAAAAATGTTCTCTAGTGGGTGTAGGATAGTGATAATGTGTGGGGATCACTGGTCGTCGCGGACCCGGTGGGCCGAAGGGCTTGTTTCCACACTGTATCTCTAAACTAAACTAAACTAAACTAAGTAGTTCTTTGTGGTAAAGGGCAAGGGAAGGAAGGACTTGAACATATTTTCCTTTGATTTGTAATCAAAGTGAAAAGCTAATCGAAAAGATTTTGGTGAAAGGTCACTTTGCAAAAGGGACATGATATTATAGTAGCCAATACACAATTTACCCAATAAACTCATCGTTGACTCCAGAAAGGTGAAGTCGGGAGACCACTTACCAAGTTTCATTGGTGGTTCACTGGTGGAGAATTAGCAGCTTCAAATATCTTGATGTAAACACCTCAAATATCCTGACATGGACTCAGCACATGAATGCAATCACAAAGAAAGTGTACCGGCGCCTCTACTTTCTTAGAAGTTTATAGAGATTCTGTATGTCTCCATTTACTCTAAAAAACTGTAGAAAGTCGTGTGTCTGGTTGCATCGTGGGAGTACAGAGAAGGTTCACCAGACTGATTCCTGGGATGTCAGGACTTTCATACCAAGAAAGACTGGATAGACTTGGCTTGTACTCGCTAGAATTTAGAAGATTGAGGGGGGATCTTATAGAAACTTACAAAATTCTTAAGGGGTTGGGCAGGCTAGATGTAGGAAGATTGTTCCCGATGTTGGGGAAGTCCAGAACAAGGGGTCACAGTTTAAGGATAAGGGGGAAGTCTTTTAGGACCGAGATGAGAAAAACATTTTTCACACAGAGAGTGGTGAATCTCTGAAATTTTCTGCCACAGAATGTAGTTGAGGCCAGTTCATTGGTTATATTTAAGAGGGAGTTAGATGTGGCCCTTATGGCTAAGGGGATCAGGAGTTAAAGAGAGAAGGCAGGTACGGGATACTGAGTTGGATGATCAGCCATGATCATATTGAATGGCAGTCGGTGCAGGCTCGAAGGGCCGAATGGCCTACTCCTGCACCTATTTTCTATGTTTCTATGTTTCTATGTTGTTGCAGTTCCAATACTCAGGAATGCAAGAGGCCGCAGAGAGTGGTGGACTAAGCCTGATCACAGGTTTTTCTTCAATAATTAAGATTAGAGTGGGACGACAGATGGCGCAATGGGCTAAGTGTTCGGCTGGCGACCGGAAGGTAGCCGGTTCGAATCCCGCTTGGAGTGCATACTATCGTTGTGTCCTTGGGGCAAGACACTTCACCCACCTTTGCCTGTGTGTAAATGTAATGTAATTATGTGAAGCACTTTGGGGCCAATGCAAGTTGACTAAAAATGTGCTATATAAATAAGATTATTATTATTATTATTATTAAGATTAACATGTCCCGTGAGCCTTAGACTTTTACTCGCAAACTCATTGGAAACAGTTAATATTTTTAATGAATACAATATTACATGAGATTGTCAGTTTGCTTTTTGCTCGGAACATTTCAGCCCTTGTACCTTAACTAACTAGTTGATCTTTCTTTTCATTACCCTGGTGAAAGTTCTTAGATGTTCCTCAGGATTGAGGTGCTGTGCTTCCATGTGGTTCTATTGGTTCTGAAGTGGCTGATGAAGCCACCGTGAGGACATCAGACTTGTATGAGATGATGTGCTGCTTTCATTACTTACCCTGTGCCTCTGTGAGCTTGTCATTCGCGTCCTTAAGCTTCTCAATATCATAGTGAATACTCTTTCTTCACTATGAACAATGTGCTGGAGATTTCCAGGAGTCAATGGAGACACTGAGCATGTCCTTGAATTGTGTTCTCTATTTACTGGGCAATCTCCGTCCATGATGGAGCTCAGATTAGAGTGTCTATTTCACGAGTCTTTCAATCCAGGAATATATTACATTTATGACAATAGACAATGGACAATAGGTGCAGGAGAAGGCCATTTGGCCCTTCGAGTCAGCACCCCCATTCAATGTGTTCATGACTGATCATCCCCAATCAGTACCCCGTTCCTGCCTTCTCCCCATATCCCCTGACTCCGCTATTTTTAAGAGCCCTATCTAGCTCTCTCTTGAAAGCATCCAGAGAACCGGCCTCCACCGCCCTCTGAGGCCGAGAATTCCACAGACTCACCACTCTCTGTGAGAAAAAGTGTTTCCTCATCTCCGTTCTAAATGGCTTACTCCTTATTCTTAAACTGTGGCCCCTGGTTCTGGAATTCTGGACAATTTAGGCTTAACCCGCTCCTGGATCTCCATGTTATTGCCATTAAAGCAATCACCATGACCCTTGGTTGAGAAGACAAAAGTTATGCTGGACTGCAGGATATCTTTAAGCTATGGAAATGTAACAGTTCCTGGTATTAAGATGCTGTCTGAGAGGAGCTGCCTTTGCTCCATCAGAGCTCCAACATAAATCTTCCAGCAGCAGTGTTTCTGATCACGACGTTTTGCAGCCAAGTTGATGGACATAGAGAAGAGTAGGTGGTGATCAGTTTAGCCATCTTTGGTGCCAGTCATGCCACGGGTGACATGAATATCTTTGTGGTCCATCATTCAGATCATGATAAACTCCATGTTCTGATGCTTGGATTGGGAGTGTTGCCACTCTGTGCTTGTTGCTCTGGCAAGGTTGGTTCCAATGATAAAACAATGCTCTAAGCATTTTCCCAAGATAATTTTCCATTGCCTGCTCTTTTGTTGCTGATTACTCCTTTCCCGAGGGCTGCATTCCTTTCCAGCCTGGCTTAGAGTTTGCCCAGGGGACTGTCTGTTTCACTTTGGGATGCATGGAGCTGTAAAACAAGTCTTCAACGTACAGGACAATTGAGCTGGAGAGATCACAATGCTCATCACAACCGACAGAGAGAGCGAGGTGCTAGAATCTATCTACTGCATCCGATGTTCGGGATGTGGCCTCCTGTACATCAGCGGGACCAGGCATAGACTCAGCGTGCGTTTCTCCGAACAAATTCGTTCGGTCTTCCATGGCCTGCAGGATCTTTTATTTCCTCTTCCCATTTTCACACTGACCTTTCTGTCTTGGGCTTTATCCATTGCCAAAGTGAGGCCACACACAAACTGAAGGTACAGCACCTCATATACCACTTGAGTAGCTTACATCCCAATGGCATGAACATTGAATGCTCCAAATTTAAGTAACTACATAACCTTTGCCCTCTCCTGTCTTCCCCATATAACCCCCTCCCATTTATTTCTCCCCTCCCTCATCCCTATGCCCCATCTGAACCTGCACCTATTTCTCCCCTCCCCCACCCCTTCCGCCTACATTATTTTCTCTATCTTCACAACCCGCCACTCTTCAGTTATTTTGTTGCACACCTTCTGTCTTTTCATCCCTGGTCTTTGTCCAACAATCTTCCTATGTCATAACCTTCCTCGCGTATGTTGGCCTATTACCTGCTAGACTTTGTCCTGCTCCTGTACCAGCTTTGGTTCTCCTCCCCCACGACAATCAATCTAAAACGTCCCTGCATTCTCCTGACGTCCCAAACAATCTCTGCATTCTCCTGAGATGCTACCTGACCCACCGAGCTATGCCAGCACTCTGTGTATTCTTTACTTGCTAGTCAGTACCTTCACATAGTAGCAAAGAAGCGAGAAATGAAGTGACTTAGATGGGCTCGGGCCACAAATTGATGTGGCACCTGGCTTTTGAATCAAACCATACCTCCTATACCATTGCTTGTGTAACCATGTCAAAAACACAGAAACTTCCCGTGCCCAATACAAGGCTTCAAGCACTTGTTGGGAGGTTGGTTCAAGGACTGGAATAACTGGATAGATTAACAGCAAGGTGACAAATATGGTAATTTATTTATTTGTACTTATAAATGTTTGCTCCATCAAACATTGAATGCGTGTACTTGGCAGAGAAAATAAGATGGTGGTTCAATTACAAAATTTAGAATTACTTACCAACTTTTATTCTTAGGTAGCTGCATTTGTCTGTCTCATACCTACTGTTCTTATCTCTGGCCTTTCTTCCAACCATCTCCTCTATCAACACATCTCCTTCGCCTGGGTTGACCTATTGCCTGCCACTCTTTGTCCTACCTCTCCCCTTTTCCAGCTTTCTTCAACGCTACAATCTGAAGGAGGTCTCAACCTGCAACATCACCTATCCATGTTCTCCAGAGATGCTGCTTGACCTGATGAGTTACTCCAGCATGTTGTGGCCTTGTGTCAATTTTTCAGTTGGTGCATTTTGAACTCAGTGATATGTTGTCAATTTATAGATTGGGCGTTTGTGTCCATCCTACACCATTGAAATACAAAAGATAGAATTCTCTAGGTGATGGAAGATAATCCTGGCTATTTGAACATTGTTAGTTGTCCATGGTGTGAGGCCTGTAATAGGAGTAAACGCATTATAGCAATTATACCACAATGTCTTTGCTTGCATTACTTCATGGGATTTTTCAAGAGATCCAAGAATAAACACAATTTGTATTTGTTGTTCGGAGAAAGAGTATGTGCATTTGCTGGTGAAATGAATAAAACAGGCCACATTTTCCCATCTAATTAAAATCTGGATAGAAGAACTTTAAATGCCTAATGGAGTAAGGAAACTGGAGCTATCATGACTTGTTTCATCAAAAGGATGGAAAAATGTCAAATATTGTCCCTGTAAATATTGCTGGAGAATTGTTAACCCATTGGCAGATCTGCAGGAAACAATGAATGAGATCCAATGTGAAACTCGGTAAAAATTGTTAAGAACAGTTCAAGAAGACCGTTCATGCACCATGCGCGTAGTTTTGTGAACTAAAGTTAAACTCTGTTTCAATGTTTAGAAGTTTAGTCCTCATGAACCAAAGGGATCATGAAACTTTGATGCAGCTCAAGATATCCTGGCTTACTTTCATGCAGAAGGAGCAAAGCATATTTCAGGCTTTGAGTTTAGGTTAGTTTAGCTTAGTTTAGTTTAATGTATTATCGTCACATGTACATGACAGGGGAAATCTTTTTGTTGTGTGCAACCCAGTCACAGACTACACATGATTATAATCAAACTGTCTACAGTGTATAGAGAAAGGATAAAGGGTATAACATTTAGTGTAAGATAAAGTTTGATTAAAGATAGGGCAAAGGTCTCTAATGATGTAAGGTGATCAGGACTGCACTCTAGCTGCTGAGAGGATGGTTTAGTTGCCTGATAACATCTGAAAAGAAATTGTCCCTGTATCTGGAGGTATGCATTTCCTACTTAAGTACCTCTTGCCTGATGGGACGGGGGTGAAGAGAGAGTGACCATGGTGAGACTGGTCCTAGATTATGAAGGTGGGGCCTTTCTGAAACAGTGTGAAGAGTAGATGGAGTTAATGGAAGGGAGGTTGGTTTGGTGATGGTTTGGGCTACGTCCAATACTCTCTGCAAGTTCTTGAGGTCTTGGATGGAGCTGTTCCCAAGCCCTGCTGCGATGCATCCTGATAAAATGCTTTCTACAGCCCATGTGCAGAAGTTGGTGGGGGTTGAAGGGGATATATCAATCTTCCTAAGCCTTTGAAGGATGGTGCCATTGGTGTGCTTTCTTGGCCATTGCTTTGATGTGGCAGGTCCAGGATAAATTGCTGATGATATTTATTCCTAAGAACTTGAAGCTTGCTTTTTTTTAATTTTTTTAATTTTATTTTTATTAGAAGTACAATAAGTTGCAGTAATACACACCACATATATCTCATTACATTTGATGTACCCCTTCATCTTTGAACTTTCAAAAAGATAGAAATAAAAGAAGTAAGGAAAGTGAGAAGAGTCGTGAAGGTGCAGGAAAGTGTTGGGAAAAGAAAGCCCATTAGAAAAGGAGTTAGAGAGGAAAGTTAAGAAATAGACCCTAGAAAAGAAAGAAAGAAAGAGTAACAATTGCTCCATTATTTTTAAAAAAATACTCCGCAAAAAGGGATATACCAACCGTATTTTTCACCCCCCATTACCAGATCCCGGCACCATTTATTTTTTAAATTACTATTGCACCTTATGCTTGTAATAAGTCCATAAATGCAGACCACGTCTTTTGGAAGTGGTCAGCTTTGCCTGCTAGAGGGAGTCTCATCTCTTCCAGATGTAATGTTTCGAACATGTTTGCAATCCACATTTTTATTGTTGGTTGTTGAACTTGAAGCTTTCGACCATCTTCACTTCAGCGCCATCAATGTATACGTGTGTACTTCTTCGCTTCGTGAAGTCAATCTTTCATCAGGGCTTTCTTTGGTCCTCATCTTGGCGTCTGAGTCATTCCACTATAGTTCAAGCACAGGCATGACCAGAGGAGCTCTCTCTTGTGCTCTGAGAGAATGAACTCACATGGACTGTGAACATTGCAAGCCCAATCATGTCTGTCGTTGAACTAAAGCGGAATAATTCAGACTCCAAGGCACAACCTAAGACAGCCTGGATAAATGACCACATCTATGTGATCTTGGTCAGATTGGACAAGGCAAACTGATGATGAAACATCACATCCCACAGGCTCAAATAATACACCACTCTTTGCAGGTTTTGGGTGGAAGTTACAATGTAAAATAACAGACTCTGGAGCTGACGACGACACTATTGAGCGAGCTATTACTTGAGCTTATACAAAACTCATTAATTCATTAACCAACTCACCCGTACTTGCTGTATTTTCAAGCTGCTTCTGTTACCAGGCCGATAACATCCATTCTTTCCAATATTTTCCTCTCTGGACCTCGCCCCCTCCTGTAACTTTCTCCAGCATTTCAAACCCTGTTATTTTATTGCTTCACCTCTGACAGCAACCTCTCTTTCCATTTCCCCTACCTCTTCCCGCCCCCCCTCCTTCTCCTTACACCTCACCTCCTTCCCCTCACCCTCCCATCACCCATCCCCTCCCATCTCTCTTTACTCCACTCCCTCGCCCTCTCTCACTCCCACTCTCACTGGTCCCACGCTTTCTTCCTCGTTTGACCCGTTCCACCTTCTCCACCCACCCCTTCCCCTCTCCCCTCCTTCCCTTTCTCTTCTTCCCCTCTCCCATTCCCCCCCAGCACCCGTCTTCTCTTCTTCCCCCTTTGAGGAAACTGTTTAAAACCTGCCTCTTTTTTTCCAAAGATTTGCTCCAAATTTTTTAATTACCTAATTAGTATTGAATTGTTTTAAGTTATTGTTTCTGGAATGAGATTTGAATCCATAATTTTATGGTCCAGTGACTAAAGGGCAAGCACTGAGGTGAAGAGCTGGTGCACTGTGTATAGAGAAGCAAGTATTGGGAGAATTGTTGTGAAATTGAGAACATCCTCTACTGCTGAAATACTGTCCAATCCCAATCATTTTATTGTAACGGCACGGTGGCGCAGCGGTAGATTCAGATTCAGATTCAAATTCAACTTTAATTGTCATTGTCAGTGTACAGTACAGAGACAACGCAAATAGAGTTGCGGCCTTACAGTGCCAGGGACCCGGGTTCGATCGTGTCTACAGGTGCTGTCCGTACAACGTTTGTACGTTCTCCCTGTGACCTGCGTGGGTTTTCTCCTGGATCTCCGGTTTCCCCCTACACTCCAATGACGTACAGATTTGTAGGCTAATGGGCCTGTCCCACTTAGGTGATTTTTTAGGCGTCTGCCGCGACTGTCATAGTCTTGTCAGATTGCGGAAAAACGTGCGATTGTACCCCATCCTTAACGACTATGTCTAAGACAAGCTACAACAACCAACGACAACCTAAGACCTAGTCGAAGTCACGCCACGGCAAGCACCCGACAACCGGTGACCCAATAGTGGTGACTTAAGACGTCCTCCTTCGACACACCTACGACTACACCTACGACAACCAAAGTCAAGCTACACCAAGCTACAACCTGTAGGCGCCACAATGACCAACAGAGCAATGACATCATCCTATTTTACTATTCAAGGGTTTGCAGGGTGAGGTTTCCAATCATTCTGAGTCAGGACTGCCATGAAGAAACTTCAGAGAGCATTGCTCTCAGAAGAAGAATCCCTGTTGCTTGCGGCAGCCCTCATGCTTATAGACCTGCAAGACAGGACAAGAATAATGGTGAAGAAGAAACCCAATAAGAGGCTTTTGTGGTTGACGCCCTTGTTCCCGAGGAGACCCAGGTTGGGCCAGTATGAGAACCGGATGGCTGTGCTCCAGCAAGAAGACCAGAAACATCACTAGAATCGCCCCTGAGCTGTTTCAGGAACTGAAGACACTACTGGGCCTTCTCCTGGAGAAAAATAAGCCACTGGAACCAGGTCTGCATCTAGCCATCACTCTCTGCTGCCTGGCATCAGGAGACTCCTACGAGCCTTTCCTACAACTTTCTTGTGGCCCACAACACCATCAGCAAGATTGGCCGAGAGACCTGTGAGGCCATCATCAATGCTTCTGAAGATGAAGTCATGGACTGCCCTAGTACACCAGATGAGTGGAAGAGAGTGGCGCAGGGCTTTGATACAAGATGGAACTTCCAGCACACATGTGGGGCAGTTGACGGCAAACATGTGGCCATCAGGTGTCCACCCAAGAGAGGTTCAATGTACTTAATCTACAAGAAGTTCCATTCTACTCCTAGCTGTGGTGAATGCAAACTACAACTTCCTGTTTGTGGATGTGGGCACACCTGGCAGCGTCGCAGATGGTATGATGTGGAAACAGACCTCCATTGGGCAAGCACTGGAAGAAGGAACAGCAGGCTTTCCTGATCCAGAACCTCTGCCAGGAGAAGACAACCCTGACATCCACTACACACTGGTTGCTGATGATGCCTTCCCACTCAGGTCAAGGATGATGAAGCCATACCCTCACAGGCGGATGTTAAGGGAACAGAGGATCTTCAACTGCAGGTTGTCCAGGGCTAGGAGGGTTGTGGAAAATTCCTTTAGCATCCTTGCCAGCAGAATCAGATGCTCACTGACTACGATGGAGCAGGAGTCCAAGAATGTGGAGACCATTGTGTACGCAGCATTACCTCCACAACCTGAACTGTACCAGAAGGGCAGCAGCAGCAGCCATGGAGGAGGGTGTCCGAGTGGACAACCAGACAGGCAACATCACACCAGACTCATGGAGAACTGGAGGTCAGGCTGCGTCTATGATGCCACTGGAGAGATTGCCAGGAAACATCGGCAAAAAGAGAGCCAAGGACCAGAGGGACCATCTCTGCACTTACTACAACTCCGAACTAGGCAGAGTGCCATGGCAGAACGACATTATCTGAAGACCAGCAGCAAACATCCCACACCACAAACAGAAGCCCACCACTCCAGGAAGAGAGCCCACTGCAGACCGCAAGATAAGTCCCTTTTCAGGGTCACCCACATCCTCCCAAAAGAGTTTAATTTTAAATACAGTGTTTGCATTTGTTTTAGTGATCAAAATATATAGAAATCATTTGCTTTTCAATGCAGTGCACTGCGTGTATTTGTGTTTGTTTTATTCATCACAATATATTAAAATAATTTGCTTTTCAATGCAGTGCACTGCTTGTGTTTATGTTTGTGACCGATTTGAGTCACCGCGTGGATCTATGTACTTACGTTTTTTCAATGTGCCAATCAAATTCACCGGTCAGCACCGGCGACAACCTACGTCACCTAGCCACAGTCTACGTCATCCCGGCGAACCACTACCACTGCATCACGAGAAGTCAAGCTTATGTGGGACGACAGATGGCGCAATGGGCTAAGTGTTCGGCTGGCGACCGGAAGGTAGCCGGTTCGAATCCCGCTTGGAGTGCATACTGTCGTTGTGTCCTTGGGACACTTCACCCACCTTTGCCTGTGTGTAAATGTAATGTAATTATGTGAAGCACTTTGGGGTCAATGCAAGTTGACTAAAAATGTGCTATATAAATAAGATTATTATTATTATTATTATTAAGCTACGCTCCATGATGTCAAAACCACTGTTGCTAAAATAATTTCAACATGTTGAACATTTAATGGTGACCAGAATGCCGTTATGACTTGTTGCGAGTCTGAGGAAACTACTCACGACCATACAGGCAACACCCCGACAACCACCCACGACCATGTGGCTACCGCATAGTCTTCTGTAGTCGCCTAAAAAGTCGCCTAAGTGGGACTGGCCCATCATTTGTTTGGTTTAATTGTACATTGTCCCCAGTGTGTGTCCCCAGTGTGTGTAGGGTACTGATTGCTGGTCAGTGCAGACTCAGTGGGCCATAGGGGCTGTTCCTGCGCTGTCCCTCTGTACTAAAAAATATATGTTAGCCCAATCAAAGCATTCTGCAATAAAAGCAGTTCGGGTTAGGTGAAATCATATTTAGAAATTAGCAAACAGTATAAAGAAATAACAGTGGGTCTGAGCAATGGTTCGTGCCCGAAATGTAATCTATCTATTTCCTTCTACGGATGCTGCCTGACCCATTGAATTCTATCATCAGTTTGTATTTTTTCTTAAGATTCCAGCATCTGCAGTCTCTTGGGTCTCCAAGAAAAAAAAAAATATTGTGTATGTCACAGGTAATGAAATATTATATCAACAGCACAAGTGAATGCAAGTAGTTTTTAGACTTGGGAGAAATATATTGGGATTCCCAGGGTCAGCGCTTTTAAAAAAATGGTATTCCACAAGTTCCATATGGTACAATATTTCCAAATGTATCTGCTCAGAAATTCATCCTCAGTCAGGTGTGCTATGCACACTTTAATAAGCAGCAGGGTATGCCCCAGGCATCTGAGAACCAGAGCACACTGTGCTACTGCCACTATACAGTGTGCTTTACAGATGATTTTCCAGGCATATAAATATTCATCAGGATAGTAGCAGATTTCAGGCAAATAGGTCGAGTGGTGAGATGGTAAGGATGCATTAAAGGAGTTGACATTCATGTCTGTTTGAAGGTGACAGGGCTGTTTAATATGGTGTCCAAGAAACTGCGTGATACTGGCTGAGTATATAGGGTGGATGCAATACAAAGGTAAGGAGGTGGACAGAACATTCTCAGTCCTTGCTAAGACTACAGCAGGTGAATGCTGTCCAATTTTGGGTACCACACTTTAGGAAGGATCTCAGTATCAGCAGAGATTGACCAAGTTAAGATCAGTGAGGAGAGTTCCAATTACATGCAACAACGGGAATTGTTTTCAGAACAGAGTTGAAGGGGGGGGGGGGGGATGGTTCAATGCACATTCAGTTATAAATATTTGAAGATAGCAAATGGACAGAAAAACAGAGCACAGATGTGAAAAAAGAACAAACTTGAGCACGTAGCTGAAGGCAATGTTAGATTTTGCCACTCACAGAGGATTGCTAATATGTGAAGCAGACTGGCTAATTGGTTGCTGGAATCAGATTCTGTTGGGATTTGCATCTGGACAACTGCATGGTGGCGTGGCGGTGGAGTTGCTGCCTTGCAGCGCCAGGACCAGGGTTCGATCCTGACCACGGATGCTTGTCTGTACGTTCTCCCCATGACCTGTGTGGGTTTTCCCCGGGAGCTCCGGTTTCCTCCCACACTCCACAGACATACAGGTTTGTAGATTAATTGTTTACTTTAGAGATACAGCGCGGAAACAGGCCCTTCTGCCCATCGGGTCCGTGCCGACCAGCGATCCCCACACATTAACACTATCCAACTAGGGACGATTTTTACATTTACCAAGCCAAGGAACCTACAATCTTGTACGTTTTTTGGAGTGTGGGAGGAAACTGAAGATCTCGAAGAAAACCCATGCAGGTCACGAGGAAAACATACAAACTCTGTACAGACAGCACGCGCAGTCGGGATCGAACCTGGGTCTCCGGCGCTGCATTCGCTGTAAGGCAGCAACTCTACCGCTTGGTATAATTGTAAATTTGTTCCTAGTGTGTGTAAGATAGTGTTAATTTGCTGGGATAGCTGGTCAGCGCAGACGTGGTGGGCCGAAAGGCCTGTTTCCACGCTGTAACTCTAAACTAAACAAAAAAATTGGGGAAAGGGGCAAGTTTATTGGTTGACAGAAAAAAACGAGGTGTCCAAATAATTTGTCAGCCATTTCCAAGGGGTAGCACGAACATGATAGGCCAAATGGTCTCCTCCTGTGATTCAATAACATTATCTGAAGTAAATTAAGGGTTGAAGGCCCGTATCGAACATCGATGTAGACGCATGTAGATAAAGAACCTTATTTATTGCTGTCAATTCTTTGTAGATACATTAACATCAATGTGCAATCAGTGTGCCACCACACAAACTGCTAATGAACACATTGCCAAACTGTTCTCTCTTTTTGGAAATAACCGTGCTGGAAACTCCACATGCAGCTGTGTGAGTATCCCCGAGTGGAACTAGAGCGGACAGTGGCTGGAGAGACTAGGTTAATCAGGGACCTGATGAATTGTGTCTCATTATCTGATACACATTAGAAAGGTCAATGCGCTGCAGTGAAATACATTCGGGCAAGGTGAAGATGATACCGAAAGCAATTAAAAAAGAGATTGATTATGTACAGTCAAATGCACCCAGTGTAAAACGTAGTCTAGCCAGATGTGTTTAGATTCATAATCAACACTCATTAATTGGGATGCAGCAGACCCCAATAATTTATTCTCCCACCCCCTTCCCATCTCCCCATTCCCTTGAAACACAAGTTTCAAGGGCTTCCCAGTTGCCTGCAGCTGAGTGTGGCTGTTGGATTTAAAACCTGAATGCAGAGCTGACAAAACATTGTTCTGACCCACTGTGCTACTTAATGGTCCAGGAGGAATGCATTTCCCTGACAGTTGTTTTGGTTCGTATCTACGTGCCAGAAGGACTAATAAGCCCCAGAAATTATTCTTCCAGAGGTAATCAAGGATTAACAAGCACTTCTTGTTGTGAGAGGTATGAGGAGGAGAGAGAACGGATGAGTGAGCAGTTCAGAAAAGAAGCAGTACAATTTGATTTGGTAGATATTTTGCAAGGGAGTTCAAATAAGTGCTATCAAATCCTGATGCTTTTTCTTAGGGTAACCAATTTGTTCAGAAGGATATAGGTTATTAGAATAGTAAGATTAAACGAGAACTTACCAGTTTGAAGTTTGATCTTTATTTTATGAGGAGGAACGTTGAGGGAATACGTGAAGAAGCCCGCGTACGACGCATGCGTGTCATCCTTCAAAGCAGCGGTGTGAGGTCACAGATACACTATAATGACCTAAAATAGTAAGATTATTAAAGAGATACCAGTTTAAGATATGACCATACGAGGGTGGGAGCGGAGGGCACGTATTCCCTCAACGTTCCTCCTCATAAAATAAAGATCAAACTTCAAACTGGTAAGTTCTCGTTTAATCTTACTATTTTACTTCGGAGTCACGTGAGTGACTACGTGAAGATTTCAAAGCTCTGTGACCTCATGCCGTGGAACGAGTCCATGCTTCACAACTGCCTTGGTAGTTTGGGAGAAATTGTTAATGATATTCAAAACATTCATACCAATTATTTAATGGAAATGATAAATAATATCTAATTAATTCAAATCATAACCCCGTATTCTTCATGGATAAATTATCATACAGAACTTAAAATGTTCCCCGAAAACGTTCCCATACTGCTAACTGGTTTGTTATAAAATTTCTGAAAAACGTTTTCTCCGACAACCATCCTGAGGATTTGGTCCATGGATACATCAAGGCGTTTTGCTGCGGATGTAGCTGCAGCCCTGGTGGAGTGAGATTTAAATATGTTAGTGTCCACTCCCGCCTATCTTAACCCATATTTCAGCCACCGCGAAATGGTCTGAATTTACACTCTACGGTACGGTTTCTTATAGCTGATTAAACGCCATTTCCTTGCCTCTGATAGCCTTTGTCCTTTCACTGTATAACAAAACGTGCTTCACTATACAGAGGCGTTTGTCCTCCGGGTAGGCCATAAATTCTATGACCTGCCCCGCTGATCCTGGTCTATTATGTTTAATAACACGGTCCTGGATCACAAAACCCAAACTTCCTGCCGCCATAGTGAAGCCATCCAGTCTTACTTTTTTGCAATAACTGGACCCTTTGCGCTGTGACTAGCGCCATCAGCATTACCATTTCTTAGTTAGTTTATCCAGATTTAATGCTGTAGCCCGGCGACCAATTCCTTAGCATGGTCAGGACCACACTTACCTCCCAGATTTGTTGTATCTTGTTTTGGGTGGCTTGGTGTTAAAATTGCCTCTTAAAAGTTTAACTACCAGAGGATGTGATCCCACAGACTGTCTTTCTGTTCCTTGCCACCAATAACTTGACAATGCACTTCTGGCACTATTCACAGTGCTGTAACTAAGTCCTCCATAGTGCAGGCTGGTGAGAAAACTCTAGCACCGCTGGAACATCCTTATTTCTGTGGTCTAGAAGGTTATTATGGCAGTAATTAGTCCATTTTTTAATATGACCTAAATACTGTATTTGTGTAGACCTTCTTTGTGCTGCTGTGATCATGTCCACAGTTCTTTTTGATAGCCCCATGTCCCGTAGCGAGTCTTTCAGAGTCTACAACCCAATAATTCAATATTTTCTATGGCATGGATAGCTATCCTGAGTTACTGGATGCACCAGTAACTTAGGACTATGTCTTAAAGTTATACATGGTTCCAGCACCATGTCCTGTACCACGGAAACCCATGGTTGGGTAAGCCAATCAGGTACTAAGAAAATCCCAGATGCCGATTCCTGTTGAATTTCCCTTAGTGCCCGATTGATTAGGCAGAAAAAAGGAGGAAATGCATAAATGAACCATTTCCCCCAGTGCAGTGAAAATGCATCTGTAGCTTCTGCCCCAGGATCTGGTTCCAATGATACATACCTCGGTAACTGGTGATTTAAACCTGGATGCAAATCTAATACCCGGCCTTCCATACTTTACTGTGCTTTCAGCAAATACCGTTCTATCCAACATCCATTCAGTACTTTCAATAAATTTTTGTGACCTGGTGTCTGCCACTAAATTAGTATCCCTGGTAGACACGTAGCCCATAACCAAATAGTCCTTTGGACACACCATTGCCAAATTGAGTTTGCCAATTCATCACAAGATGTTGATATATTTCCACCCATATGACTTATATATGCCACCACCGAGGTATTATCTATCTGCAATCTAACATGCTGCTGTTTCATTCCTGAGCAATAAGATTTTAACCCATAAAATGCACTTAACATTTCTAAGTACTTTATACCCTTAGTGTTAAGTAGGTTAGCTTCTTGTATATTCCATCTCCCCCCACAGCTCAAGATGGTATCAGTTGTACCCCAACCAATTGCACTGGCATCTGTTTGTAATAGCACAGACGGGTTGTCAATAACTATTGGGTTGGAGCCATACTTAACATTGTGTTCCCACCATTGTAATTCTTTTATGGCTTAAATTGTTAGCTCCATTGGCCATCAAAAAAAAATGGCCTCTATTAATTTTTAGTGCTCTAATCCTTTTGTAACTCTGTGGCTTTTCCTATTAGTAAAGTCATTAACATATTAAATGTGTTAATGGTGTCAATTTTGACTTAATTGGATGGATAATGAATCCCAGCTGTTCAAACAATTGTTTTGTGGCAACCACTGCCTGACATGCCAATTCATAAATTATTCCCACAATAAGTATTCATCCAACTATGCCATTACTCTATGATTTTGTTGTTGCAGCAATGCCAAAGCTGGTTTAAGAAATTTTACCTCTGATGGGTATTGTATAGTAAGCATCTTTAAGATCAATACTTGCCATAAAGTAGCCTGCTGAAACTAACTCTTTAGCAGTGCTAAAAGTATCCATTTTAAAATGAACATATTGCACAACATTGTGAAGCGTTGATAAATCAATAATAATACGGCAACCCCCATCTATCTTATTTCTAATAAATATGTTTGAGACAAATTCCTGTTGTTCAGGTTTGGTTTGTTCAATTACCCCTTTAGTAAATAATCTTTGTAGTTCTATGTGGGCTTTAGCTTGTTCCCATTTAGTAAGCATGTATATTCTGTCCGGTGTATATTGTACTGGAAGGTTTTGTTTGTGTAGAAACTCTATCAGATATCCCTTAATACTTCTAAGAATATATCTGTCCATAGTTATATTACACCATGCTTCCAAATGAAGTTGCAATGTCCCTCCAACTTCCGTGCTCCCTATTAATTCTGGAGCCCCAGATTCACCTACCTCCATGGTTATCGGTGGTAACTGAGTTATTTTCTTGGTTTCACTCGTGGTTGTGGAGGGCCTTGAGGTTGAGGTTGGGGTAGATGCTGAAGTAGAAGCTTTCGCATCTCCCACAGTGGTCGTCCCGGGCCAAATCTTCACCATGTCACTGACGGCCGAACCTGCTGCAGCCACTCGTACCGGTTTCCCAGTTCCACAAAAGTGGCCGCTGCTGGCTGCGCTATATCTTGCAGCTGCTCATCCTCACTCCGGTATCGGTAAGTATTATCCGGAGGCTGTTTCACCACATCACTTTCGCAGTGATGTCTTTATTAACACTGGCAGCCATCCTGGCCCAGTCAGACCTTCAATACCCTCCTCAGAGGCGTCTGACATTTCATGCAGCCCTTATGGGAAACTGCTGTGGGACTTATATTTTATGCCCACTGTGGCTATCCTCCATATCCCGGAGCCTGCCACTCTGGAGAATTTCCTCCAGCAACCGCTCCAGCCGACTTACATGCTCTCGGGCACTAGTCGATTTGGTGCTTTAATATATCAGACCGCTCCTGCCGACCTTGGTGCTCTCGGGCACTAGTCGCACGCGGTATTTCCCGCAGCCGGGCCCCATGCCTACGGGCACTGGTCGCTCCCGGCCGCCCGATATAACTATGCCGCTCCTTGTCCACATTCATGTGACTGCCACTATGAAGGAGCTCCTTTTTCCCCCGCTGTTCCCGTCCCCCGTACACACGGGCACTGGTTTGCGGGTTTTCCTCGCTCCGCCGCTGACCACACCGGTCCTGTATGTGGGTCCACCACTCCACCTGGTCCCGGTACTCCCAGGCACCTGTGCTGGCTGCTGATCATGCTGCAGCCACTCGTACCGGCTTCCTTCAGCGTGGGCTAGCGGGTCCAACGCGTGCTCAGTGCTCTTCGGCACTGACAGCTCGCTATTTTTAGAACATTGCGGAAGTGCCGTTAATGCGCCCTTTCCGCACTTCCAGCGCCTCGGACCCATCTAGTACTTTAACAAAAGGATTAACACACATATTTTATGAAAACCCCATTTTAGGTTTACACCATTTTCCCACATACCTATAGTAAGGGTCCGTGGTGTTGTACCCGAGTCGTCAGGAAACCCTGCTCCAGCGTCGTTATCCTGTCGCTGAAGTCGGCTCCGTCCCCTGTTTTAAAACAAATTAACGGGCCCCCGGCCTCTGCTGGCTGCCTGCAATCTGCAGACTCTCCCCAGCCAGCTGCTGGTCCTATATATCCCAGCTGTGGACAGGTGTAGTGAAAAACAAAAAAAAAAAAATGGAGAAAATCGGGGGGTGGGGTAAGTTTGGCACAGCTATTCCCATAACGGGAATTCAGTCTGTTGCCTGTTTCCCCCCCCCTGCCTCTATTCCAGCGCGGTCCAGCGGGTCCAACGCGTACTCAGTGCTCTCGGGCACTGACCGCTCGCCGCTATTTTTAGACCTGCGGAACCCCCGTCAGTTCCGCACCTTCCAGCCCCTCAGACCCATAAATTAGTAATGCACTCACCGACTAGTGGGGCTGTTACCGAGTTGTCGGGAAACTGCTCCAGCGACCGTTGTCCTGGCTCTAAAGTCGGGTCCGTTCCTGTTCAAAAGAAATTAACGGCCCCCGGCCGGTGCTGGCTGCCTGCAATTCTGCAGACTCTCCCCAGCCAGCTTCATCAGCCTTAGATAAAAAAGGATAAAAAAAACGAAGGTTGCAGGTAAGTCCTGCCGATTTGGAGAAAAAGCGAAGTTCCCTATACCTGCTTGCAGGTTCAAGTCACTCACGTGACTCCGAAGTTATGTAATGGTGTTGTTTGATCCACACTCCATGCCATTTGGTGGCGGTAATGCACCAAATAAGTTGTTTGCCAACCGAGACATTTGGACAGGTACGTGGATACAAAAGGGGTAGAGGGATATGGGCCAATCAATCAATCAATCAATCAACCTTTATTGTCATCTTGCAAGCAACAAGTACAGTGCAAAATGAAAAGACGTTTCCCAGTGAATAGCGGAGCCTCGCACATGAAATTTAAAACACTTCTCACATAATAACACTAAAAAAAACAATCCAGTCCCTGATGGAACAGAATAAATAGTTAAAATCAGGTAAAAAACACAATGTTAAAAACAGTAAACCAATCATAAAAAAATGTCCGGGGCCGCTGATTTGAGTGGCCAGTGCCAGTTATTAAAGTGTCCGTGCCAGCCGCAGAGTCAAGTCAAGTCAAGTGACTGTGAGTGCAGAGTGACTGTTTAGCAGCCTCACAGCCTGTGGTAGGAAGCTGTTTAGCAGCCTCGTAGTCCGGGCTTTGATGCTTCGATATCTCTTGCCTGATGGCAAGAGATCCAGGTGTGTGTGGAGGGGGTGCAGTTTGTCCTTGGCAATTCTCTGTGCTTTCTTCAGACAGCGGCTCTGGAACAGTTCTTGTACCGAGGGTAGGGAGACGCCAATAATCCTCTCTGCTCCCCTCACTACCCTCTGCAGAGCCTTCCTGTCCGAGCAGTTGCAGGTGCAGTACCACGTATTGATGCAGTACGTGAGTACAGACTCCACCGTGCCCCTGTAGAAAGTCCTGAGGATGTTGGTGGGGAGTGAGGCCTGTTTTAGTTTCCTCAGGAAGTGCAGTCGCTGATGGGCCCGTTTGACGGTCCCAGTGGTGTTCCTGGACCAGGTGAGGTTGTCCGTTATCTGCACACCGAGGAACTTTATGCTCTCCACTCTCTCCACTGCAGTGCCACTAATGTTGAGCGGTGTATGCTCTGGCTGCGCCCTCCTGAAGTCGACAACCATCTCCTTAGTTTTTTCGACATTCAATTCCAGGTTATTTTTGCCGCACCAGTCCACCAGTTGTTCTACTTCCTCCCTGTACCTTGTTTCGTCATCTCCACTGATGAGTCCCACCACTGTAGTGTCGTCCGCGAACTTTATGATTTTATTGTCCCTGAATCTGGCAGCACAGTCATGTGTGAGCAGTGTGAACAACAGCGGGCTGAGCACACAGCCTTGAGGGGAGCCGGTGCTCAGCGTGATCGAGCCTGAAGTGTTCTTGCCAACACGGACTGACTGCGGTCTCTCTGTGAGAAAAGTCCAAGATCCAGTGACACAGGGTGGTGTTGAGGCCCAGCAGGGTTAGTTTCTCCACAAGTCTCTGTGGGATGATGGTATTAAACGCTGAGCTAAAGTCAATGTACAGGATTCTGGCGTATGTGTTCTTGTGTTCCAGATGCGCGATTACTGTGTGCAGCGTGGTGGAGATGGCATCCTCTGTAGAGCGGTTGGGGCGATAGGCAAACTGTAGGGGATCTAACGATGAGGGGAGGCTGGCAGTAATGTGGGGTTTCACCAGGCGTTCAAAACACTTCATTATTATTGGGGTCAAGGCGACAGGGCGGTAGTCATTTAGGCAGGCAACCACTGGTTTCTTCGCTATGGGGATTATCGTGGAAGTTTTGAGGCATATGGGGACAATGGCCTGACTAAGGGAGATGTTGAAGATGTCTGTTAGCACATCTGCTAACTCCTCAGCACATTCCTTTAGCACACGTCCTGGGATGTTGTCGGGTCCGACTGCTTTCCACGGGTTGACCTTAGACAGGATTCTCCGTGTGTCCATTGTGTCTATGGTCAGGACTGGCTGGTCGGTTTGTAGGCAGGGGCTGGCTCTCCTCTTGGGTGTGGTGTTTGCTGCATCAAAACGAGCAAAGAAGTTGTTTAATTTATCTGGGAGAGAAGTGTCCGTGTCGGTTACCTGCTGCCTTGCCTTGTACCCCGTCAATGTTTCGATTCCCTTCCACATCCTCCTGGTGTCTCCTGTGTCGCAGAGGTGTCCCTGGATTTTCCCCGCGAAGGCACGTTTCGCTGCCCTGATTCCTTTTCCCAGTGCAGTCCTGGTGGATCGGAGAGCGGCTGTGTTACCGGCTCTGTAGGCTGCATCACGAGCCCTCAGCAGCGAGCGCACCTCTGCTGTCATCCATGGCTTTTCGTTACCACGTGCAGTGAAAGTTTTCATGATGGTGACATCCTCAGTGCACTTGGCAATGTAGCTGGTTACAGTCTCTGCGTACTCCTCGATGGATAGGCGGTACTGGTGTAGATGGAGCATCTCGGTTGGCATGGGCAAGTTGGGCAGAAGGACCTGTTTCCATGCTGGGTTGAATAGATGTCGCGTTTGGCTGCAATGCTATAACGACTGAAGTTCTATTTCACTATTGTGTATTGTTATTGAGGAGTGGATATTTATATGCCAAATGCAATTTAAGGGTTCCGACCCGAAACATTGTCTATCCATGTCCTCCAGAGATGCTGCCTGACCCGCTGAGTTACTTTGTGTTGTGCTTAAAATATTCGACTTTATTTTTTTTATTTAAACTTTATTTTCTCTCAATTCTTACAGAAATCCTTCCGTTCATCAATTTATAGAAACATAGAAAATTGGTGCAGGAGTTGGCCGTTCGAGCCAATATGATCATGGCTGATCATGCAAAATCAATGGATCAAAATTATGCTGGCCATTGCTTGGTCTCCCTTCACACGAAGCTGGCACTCTTTCTTCCTTCGATATGCACTTCATCTCCTTGCCTTCCCTGATTTGCAACACTCCATGTGCCTCAGTGAATGCTGGCCCATTTACCTTTCTCATCATTATTCAGAGCTCCTCCCTTTCATAGAAACATAAAAACATAGAAATTAGGTGCAGGAGTAGGCCATTCGGCCCTTCGAGCCTGCACCACCATTCAATATGATTATGGCTGATCATCCAACTCAGTATCCCGTACCTGCCTTCTCTCCATACCCTCTGATCCCCTTAGCCACAAGGGCCACATCTAACTCCCTCTTAAATATAGCCAATGAACTGGCCTCGACTACCCTCTGCGGCAGAGAGTTCCAGAGATTCACCACTCTCTGTGTGAAAAAAGTTCTTCTCATCTCGGTTTTAAAGGATTTCCCCCTTATCCATAAGCTGTGACCCCTTGTCCTGGACTTCCCCAACATTGGGAGCAATCTTCCTGCATCTAGCCTGTCCAACCCCTTAACAATTTTGTAAGTTTCTATAAGATCCCCTCTCAATCTCCTAAATTCTAGAGAGTATAAACCAAGTCTATCCCGTCTTTCTTCATAAGACAGTCCTGACATCCCAGGAATCAGTCTGGTGAACCTTCTCTGCACTCCCTCTATGGCAATAATGTCCTTCCTCAGATTTGGAGACCAAAACTGTACGCAATACTCCAGGTGTGGTCTCACCAAGACCCTGCACAACTGCAGTAACTGGGGTTTCACTGGGGTAACTCAGGAGGTAGAACTATTCACAGAAAATTAAGACTTTAGTCCAGCACACTTTCTGCAGAAGAAAGTAGGGAGCAGGAAAGGGTAATGTAGACCGGAGAGCATCCAGAAAAGTATCTGAGGTGAGGGTGGTGGGAGGCGGGGGGGCGGGGAGAAGGGATGTGGGGGGGGTAGGGGGGGGGGGGGTTGGGAGATTGGGGTTGGGGTTGAGATTTGTGCAATGCTTTAATCCCTTTGACTGTCCATTGTTGTTAGGGGCAGAATCTGAAGAGTTTGATGCTTTACCATATCCGTACAACAGGCACAAGGTGACAGTTCCAGGCTGCGACTCACTTGCAGAAATCCCAGGGGATAAAATAATAAAAGTACGATACTTGAAAAGTGTTCAGCTTCACTTTACGCCAGAGGTTTGTGAGCCACGTAGAACATCATGATACGGCAGTTCATGGAGATGGAAGGAGACAATGTATTGGAGTTGATGGTGGAGAGAGGGCACATGGACACGTGGAATGATGAGATTCTTTACAAAAGGCTCATCCACTACATTTAGCTCCTTTGCTGCCAGCTGTACCATAAGACTTTAGACTTTAGAGATACAGCGTGGAACCCAGGCCCCTCGGACCGATGAGTCCATGTTGACCAACGATGACTCCGTACACTCAAGCGACCCTGCACACTGTGGGCAATTTACAATATTACTGAAGCCAATTAACCTACAAACCAGTCTTTGGAGTGTGGGAAGAAACCAGAGCATCTGGAGAAAACCCAAGCAGTCACAGGGAGAATATACAAACTCCAGACAGACAATACAGGTGTTGTCAGGATTGAATCCAGGTCCATGGCACTGTAAGGCAGCAACTCTACCGCTGCACCACTGTGCCGTCTTTGAAAATACTCGAAACTTGTTCACTTTATGACTGAGGATTGTGAGCTATGTAAGGCATAAGGCAGTTCACCGAGATGGGAGAAAGGAGAAGATGTACTTGGTGGATGTGTAGAGAGTGCACACATGGGCACGAGGAATGATGAGATTCTTTTCGAAATCCAATACATTTTGCTCCTTTGTTGCCACCTGCACCACCACGAAGGTGCGCAAAATCCCACAATGAAATAGAAACAACTGGCAACGTTCAGCAGGTCAAACAGGCGATATGGAGAGAGTCATGGGCCTGTCCCACATGTGACTTTTTAGGCAACTGCAGGAGACTATGCGGTCGCCACATGGGCGCCACATGTTCGCGGGTGGTTGCCAGGGAGTCGTCAACATGGTCGTGAGGAGTTCCCGCATTCTGGGAACTAGTCGCGGCCACATTATGGTCGCCGTGAATTTTCCAACATGTTGAAAAATTAGAGGCGACTAGAATGAAGCTGCCATGGAGGGTAGCGAGAATTCTCGTGCCGTAGGTGGGTCGCCAGGGGGTCCTAACGGGTTGCCAGGAGGTCGATGTTTCTCGTAGGTTGTAGCCGGTGCTGACCACTGAATTTCATTGGCTCATTGGATTAAAAAAAGGTAAGAAGTGGGTTTCAGTACCAGGGATAACCGACCGGTAATGTCCCACCCTCCTCCCTCCTCCCTCCTTCCTCCCCCTCCCCCATCCGCTCCACCCGCTCCTCCCTCAGGTAATTACAGGCACCAAACTCCTATGAAGACTAATCCCATAAATAGTCGTTAAATCTGTTGATTGAGCTGCAGTTGGTCAAGGGTTAAATATCAGCCAGAGCTTCAGGAAAACATTCAGTCCCCTACAAAATAACATCATGACTCGACTTGACCCAAGGCCCTGTCCACCTACTCCGCAGCACCACAAGAAGATGGTGCCTGATGTGAACAATGTGGTGTTCTCACAGCGTTTGCATATTTGGTGGTACTAAGCCATTGAATGGAACATCTGTGCAGTTTATTTTAGAGCAAAACTAATTAAAAGGTAATTACAGTTTTACAACGGTTTCTTTTCAATGTTAATATCATATTCCCATGGGAACATTTTTGCAATTTAAGCAACACAACCTCCACGCATTGAATCAATACTGAAGGCTTCTTAGAAATATGGACAACAAGCTTCCACAATCAGATAGTTTTGGCAGTCAAGAGGCAGAAGGTGCTTTCATTTATTCCAGAATCCTTATTTAATGCCATTGTCGGATTTAAAGATTGAATTAAATGTTAGGCATAACTATTTAAACTCTCTGGCCTTTGTGAACAGTAATGAGATGAGCAATATAGTGGAAGTAAAGAGACAATTTTGATTTTGGAGACGTTGACTAATCAGCTACTTTCTACAAAAAAATGTGCAGAATGCCCCACAAAACAAAAACAAATGCTTTCCTAGGCACAAAACCATCAAGAATGATAGACACAAAATACTGGAGTGACTCAGCGGGTTAGGCAGCATCTCTGGAGAAAAGAAATAGGAGACGTTTCGGGTCGGAATCCTTCTTCAGACTCCTTCCGAGTTCCGTCCCAAAATGTCACCTGTTCTTTTTCTTCAGAGATGCAGCCTGACCCACCGAGTTACTCCAGCATTTTGTGTCTGCCTTTGTTATGAACCAGCATCTGCAGTTCCTTCCTACACAAGAAGCACAGGAATCTTTTAATTTGCGTGTTCCTCAATAATCCTCTAATGGGCAAGTGCGATCTGGGTACGGTGGAGAATCAGCCAAGCAGAGTGTTTCAGGTAGGAACGTGGGTACCTCACTGCTCCTGTAACTCAGATCTGATCCTGAGATCTGTGGAATTTGCACATTCCACCCCTTCTCCCATGTCCACCTGGGTTTCCCCTGGGTACTTCAATTACCTCCCAAACCCAAAGACCTACAGACCAGGTTAATTAATTGCTGTAAATTGGCTCTATTGTGCAATGTGATTGGTAAAATCAGGGAAGGAAGTTGTTGGGAATAAAGGGAGAATAAAATGGGACAATTAGGGAAAGTCAGCATCGCCATGTCCAGGGGAAATCGTGTCTAACAAATTTGATCATTTTTTTCAAATAGGTCACCACGAGGGCTGATGAGGGCAGGGTAATGGACATTGTCTACATGGACTTCAGCAAGTACTTAACAAAGAACTGCATGGTACGAGAGTCTGGAAGTTAAAACATATAGAATTCAAGGTGAGCTAGCAATTGGAATTATAATTGGCTTGAAGGAAGAAGTCATAGGGTAGTTGTGGAGGGTTGTTTTTCTGATAGGAGGCATGTGACCAATTGAGTGCTGCAGGAGTAATTCTTTAGATGGCACCAAAATTGGTGGAGTGAAATGGGATATCTAAGTTTACAACAGAATCTAGATCAGTTGGGAAAGTGGACCAAAGGCTAGCAAATGGAATTTAACCTTGCCAACTATGCAGAAAGTACAGAATTGTACAGTATGTCCATTCTCCATTTAGGATTCCATTGGGTAGGCTGTCCTTTCAGATGAGAGGATCTGTAGCAGTCTGGTCTGTGGCACCATGACTGGCTGAGTCAGGGAGCTATGGAGTTGGACCCCAAGATCCCTCTGTACATCAATGCCATTGAGGGTCATGCCATTAATTGTATATGTTCTCCTCACATTTGACCTCCCAAAGTGCAACACCTCACACATGCTCGGATGAAATGACAAGAACAGGGTATCAAAAGAGTGAAGGAAGTACAAATAGAAGGAAGGAAGCCAAAAGGGATGGGGGAGATATTGAACAATTTCTTTTCTTCGGTATTCACCAAGGAGAAGGATGTGGAATTATGTGAGGTAAGGGAAACACGTAGAGTAGCTATGGAAACTATGAGATTCAAAGAAGAGAAAGTACTGACACTTGTGAGAAATATAAAAGTGGATAAGTCTCCAGGTCCGGACAGGATATTTCCTAGGACATTGAGGGAAGTTAGTGTAGAAATAGCAGGGGCTATGACAGAAATATTTCAAATGTCATTAGAAACGGGAATAGTGCCGGAGGATTGGCGTACTGCGCATGTTGTTCCATTGTTTAAAAAGGGGTCTAAGAGTAAACCTAGCAATTATAGACCTGTTAATTTGACGTCAGTGGTGGGCAAATTAATGGAAAAGATACTTAGAGATAATATATATAAGCATCTGGATAAACAGGGTCTGATTAGGAACAGTCAACATGGATTTGTGCCTGGAAGGTCATGTTTGACTAATCTTCTTGAATTTTTTGAAGAGGTTACTCGGGAAATTGATGAGGGTAAAGCAGTGGATGTTGTATATATGGACTTCAGTAAGGCCTTTGACAAGGTTCCTCACGGAAGGTTGGTTAAGAAGGTTCAATTGTTGGGTATTAATGGTGGAGTAGCAAGATGGATTCAACAGTGGCTGAATGGGAGATGTCAGAGTGTAATGGTAGATGGTTGTTTGTCAGGTTGGAGGCCATTGACTAGTGGGGTGCCTCGGGGATCTGTGTTGTGTCCACTGTTGTTTGTCATGTACATCAATGATCTGGATGATGGTGTGGTAAATTGGATTAGTAAGTATGCAGATTATACTAAAATAGGTGGGGTTGCGGATTATGAAGTAGATTTTCAAAGTCTACAGAGAGATTTATGCCAGTTGGAAGAATGGGCTGAAAGATGGCAGATGTAGTTTAATGCTGATAAGTGTGAGGTGCTACATCTTGGCAGGACAAATCAAAATAGGACGTACATGGTAAATGTTAGGGAATTGAAGAATGCAGGTGAACAGAGGGATCTGGGAATAATTGTGCACAGTTCCCTGAAAGTGGAATCTCATGTAGATAGGGTGGTAAAGAAAGCTTTTGGTGTGCTGGCCTTTATAAATCAGAGCATTGAGTATAGAAGTTGGGATGTAATGTTAAAATTGTACAAGGCATTGGTGAGGCCAATTCTGGAGTATGGTGTACAATTTTGGTCACCTACTTATAGGAAGGATGTCAACAAAATAGAGAGAGTACAGAGGAGATTTACTAGAATGTTGCCTGGGTTTCAGCAACTAAGTTACAGTGAAAGGTTGAACAAGTTAGGGCTTTATTCTTTGGAGCGCAGAAGGTTAAGGGGGGACTTGATAGAGGTCTTTAAAATGATGAGAGGGATAGACAGAGTTGACGTGGATAAGCTTTTCCCACTGAGAGTAGGAAAGATTCAAACAAGGTGACATGACTTGAGAATTAAGGGACAGAAGTTTAGGGGTAACATGAGGGGGAACTTCTTTACTCAGAGAGTGGTGGCTGTGTGGAATGAGCTTCCAGTGAAGGTGATGGAGGCAGGTTTGTTTTTATCATTTAAAAATAAATTGGATAGTTATATGGACGGGAAAGGAATGGAGGGTTATGGTCTGAGCGCAGGTATTTGGGACTAGGGGAGAATACGTGTTCGGCACGGACTAGAAGGGTCGAGATGACCTGTTTCCATACTGTAATTGTTATATGGTCATATGGTTATAAATAAAGAATATTTGTCAAAAATTACCTTATGAATGCTGGAAATAAAACCTATGGAAATCCTGATCACCTGTTTGTACTGAATGCAATGTTGATTTTGGAAACCTGTAATTTGCTCAATTTGAAGATCCAACTTCTGTTATTCATCTTTCTTTTGAGTTTCACTGGAATAGAGTGGAAGGTCAGAGTGGGAGGGAGGATTAAAATAACATGCAACCAGGAAACCAATGTCCTGCATTATAAGCAGATGTTCCACAAAGTGGCCATCCATTCATTGCTGAAATTCCTGTTCGATTTTAATTATATACCTGCAGTTCCCTTCAGCAAGTGTTGTGTGTCACGTTATTGATCAGTTGAACATCCCATTGCACAGACTGATCAACTGATGGATTACCAGGTGAAAGGAACAGAAATGCTGGTCCTTGTTTTTTGTCCTCGCTTCCATTCCACACCAATCTTTCAGATCATTAGGTCCACATGGATCTGTCAGGTGGATCAGCTGCCTTTTTTTTTGCTGTTTTTATCCCTTGGAAGTGTCTGGTTTATACAGTACATTAATCACACCTGACAGTCTAGGTTTCCCATGAGCCCAGACAAAATGATGAGTTTTGCACCACATCCTTTTCCCCATTAAACAATTTATTGATTACAACCAGGCCACCCACCTCACTTAATTGAACATGGCCCAAAATTATCCCATGAATCCGTTCATGATTCTTTTGAACGATCGTTCCTGTTGCTGTGGGGCTGTCCTTGCTTATGTCCAGGTCTTTGCTAAAGCCCTTTCAATCAGTAGGGGGAGATGGTCATTGTGCACAATATGCCACAGTAGTCGGTATCAACAGTGTCTCCATTCTCATTGGGCTGGGGATGTCTGTGAGTAAGGAGTCTTCTTCAAAGGAGTGGATCTGTTTGTACATCAAAATCTCTCACAAGATATAACTCTGCCCAGTTCACATTATCGGCTTAATTTTTTGTTGTAGTTTAGTTTAGTTTAGAGATACGGCACGTAAACAGGCCCTTCGGCCCACCAGGTCCGCACCAACCAGCGATCCCCATTACACCAGCGCATACTATCCGCTGGGGACAATCTACAATATTTACAGAAGTCAATTAACCTACAAACCAGTACATCCTCGGAGTGAGGGAGGAAACCGGCGCACCCGGTGAAAACCCACGCGTTCATGGGTAGAATGTACAAATTCCACACAGACAGCACCCATAATCAGGATCAAACCTGGGTCTCTGCATTGTAAGGCAGCAACTCCAGCACTGCGCCACCGTGCTGCACCAATGCTTTTATAGCAAAATGTTCTAATAACTTGACTATCAATCACAGACAAGTAAATATTGTGCTTAATGATTCTAATGATAAATTAATTAATAAATATCACCTGAATGCTCAGCACATAAGAATGTGGCTTGAAAGGCATAAGTTAAATTGTATTGAAATGTTTACAGGTTTCATGACAGCTAATTGAAAAGTTAAAGTCTATTACTCCCCAGTGTAGAGGGAACCACAGTGTGAGCACCAGGCACAGTACATAAAATTGAAAGAAATGTTCCATTCACCGGTTATAAGTGTTTAGAATTTTGTTTCGATTTAGATCATTGATCACCCATACACATGTTCTATGTTATCCCACTTTTGCGTCCCACACATTAGGGGCAATTTACAGAAGCCAATTAACCTACAAACCTGTACGTCTTTGGAATGTGGGAGGAAACCTGAACCATGGTCACAGATGGAACGTATAAACTCCGCACCGACAGCACCCATAGGCAGAATCGAACCTGGGTCTCTGGCGCTGATAGGCCACAGCTCTGCCTTTGCGCCACTGCACCACTTTGTTTGAATGGCTTCATCCGATAAAGTTTTGGAGATATCGGAAGTTGAACAAGAAGGCTAGGCGGCATGAAAAGGAAAGACGGATGTGGGGGTGGGGGGTCTCCTTCTTTCAAATGTGTGGGAAATGGAACAAGCATAATCCAGAGTCCTTTTAGGAAGTATAGAATAAGGGGCAGGGATAATGCATGATTCACGTCGGAGTTATCCATTTTACTCCATGAGCGCAATGTGGCATGGTCTAAAGCCAGGAGTACTGGTCTTGGATCAGACTGTTTGCTCTTTAGGCAGCTGCGAAATGCAAGCACAGTTGCAATTAGAAAAGCCAAAGCTGATAATTTCCTTACTGAAACTTCAAATAACCTAAACAATCCATTGAAATTTTGGAAAACCATTAACCATATAACCATATAACAATTACAGCACGGAAACAGGCCATCTCGGCCCTACAAGTCCATGCCGAACAAATATATATATATTTTTTTTTTCCCTTAGTCCCACCTGCCTGCACTCATACCATAACCCTCCATTCCCTTCTCATCCATATGCCTATCCAATTTATTTTTAAATGATACCAATGAACCTGCCTCCACCACTTCCACTGGGAGCTCATTCCACACCGCCTCCACTCTCGGCGTAAAGAAGTTCCCCCTCATATTACCCCTAAACTTCTGTCCCTTAATTCTGAAGTCATGTCCTCTTGTTTGAATCTTCCCTATTCTCAAAGGGAAAAGCTTATCCACATCAACTCTGTCTATCCCTCTCATCATTTTAAAGACCTCTATCAGGTCCCCCCTTAGCTTTCTGCGCTCCAGAGAATAAAGACCTAACTTATTCAACCTATCTCTGTAACTTAGTTGTTGAAACCCAGGCAACATTCTAGTAAATCTCCTCTGTACTCTCTTCCTATAGTGTTGACATCCTTCCTATAATTGGGCGATCAAAATTGTACACCATACTCCAGATTTGGTCTCACCAATGCCTTGTACAATTTTAACATTACATCCCAGCTTCTATACTCAATTTATAATCTGATTTATAAAGGCTAGCATACCAAAAGCTTTCTTTACCACTAAATCTATAACTGGAAATAAAAATGTTATTGAGCTACCTCCATGCATTGTCAAAGACTCTACTCAAATTTATGAAAAGGCTGACATGCTTGGTTGTTTTAATGAGCATTTCATTGCCTCTGGTTCACTTTTCAACCCTCAATACACAGATCAAGGCTCCTCTGCTTGCTCTGATAGTAGTTGTTTTTTTGAGTGACAAGCCTTTACTTTTGACGCTGTTACACTTTTAGAGGTGCATAAGGCCCTGAGATGTTTAGACACAAAAAAATCGGCAGGTCCAGACAACCTTGAGTCTTACTTCCTAAAGTTAGCTGCTGATTTTATTGCATTGCCTCTGACTTATCTTTTTAATCTATCCCTGGAGACAAACGAAATTCCCCTTATTTGGAAATCTGCCTTTCTTCTCCCACTGTTAAAAGGGGGGGACCCCACTGTGCTAAACAACTATAGGCCCATCGCCAAACTGTCTGTTTTAATTAAGGTGCTGGAATCCATTGTAAACCAACAACTGAAGGACTTTTTTTTTTATCAACTAACAGTATTTTATCTGAATTTCAATCTGGTTTTAGGAAAAAATATAGTACGTCAACAGCTGCTTTAAAAGTAGTAAATGATATTATTGAATTTTTAGACAATAAGCAACAGTGCAGCCCTTTTCGTTGACCTATCAAAGGCTTTCGATACTGTGGATCATGCCTTATTGTTACAAAGACTATGCAGCATCGGTTTGTTTGATCAAGCTGTCTGTTGGTTTAAAAACTATCTATCAGGCAGATCCCAGTGTGTGCGAGCAGGAGGTATTACTTCTAGCTCTCTTAATGTATCTAAGGGTGTGCCACAGGGATCGGTTTTAGGACCTTTATTATTTACTATTTATATTAATAGTCTAGATCATAAAGCTCTGAACGCAAATTTTCACATTTATGCTGACGACACAGTGATATATTGCTCTGCGTCTAACCCAAATCAGGCTCTCTGTCAGCTCCAAACTGCTTTTAACACTGTGCAACGTAACCTGTGTGATTTAAAACTTGTTTTAAATGCTGACAAGACAAAGCTTATGCTGTTCACTAAAGCTAAATCAAAGCCCTCGGATCTCCCTCCTATCACCACTTTGCAGGGCTCTGTGATTGAATCTGTGTCTCAATATAAATATCTGGGAATTATAATTGACGATTCTCTCTCTTTTAAACCTCATATCCAGCAACTTGTGAAAAAATTAAAGATAAAATTAGGTTTTTACTTTAGAAACAAGTCTTGTTTTTCTTTTGAAGCCAAAAAAAGACTTGTTGCTGCAACGTTTATGTCTGTGTTGGACTATGGTGATGTTTTATATATGAATGCATCTTCAAAATGCCTACAGTCTTTGGACACGGTCTACCACGGAGCACTGAGATTACTTACTAATTTTAAAACCCTCACGCATACTGCTCTTTGTATGCTCAAGTTGGATGGTTTGCCCTGTCCACCCGCAGACTCCATCATTGGTATATCCTTATTTATAAGACTATCCTCGGTGTTCTTCCTTCATACCTGCAGAAGTATGTAATTCGAAAAAGCACAGGAACTTATCAGCTCCACTCTGAGGACTTGTTCTTATTAACTGTACCTAAAATCCGTACTGAACTGGGGAAAAGGGCATTTAGTTATGCTGCTCCCTTCGCATGGAACCAGCTACAGAATGAACTGAAACTTAAGGAGCTGGTTTCTATAAACAGATTTAAATCCCTTCTTAATGATGTTGAAGCGGGCTCTTCTGTCTGTACATGCTTTGTTTGATGATGTTCTGACTGTGACTCTATTTATATGTTCTCTGTTGTTTTTTAAATTATTGTCTGTAACTGTGGAACTGTGCTGCTGCCTGTCTTGGCCAGGACTCTCTTGTAAAAGAGATTTTTAATCTCAATGAGACGTCTCCTGGTTAAATAAAGGTTAAATAAAATCAACAGTGGCAGAAGAAAGATCCACCATTATGGATGAAGCATTAAGTGGAAGCCAGAATAGTTTCAATAGTGTCAAGGGACTGGCAGAAATTATAGAATATTTTCATTATTCTTTCATATCCTTTCCTAAATTTTCCATTTCCATTTCAATCAGTATTCTCTGTTTCTCATCACTAAAACAAGTGCAAATAGATTGTGTCCATATACTCTGCTGAAGACTCTACCTCCCGAGATATCAATTGGATAATCTAAGTTGCTGTAGAAAGCAGTTTGTCTTTAAATGATTCAACAAGTTTATGAATTATTTATCAGGAAAACTAGCATCAGTAGCACCTGTTTCTTTAAAAACACAGCAAGCACTTAGCAATTTCTGAAACTTTGCAGATACTGGAATCCAACTCAGTCACATTATAATAGCATTTATGTACCATTCTTAATACAGAAAGTCATCCCAATTTACCTCACGAGATTGTCATCAAACAATGGTGACTCAGCAAAGTAAAGAGATGCTGGGAACCTGACTGAAAGCTTAGTCAAAGACGTAGGTTAAGCAAATATTCTTAAGAAAGAGGGGCAAAGAAGGGAAATAAAGAGCAGTAATGCCCCTGTCCCACTTAGGAAACCTGAACGGAAATCTCTGGAGACTTTGCGCCCCACCCAAGGTTTCCGTGCGGTTCCCGGAGGTTTTTATCAGTCTCCCTACCTGCTTCCACTACCTGCAACCTCCGGGAACCACAAGGAAACCTTGGGTGGGGCGCAATGTCTCCAGAGGTTTCCGTTCAGGTTTCCTAAGTGGGACAGGGGCATAAGCAATGATGGCAGAACCACCAAAGGTGAGGCAACTGGAGGAGCGTGGAACTGAACCACAGTCAGTGCAGCTTTAGCAGCGAGGAGCAGGATGGTTCCATTGACCAATATTCCTGACTGTTAACTAATGACACTAGCTTACATACTAACTTTTGTAAAGTTAATTCAATATATAACTGAACAGGAAAATATTCAATACTCTCCGGAAGACCTGGGAAATGGGAATAATTGGATATATTTCCCAATAAGCAACAATATCCTCCTGCATTGTGTGATTCTATGAATCAACTCACGGAAAACAAATGCCAACGGAATTAACATGAAGTCTGATCGTTTTTAAGTCAAATATTCTGCGAGTAAAAGGGAGAATTTTCTGAAAATACCATTATAATTATCATTATCATCCTTTATTGTCATCTTGCAAGGCAACAGTTGTGCAGTGCAAAATGAGAAGACGTTTCCCAGGGAATACCGGAGCATCGCACATAAAACTTAAATATTTCACGCATAAAATAAAAAAGATTAAAACAATTTAAAAAAAAACAATCCAGTTCCTGATAAAACATTACGAATAGTTTTTTAAAAAGTGCAGGTAAAAACAGCAACATTAAAAATACAAGTAAAAAACAGTCATACAATGTCCAGGGCAGCTGATTTAAGTGGCCTGAGCAATATGGCAGGTCATGTTGAACAATAAGTTATTTTTAACAGTAGACCAGCTGAACCTCTGGAGAAGGAGTTGCATTTGGCATTTCTTTCAACAAAGCAGCAGTGAAGGATGTCAACAGCATTGCTGGGCTGGGCTGGGCCGGTATGGTACGGCATCACCGAACCAGTGCCACCACCAGGACAATATTGTTTTTAAGGTCAAGATACTCGAAGATTCCATATTTTTAAGAATGATACTCGGAAGGTACAAGATAGAAACATAGAAAATAGGGTTTCAATGGTGTCGGGGGGGGGGTGTGGGGGGGGGGGTGGGGGGGGGGGGGGGGGGGGGGGGGGGGGGGGGGGGGTTCTGCCTCAGATGAAATCTACTATTTTAATGCCGAGCAAGTGTGAGGCGTTGCACTTTGGGACATCTAATTTAAGGGGAAAGTATTCAGATCATTTCATGACCCTTGAACTTTGATGTATAGAGGGACTATTGTCCCTCTATATTGTCCCTAGGTTAACTATTGTTAAATTTGTGACTTTTTTATTTATTTTTTTATTTCTATTTATTTTTCATGCACACTGAACGGACACTGGTTGAGCAACGTTTTTTTGTTTTCCTCTGGGTATGTTTCCTCTGGGTATACAATACAATATACCTTGGATCCGTCAATAGCCCCCTAAAAGTGGCAATACAAGTAAATAGAATGGTAAAGAATGCATGCAGTATGCTTGCCTTCATTGGTTAAGCCATTGAATGAATCTGGAAGTCATGTTGTTTAAGAAGGAACTGCAGATGCTGGAAAATCGAAGGTACACAAAAATGCTGGAGAAATTTAGCGGGTGCAGCAGCATCTATGGAGCGAAGGAAATAGGCAATGTTTCCGGGCCGAAGTCCCGAAACGTTGCCTATCTCCTTCGCTCCATAGATGCTGCTGCACCCGCTGAGTTTCTCCAACATTTTTGTGTACCTTCGATTTTCCAGCATCTGCAGTTCCTTCTTAAGCACTAATATCTTGTTACTTACGCTCATCGTCATGCTCTTTTAGCTTATCGAAAGGAATTCTTGCCTTAGCCTGGATCGTCAGTAGGCTAAGCGCTGTGCGCTTTTGAATCTGGTCTATAAAATTATGAAATAGTATAGACAGTCAGAACTTTTTCCCAGGGGGGGAAATATAAAAGACTGTAGGGCATAGTTTTAACGTGAGAGGGGAGCAAAGCTTAAAGGTGATGTGCAGGGCACATTTGTTACACAGAGAGCAGTGGACACCAGGAACACATTGCCAGGAATGGTGGCAGAGCCATATATGAGAGGGACACTTACGAAGCTAGATAGGCATATGGGAATGTGGGGAGTGGAAGAACATGGATCATGTGCAGGCAGAGATTAGTTTAACTTGGCATTTTGTTCAGCAAGGACATTGTGGATCAAAGTGCCTGTTCCTGTTCCATATATAGACTAGAACATAATACGTATAGTTCTATGTTCTAGTGTACTGTAAATAGGTGCTTGATGGTTGGTACAGACTCAGTAGGCCAAAAAGGCCTTCTTCTGTAACTTCACTCTCTATGATTCGAAACAAAAATACAAGATGCTGGAAATACTCTGCAGGTCAGGCAGCATCTGTGGATAGAAAACCTGAGTTTGGATTTTATGTTAATAATCTTCCATCAAAACTGGACCTAAAATTTACCTAAATTAGTATCCTTCTAGCAGAAATGTTTCCGCGCTGTTCATTTGGTAATAACTATTGATGTATTCCTGTTTGCACTACACATTATTGCAGTAATTTTTGTGCCATGTAGAGGGATATGTGGTCCTTTGTTACATTATAAAATTGATGAAAATTGTGAGTAATTGAGGAACCAGCACAGATTCTTGAAGAATCACAGTAGCCACTTCTAATTCAAGTGCATAAATATCAACCTTGCTTGGTCTCCACCAGATAACTAATTTTCCAAGCATTACTTACCAAGTTGTTGAATTTTAATTTAGCTAAAATTCTCTTTTATGAAATGTCATCGAAATCACTATAAAATACATCTATGGATGGCCCCATGCCTTACGCTTATCTTATTTCCTTAACAGATTCAACTCTATTCATTAGACTTGACCTCCTGTTATCAATCTGTTATAGCTCTCCCTTGTCGGCTCAATTTCCCCCGTTGGTCACTCAGTCTTTAATTATAGATTCTTAAAGCATTTCCACACCATTTGTTAGTTGCTTTCCGAAAATTATAACTACTCTTAATTCAAATTCACACATGCACTGACTTCACAGCCCAACACCCGGACTTCCATCTGTATATATGAATATAGCGCCGCAGAATTGTGCACCTATCCCCCCCCCCCCCCCCCCCTCTCCCTTCTGTTTTTGTTTTTCTGTTTCTTGTTTTTTGTACTAAATTATATGTATGCACTGAGTACGAGCAGCTTTTAATTTCATTGTACATGTATAGTGACAATAAATGGCATATCATCATATCATAGATAAATGGATGTGTAATTTTCTAGCTTTTTTCTCTAGGAGAAAGATCAAGAAGATGTCTCTGATAATTTATGCTTTGAGTTTTGGTATTGTATAGCTGTTGCACAATTCTTATCTTTGCCCATCCTCATCAAAAATTATGCAGAAGAGTGGCAACATTTTACCTGATGTTCTTTTAATACAGTTCAAACAGCCTTCTTTGACCTCCTTACTTTCTATCCATTTCAACACTCATAACAGTCATTAGTTTCAGCACTGAACTCTCCTGTCGATCTTCGCTGTTTTAAGGGTACACTCGGAACTACCAACCTTTATTAAACTTGATGCTACCAGCGCAGCTGTGAGTGCTAACAAAACTAGAAAGCATGACAGATGGGCATGAGGGCGTGCTCCCAGTGTAGCTGAAACAACATAGATCCCATCCCCAGCATACTTGCTGCTAACGTTCAATCACTCGAGAACAAGCATGAGGCGTTTGGAGCAAGGCTGCTGTTCAAAGACAAATCAGGTACTGCTGTGTTCTTTGTTTCCACAAAACATGACTCACCTCTGAGTCTCTTGTCCCTGCTATGCAACCCAAAGGTTTCTCCATTTATCATTCAGACCGTGTGGAACCTTCAAGCAAGGAGAAAAGTGGCAGCGACTGCTTGAACAATCTTAAACAAGATCTTATTTCTCGTTATGTGTTTTAGTGTCTGGTGAATTCAGGGCCTCCTCTTAAGACATGAATGCCTATAGGTTGATCCTCTACAAATCTTGAAGGTGGAGTGGAGTCCTTTGGATGAGGAATCATTCTGGAAGAATTTAGCTCATCTACTGTATAAGGGTAGAGTTTCTCATAATAATCAGCAACTAGAGACTTTTTTGACAGGAAATCCAAACCAAAAAGGACATGACAGAGACATATGTGGGTAAACTCAGGAAGCACATTGCACATGAAGACATCTGAAGAGTCCGCTCAGAGGCTGTGAATGTAGGACTTCCGCAGCTGGCCAAACTGAGATTCAGGATCATCGTCTGATAAAGAAATCAACAGATGTTGAACAAACCCATAACCGAGAGGCAGTAGTTTTAGTTTACTTCAGTTTATTTTTGTTACGAATACTAAGGTACAGGGAATGACTTTTGTTTGCATGCCATCCAGTCAAAGACAATACAAGAGTACAATCAAGCCATCCACAGATAAAGGATAAAGGGTACAACATTTTGTGCAAGATAAAGTCTGATTAAACATAGTTTAAAGGTCTCCAGTGTGTTAGATGGGAGGTCAGGACTGCACTCTGGTTGATGAGAGGACTGGATAAACCTAAAAATGAAAGGCCATTCTTAATGAAACCACCACAGGTCCATATTCAATTTAAATACCAAGACACTGAGTGAGGCAATTCGAGAAACAAAGGATCAGATGAAAATGTATCATGTCAAACTAAAAATGACAACAGGCTTACCTGGAAAAATAAATTGCACTAAATATCTGCATTCTCATCTGTAATCGAGGTCAGCACATGAATATGGGAGACAAGGTTGTGATTATTTGTAACTACCTTCGATGTGTTGAATGGCACAGGTTGAGTAGCTCCCCTGAGCCGACTTTTGTTTACAAATAGTGGGAATAAATTACTGCCAGTTGTACAAAGATCTGATCTGGGGCTGAGTTGAGATGATGATTTTCTCTCTCTCCCTCTCCCTCTCCCTACCCCAAGATGTGCCGTATTTCCTTCGCCAAGGATTATTCTTAGTTTTGATGTATCATCTAGTTCTTTAAAATCAGGGGTTGCCACATGGAGTTTGTCAAAGTATGCTTTCCTTGTTTTGTCAAATTTATTGCATTTTAGGAGGAAGTGCACCTCTGTTTCAATCTCATCTGTCAAACAGTGACTGCATATTCTGTTTTCTCTTGGTTGCCAGAATCTCTTCTGTCTTCCTTTTTCAACTGCCAAATATTCAATTCAATTCAATCCAATTCAATTCAATTCGATTCAATTCAACTTTAATGTCATTGCACAAATACAAGTATGGGTACAACGAAATGCAGTTTAGCGTCAGTCCGTAGTATAGTGCAATATAGAAATAAAAATACAGAATAATCAAACAATAATCAAACAATGTGGACGGAGAGACTGGAGAAATCTATCGGCGGGACTCCGAGTTCAGCAATGTGATGGTATTATTGTAGAAGCTGTTCCTCATCCTACTGGTACGAGACCTGAGGCTCCTGTACCGCCTCCCTGATGGGAGGAGGGCAAACAGTCCATGGTTGGGGTGGGAGGGGTCTTTAATGATCTTCCCGGCCCGTCTCAGGCACCGTTTTCGGTGGAGGGCATCCATGGCAGGGAGCGGGGAACCGATGATGTACTGTGCGGTTTTCACCACCCGTTGTAGTGCCTTCCTGTCCGCTACGGTGCAACTGCTGTACCATACCATGAAGCAGGTGGTCAGGATGCTTTCGATGGTACAGCGGTAAAAGTTGGTCAGGATCTGGGGGGACAGGTGAGCTTTCTTGAGCCTCCTCAGGAAGTAAAGGCGCTGCTGTGCCTTTTTGATCAGCTTGGAGGTGTTGAGGGACCAGGACAGATCCTCCGAGATGTGTACCCCGAGGAATTTGTAGTTGGAGACGCGCTCCACCTCAGTCCCGTTTATATGGATGGGGGTATGTCTGCCCCCTCTGATCTTCCTGAAGTCAACAATAATTTCCTTCGTCTTCGTGGAGTTGAGGACGAGGTTATTGTTGGCACACCAGGTTGTCAGGTGCTGGACCTCCTCCCTGTAGGCTGACTCGTCGTTGTCACTGATCAGTCCTACCACCGTGGTGTCGTCGGCAAACTTAATGATGGCGTTGGAGCCATTCTTAGGGATGCAGTCATGGGTGAAGAGGGAGTAGAGGAGAGGGCTGAGCACACAGCCCTGTGGCACGCCGGTGTTCAGTGTTATAGTGGAGGAGGTGAGGTTGTTGACCCTAACAGACTGCGGTCTGTTGGTGAGGAAATCCAGTGTCCAATTGCAGAGGGAGGTGGAGATGCCAAGTCCGCTGAGTTTGGTGATCAAGCTGGCGGGGATGACAGTGTTAAAGGCAGAGCTGAAATCAATGAACAGCAGCCTGATGTAGGAGTTGTTGTAGTCCAGGTGGGTCAGGGCAGAGTGTAGGGCCGCCGATATGGCGTCCTCTGTAGACCTGTTGGTCCGGTAGGCAAACTGATGGGGGTCCAGTGTGGGGGGGAGGCAGGCTTTGAGGTGAGCCAAGATCAGCCGCTCAAAGCACTTAGCAATGACAGGGCTGAGACTCCCTGTGGCTGATTGTTTGGGCACTGGCACGATGGTTGATGTCTTGAGACAAGTGGGGACAACACCCTGGGCCAGTGACAGATTGAAAATGTCAGTGAAGACTAGGGATAGTTGTCCAGCACATGCCCTGAGCACCCGCCCGGGGATGCCATCGGGGCCGGCAGCTTTGTGCTCATTCACCTTGCTCAGTGCATCTTGTACAGCAGAGGTGGAGAGGCTGAGGGGTTGTTCATTCGGGGGTGGAGCAACTTTAATGGCTGGGGTTTTGTTGTCCCGGTCAAAGCGAGCATAGAAATGGTTTAGCTCGTCAGGAAGGGAGGTGTTGACTGGGGTGGGGGGGTGTTAACTTCCTGGTAATCAGCAATGGATTTGATTCCTTGCCACATGCGCCTGGGGTCGGAGTTGTTTTGGAAATGCTCCTCAATCCGCCGTTTGTGATTGAGTTTAGCATTCCTAATTCCCATTTTCAGATTGGCCCTGGATGAGCTGTATCCCTCAGCGTTGCCAGATCTGAAAGCGGCATCGCGAGCCTTCAGCAGGAGTCTGACCTCCCTGCTCATCCACGGCTTCTGGTTAGGGAAGGTCTTTATCTCTTTGTGGGTAGTGACGTTATCAGTGCAGAATTTTATATAGTCCAAAACTGTTGAGGTGTATGAGTTGATGTCCACTTGGGAGTTAAAGGTAGCCTGGGTGGCAAACAGACTCCAGTCTGTTTGCTGAAACTGTTCCTGTAAAACAGAGGCAGCCCCCTCAGGCCAAACCTTCACTGTCCTCACGGTAGGTTTCACACGTCTGATCAGAGGTGTGTATTTGGGGAGCAGGAACAGAGAGAGGTGGTCAGACTGGCCCAGGTGGGGGAGGGGGAGGGCTTTGTAGGCTTCAGTAATATTAGTGTATACTAAGTCCAGAATATTGTCTCCTCTGGTTGGGCAGGAAACATGCTGATGGAACCTGGGGAGTACAGTTTTAAGGTTGGAGTGGTTAAAATCACCCGCAACAATAAATGCCCCCTCTGGGTGTTCAGTTAGTTGTTTGCTGATAGCAGCTTGCAGCTCTTCCATTGCTAGCCTGGCATTAGCGTCTGAGGGTACATAGACTGCAGTGATAACAGTCGATGTAAATTCCCTGGGCAGATAGAAGGGCCTGCACTTTAACATCAGGTATTCCAGGTCAGCAGAGCAGTGACTACCAATCCTAACAACATCCGTACACCATATGTTATTTACATAAATGGTCTCAGTGAAGACCATGGCGTTGCAGTCGGCAATCCGTCTGTGTGTGGTGATCCGCAGCCTTAGTTCGTCGATTTTACTCACCAGGGACCGGACATTCGCGAGGAAAATGCTGGGCAGAGCTGGCTGGTGCGGGGTTGATTTCAGCCTAGCTCGATAGCCTCCCCGCTTCCCACGTCTTTGTTTGCGGTCCCAAATAGTGGTCACTTAATCTGTATTTGGTGAGGGTCTGTCTCTGCTTTATGTCTCTAACAGTTGAGAGCTAGTCTGCCAATTAATAGTCTCTCTCTCTCTCTCTAAGGTACAAGCGACAGGTTACAAATCCCCGTGTATTCAGGGCTATCCTGGTGGTCAAGCTGCCAACAATCCAATGCCGTGCATTTTTTGATGATTGACCAGGAAGACGTCTTGACAGGAAATGTTTTGAGTTTGTCAGAGTTTTAAAGAACAGATGATTGGAGGTTCCACCTCCGCTACAATTCTGGCATCTTGGAACAGAACAGCCATGGCCTGCAGTAGCACAGAGCAGCAGTAGAGGACATCGACACATCGCCTGGCCAGGACAACCCCTGCAACACTGACCCGCTACCGCCACCAGGACAAGGCCGTTTATGGGCAAGTTCAAGACTCTAAGATTAAAAAACAAATCCAGACTTGAGGGTGCAAGATGGCACCTGAAACATGGCGACTCTTGCGTACTGAGTTAGTGCAGTCTACTGCCTCACACTCTTATATTTAATATGACTGTGCCCAACGTATAGCAGGATTGTCACTGAACAGTATGCAAAATAAAATAATATCACTGTACTTGGGTACATGTGACAATAAAGTACCATTGAACCATTAGCATTAACCTTTCCAAAGCCATTACATGATGCATCCAGACCTAATGACGCCAAGATTGCTACTTGTTGGTTTTAGTGTTTAGCTTTAGTGTTTCCTTCTATCATTGTCTGTTATTAAATATTCATTTTCAAACTCTTTGATTTCCTATGACATGCTTGGGATGTTCATCATGATTATCTTCTATTTTCAGAAGGCCACCTTGCAGTCTATAACCTGCTACTATCTGATTCCTTTGAAGTTGTAGGCTTCTTGTTCTTAATAAAGGGAGAGGAAATATTTTCTTCCTCCAGATTTGGCTGAAGTGGACACCCCCCTCTATTTAGTTTCAGAGCCCCTCTTATTGATGCCAATATCCACCCAATTTTCTTCATTACAGTGCTGACTAAGTGCCAACTATAATAAAGACCTTGGCTTCTTATTGTCAATTGTTTTTTCAACTGCTCACAATTCACCAAATCTGAGCCGGCAGGGCAGAGGTTGGATACCATGCGTAAAGTAGCTCAAACCCTGACTGGTAGAAAGCCTTCCTGCATTAACAAGACTAGTTTGGATAAAGGTTGTTTTGCCAACTTGAATGGGAGCAGCTCCAATAACATTAGGCAAATACAGCAGCATCCCAAAACAAGTGTTTGGTTAGTGACCATGAAAGAACAAGGACATGCATCTAGGGGAGTATAGTTTGTGACCTGGAGCTGGAGCTAAATCTGTTTGGTTCTTGCTTACTCTAGCATTGGAGACCATGTCCTGGAGGGTGCTCAAAACACTCCTATCCAATGCATAATAGCATCACTGAAGCACAATCACCACAAGCATTGGGTGGTCCAGGAACTTTCCCAACACCATCTTCCACATGGCTATTATGTCTGGACCATAAATGCACCCATGGCTCTATTGTCCGTTTCCCATTTACCATTCGAAAATCAGAAGATAACTCTAACACTCCAGTCTTGAGATTTCTGAATCCTGCAATAGATTCTCATAATCTAAATTTGATGTTGGTTATCTCTATTAATTTTAAACCTTTATTCATGTCAGTCCGCAGCCTCAATTTTTAGATAAAATAACCTATCATTATGGTGTATTGATTTTAGTCCAAAAATAGCCCATTACTCTACCTTTTCTGAGTAGAGATGCTACTTTGTGCATAACAGAATATTCTACTTAACTAAATTATCAGCCAATAAATAATACAGAAAACCCATTTCCATGATCTTAATGTTGTCTTTGTCAAATTTCTATTGGCCAGCTTCAAATCCCTCAACAAAATGCCTGATAACCTCCATGAAATGATTCAGTGAGAGTCTGTGTGAACAATTAAGCCTCTCGCTGATTGAGTCACCGTTTTTTAAGGAGTTTCTTTTTTTTAAAATCAATTTATTTCACTTAATTTATGCACAAGGGAATTGCTTTTCCAGTAACCTAGTTGTGGCAGGTATTCTGCAATGAAGAGCAGTACAAATCTGAAATCAGAAGGTTGCTGAATGCTCACTTCTTCTAGCGTTTAGTTTAGTTTAGTTCAGAGATACATTGTGGAGTCAGCTGATAGTCAGACCAGTTGCGGTCGAGCCCTTGTCAGTGGTTACGAGGGCTGCCACGTGATGTCATGGGGTTAAGGGGAGTGTCTTTGGGCCGTATTTCTCTGGACACGATCCCCTGCTGGCCGAGGACTTGTGACTGTGTCTCGTCCATCCGGTGGCTTTTGCATTGGTCTCCTCTTAAATACGGCCGGGACGGCCCATAGCCAGAGCGTCGACTGCGCCCGTGGGCCCCACCGTCCCGACCCACGGCCGGGGTGCCTCCGACCCACAGCAGGAGCCGCCCTCGACCATCCTCGTGCACTTCTTGTAGAAGGTTAGCGCGTTCTATTCCTTCCTCCGGATCTGGGGGGGGGGGGGGGGGGGGGGGGGGGGGGGGGGGGGGGTATGGTCCTGTGGCGTCAGCTGATAGTCAGACCACTAGCGGTCGAACCCTCGTCAGTGATTACGAGGGCTGTCAAGTGACATCATGGGGTTAAGGGGAATGTCCTATCTTACTTTGAGATCAAGCAGTCAACAAGTAGCTGAGCTCAAGACAACACCCTCGCTCAGCTGCTGCAGCAATTACATTATCATGTTTGAGGACCAAACTGTATTTCAAACCCATTATCTCACTGAATAAAGCACGTTTGGTGCCGCTACAACAGCATGAAAACAAGCTCTTCGGCTGCCGAGTCCGCGCCGACTAGCAATCCCCGCACACTAGCACTTTTCCTACACACACTAGGAAAAAATGACCATCCAATTAACCTGCAAACCGGTACATCTTTGGAGTGTGGGAGGAAACAGATGATCTCGGGAAAAAAACCCACGCAGGTCATGGGGAGAATGTACAAACTCTGTACCGACAAGATTGAACCCAGGTCCCTGGCGCTGCAAGGCAGCAACACTAGCATTGCGCCACCAAGCCTGCCTCCTGCAGCCTCATCTGTTACCATCAATTGCCACGTCATGTAACTGGGATGGCTGAACAGTGGGCATTGACTGCAGGTGAACTCTCAACGGACTGGCACAGAGAACTTAATAAAATAAAATGCAAAGGACGTCCTCAGTCTGAAGGGCTAGACCCAAAATGTCACCTATGCCTTTCTTGCAGAGATGCTACCTGAGCCCTTGAGTTACTCCAGCATTTTGTGTATATCTTCAGTGTAAACTAGCATCTGCAGTCCCTTTCTACACAAAATTCAAGGGGATGTGGGAAACCAAAAATAAAATTGCTGAATGGACTGAAATATTTATAATTGGACTGAAATATTTAAAAAGTAATATTAGGCTGAACTCAGCAGGAAAATGCTCGATAGCAATTCTCCTCGTAAGTGCCTTCGAATTTAGAATTCACATATAACTGGAACAATGCAAATGGCTGACTTAACGAAGCATTAGAGTTCCATTTCAATATTAATGAACCAGAAGCAAATTAAAATGAAGGTCTTGAAAATGTATTCTGCCTTCATACAAAGAACAAGAAATGAGCGGTGCATGAATGCAAATAGCAGATAAGACGGTACATTTTCCCAGAAAACAAACCATGGCCTAAGGAACGGTAGTGGTGTGAAGCCAGATCATGGATCTTTTGAAGGGCTAAACAATAAACAGTTTTCAATCAATTAGACTCACTTATCATAAAGCAATTGAAGGAAGTGATGGTGGAAATGGGTCTAGTTTTCTGGCTATGGCTATACCTGTATAAAGTTGACATTATTACCTTTATGAATAGACTGTATAACTGACCCTTGGCTAATTTTGTTTAGCAGGAACTAATATAGGAATTGCACAATGTGGCACAGTTTTAAATCTAACCTTCCTCCAGAGAGTCGGGGTAGTTAATTCAGCCAAGACATTGGGAAGCTATTCAACCCAATGCACTGATCACAATTTAACATCAACAAATGTCTCTAAAAAAGATTCAATGTCTTCATGTTGCCATCTGTGGGACGTCACTGTACCTATTTTGTCTGTTAACTTTCTGAACTGGAATGAGGATTGTATTTCAGAAGGATCTTAATGGCTTTGAAATACCATAAAGCCATGGGAGGATCATTACAAACTGATTGTTTTCTTGCTCTCTAAAGCCTCATCTCTATCCTGTGTGTGGATGGCATCTTCCATTTTTATACTACAAGAACTCGGTTCAGTATGTAATGCTTCTGCATCCAGATATTATCTCCATGATTGCACAGACAAACCATTTTATTGTCACTGTGTGCTCACTTAGGAAAATGGAGATGACTTTCAGTTGCACTTCAGTAGCCTTGAACGATGAGGTTAGAATACCAACAGCATGGATGGCGGTCCTTTCACAGATGTGCATTAAGATGGTGTGAGGAGACCATGGCTTAAATTGGCTGTGGGATTTGCATTACAAGATCGCTCTGCATCCAATTGGCCCAATGCAAGGGAAAGAGATTACAAGTAAATGTCATCTGAGCAGTAGCACCTCCATTCCCTGCCCTTTGCTTCCGAAGGCTTTCAGAGAAGGCTCTGGTACACGGGGGGAATTAACATTTGTGCCGCCTTTACTTTTTGAAATTGCTTTTTTTGGGTGTCCTTCATTTATTCCATTAGACCCATGATCATTTGCAGAATCTGTGCAATGTAATTTAGATTGTATCATTTCATCAATATGTAAATATTATTCGCAACCATAAATTTTGTCCAAGCTGATCTGGGAAATTTGTTTGTTCTGAGCTGCCATTATATAACTGCTTTGACAAGATTTACATTAGACAAATGTAGCAATCAGCAACACACACGACTAATTGGCCTACCACAACAGCTTTATATTTGCCATGATATTATAAACATATTCAATTTCAAAGGCAAGAATCATTCATCTTCTTTCTGTGTTACAATTCTTAAATTGGCCTGGGAAGGTTCTAATTCTGTCTTTGATGCAAAAAAAGTGAAGTGATAAAGGCTTTTTACAGTGAATATCGCATAATTCAAAATTTCAGAGAAAATAATGATTATTGCATGGCTGGAGTCAAATGTCACTGTTTAATGTCTTAAATAAAATTGCTATGAATGCAAGAAAGAAGGACTCTTAATTTAACCGCAAATCACAGTGCTGGAGTAACTCAGTGGAGCAGGCAGCATCTATGAAGAGAGTGGATAGATGATTTTTCGAGTCTCAGGACCCTTCTTCAGACTGAAGAAGTGTCACGACCAAAACATCACTTATCCGTTCACTCCCAAGATGCTGACCTGCTGATTTACTCCAGCACTTTATGTATTCCTTAAGGTTCCAGGATCAGCAGTTCCTTGTGCCTCTCCTGATTTAAGGTGAGGATGGTGGTCAAATGATATAATAGAATTCAGATCAGTTGAAAATTCAGGCAAAGCAATGGCAGATGGAGTTTAATCTGGACATGTGCGAGGCATTATATTTTGCAAAAGTGAACTATAAAGTAAATAGCAGGATCCTTAGGAGCATTGATGTAAAGAATGGACTTGAGGACCAAGTCCATTGCTCTTTGAAAGTAGAGTGGCAACTTTCTCATACCCAAATGAGGGACGGAAGTTCAAAATACAGGATAATTTCCCGACGGCTATTCGTTGACCGATGGCTGTGACAGGGTGAATCATGAGTTGGCCCGGGTGCTGGACTGCACATAAAGCCCAGCCGGCGGGCCAGCTCAGGAGTATTGGCCGCACAAAGTCCGGTACCATTTCCAACTCATGAACCAATGATCGGCCATGAGAAGATGGGGTGGTGGTGTCGGTGGTAGACGAAGGTCCGAACGTCAGACAGCTCGCCTGGCTGCCGACCGACGGGGCCACAGGTGAGGCACTGCTGCTGCACTCCATGGGCTGCACTACATTGGGACGGGCGAGGCGGGGCCGGATGCGTCGCTCCGACCCGACAGTCCCCTCGACCCGAGTAGTAGCGGTCAAATACAGGATAAGGACGGTCCCGTATTTCGCCCAATTTAGCCCAATATATGGGATGTCCCCGCTAAAACGGGACAGTTGGCAACCCTAGTGGCAACACAAGTGGACAGTGTGATAAAGAAGCCATATAATAATTATAATAATACATTTTATTTGTTGGGCGCCTTTCAGACATCTCAAGGACACCTTACATAGATTAACAGGAATATAAACATATAATCAGAGTAAAATAAATAATAAAGACATCACAGAGACACAAACGTAAAACAGAATTCAGTCCAAAAACAGAAAATCAGAAACACAATGCGAAGAGAGAGCAGCGGCAGCCAAAGCGTGCCAGCGTCCACTCTCCCTTCACGGCAGCCATCTTGGACAAAGACTAACAGGATTACATTACAGCCAAAAAAAAAAAAATGGCATGCTTGCCTTCATTGGTGTTGCATTAAATATAAAATTTGGGAAGTCACGTTGCAGCTGAATAAAATTTTACATTTGGAGTATTTAATGCAATTCTGTTTGCCTCACTGAAGGAAGGATGTGGACCATTTGGAGAGGATGCAGGTTTGTTTCACCAAGGTGTGCCTGTATTGGCGAGGTTTATCTATAAAGATTGGACACACATGGATTTCTTTCTCCGGAGCGTCGGAGGCTGAGGGCTGACCTGATGGAAGTATATAAGCTAATGAGAGGATAGAGTAGATAGTCTTTTTCCAAGAGTGGATATGTGAAATACAAGAGGTCAACATTTTTCGATGAGAGGGAGAAAGTTTAAAAATAATGTGGGAAGCAAGTATTCTACAGAGAGTTGTCGGTGCCTAAATATCACTTCAGAGTAGGTGTTGGAAACAGATACAACAGCAACATTAAAGAAGTGTTTAAATAAACACTTGGAAACAAACACAAGTTAAATCCCCTAACTGTAATTGTTACCTGAACTGATTTGGTGATAGATTGCATTAACGATTCTATTAGTGATTCCATAATTGACTCTCATACACTCTCCAATACTGGGAAAAAATCTGATCTTGGGTTTAGTTGATTCTATGATTAATCAAATGTTTTCCTTAATTAATTTCATAATTAGATTCTATTAGTTCTGATGTTGATATGAACCATTTATTATTCCATATTTCTTGTTCTAGGATTCTTGCCTGCACACATTCAAAAAGTTTTTGTTAGACTCAATGCTTTTTTTTTCTGCTGCAAGGGTTTTAAATGAGCATTCTGAAGTATCAGCTAACAACTGAAGTTTAATAAGGACAGAAGTGTCCAGTATCAGCCTGGCAAATACTCCATATAGGTTTGAACCACCTGTAAGAACAAACACGCATATCCAACCATAAGATAAAGTTATCAGGTATTACTCCTGCAATGGAAGCTTACAATGCTTTACTTTAAGACTTTAGACTCCAGAGATACAGTGCGGAAACAGGCCCTTTAGTCCACCGAGTCCACGCTGACCAGCAATCACTCCACACACTAGCACAATCCTATACACTAGGGTCAAATTACAATTTTACCAAAGCCAATTAACCTACTGACCTGTTTAAGAAGGAACTGCAGATGATGGAAAATCGAAGGTAGACAAAGGTGCTGGAGAAACTCAGCGGGTGCGGCAGCATCTATGGAGCGAAGGAAATAGGCAGCGTTATGGGCCGAAACCCGTCTTCAGACTGATGTAGGGTGGGGGGGGGGGGGGGGACAAGAAAGGAAGAGGATGCGCCTTTCACCTTTCACCCCACCAGCCGTCACGTACAACAAATAATCCTCCGTCATTTTTGCCATCTCCAACGTGACCCCCACCACTCGCCACATCTTCCCATCTCCCCCCATGTCTGCTTTCCACAAAGACCGCTCCCTCCGTAACTCCTTGGACAATTTGTTCCTTCACACCCATACCACCTCCTCCCCGGGCACTTTCCCTTGCAACTGCAAAAAATGCTACACTTGTCGCTTTACCTCCCCCTCGACTGCATTCAAGGACCCAAGCAGACATTCCAGGTGCGACAGAGGTTCACCTGTATCTCCTCTAACCTCATCTATTGCATCCGCTGCTCTAGATGTCAGCTGATCTATATCGGTGAGACCAAGCGCAGGCTTGGCGATCGCTTCACCGAACACCTCTGCTCGGTCCGCAATAACCAACCTGATCCCCCAGTGGCTCAGCATTTCAGCCCCCTCCCATTCCAAATCTGATCTTTCTGGCCTGGGCCTCCTCCATGGCCAGAGTGAGCACCACCGGAAATTGGAGGAGCAGCACCTCAAATTTTGCTTGGGCAGTTTATCGGCCATTGGCATGAACATTGACCTCCAATTTCAGGTAGCCCTCACCGTCTCCTCTCCTTCTCAGCTCTCCTTCAGCCCTCTGGCTCCTTCTCTTCCTTTCTTCTTCCCACCCCTCCCCCCCCTCCATCAAATCTAAGCTGACCATTAACCACCCATTGACAATTGTCCTAATCTATCCACCTTTGTTTTAAAACTATTCAAACACCCTTCTCCAACTGCCCTTTGGGAAATACATTCCTAACACTGATGATCCTTTAAGGGGGAAAAAAATTGGCTTAATTCCTCTTAAATGTGTGCCCATTATTTTTAGTCAGTGGCCCCCCTCATTCGGCTTTCTCTCACAAGAGGTAACATCCTGTCAGGACTCCTCATAATCTTGTATTTATGTTTAGATTTCAGAGATATAGTATGGAAGACACTTTGGCCCACTGAGTCTACACTAACCGGCAATCATGCCTACAGTAGCACTATCCTACACACAAGTTCTTGATTCCCCAACCATGGGAAAAAGACTAAGTACATTTACCCTACATATGCCCCATGATTTTACTCCCCTCTTCTTCTTGCATATGGCATGCACAGCCTCAAGTTGTAAGTCAACTTGTTCTATTTGATCTATTTGTTTGTGCACACCCGGTTGATTGCATTAGTCGAAACTGGGTGGACCACGTGAAGGTTGCAATCTCCCACCCCATTCCCCTCTGTAAGAGAGCCTCTCAATTTTCTACGCTCCAAGAAATAAAGTCCCAGCCTGGCCAACTTTTCCATATACTGTAACTCAGTCCTCAGCACGCTGCTCCATGTAAATGTCAATAATGTTTTTAAACCACCAAAAGCACTCAGCTCTTGTTGGATATTTGCAAAAACCAGTTGAAATCAGTTCACAATTAACCACAATTAGTTGATTGACTCTTTAGAGAGGCTGGTCGTGAGGAATTGGGTGGAATTTTGTGTAGCTAAACATACATTCTGCTCTGCGATGTTGAGAGAAATTATGAGTGGAAGTTTGAGGACAAAATATAGTGGCAACACTATAATCCAATCTGTGCTGTGTGCTGCTTGATTTCATAACCTGCCCACGCTGTATAATTCTTGCAGGGGGCGAGCTGTTTACGTCCCAGTACCATTAACAGGGGCATCTGTTTGGATTAATCACACAAAGGCGTGTAGTTATCAGGTCCAACCTTGTTCAAGCTCAGTAGACATAGCACCAAAAGCACACAGGCTGCAGAGCTTTAAACTGTGATCTGAAATTGAGCAGAATTATCAGCTGAAGAAGGAATCCCGATCCGAAACGCCACCTATCCAAGTTTTTCAGAGATGCTGCCTCACCCGTTGAGTTACTCCAGCATTTTGTGTGTTTTTCATTTTGTAAACCAGCAATTGGAGTTCCTTGGTCATTGATTCTTCCTTGATCTTTTTCCCCTTTCCTCTCTCGCTTTCTCTTTGCATTATCTGTTCTCCCTTTCTCATTCTACCCTCATTCTCTCTCCTCCCATTCTCTTTCCCCTTACACTGCATTGTCATATACGTCCTTATTCTCTCTCTGTCATTCCCAATCTCTCTCTCACTCAAAGGCAGTCAAGAGCTGCCTGGCACAGTGATCGCCAGGAAGTAGCTACGAGGCAACATGCTGAGCTTTAGAGCATGTTCTGTCAGTCTGAGGAAAACACAGGATCAGACCTTCCATTTACATAAATTCAGGCAAATAAAAGGCATAACTATTATTGTTCTGATAGAAAAAGCACCACAGAAAAGTGAATTATGCAGTAAAACCAGTGTTCCTTTCATTCTTCTACTTGATAAGAATAAACAAGGTTTTTGTTTCAGACTAAAATCAAGCCTCATCTCACGAGACCTTATTAGAACATCTTCAGAAAAAAGTGGGAGGATTCGACGTATCCAGTCCATGTAGCACAAGGCTGATTACTGCTATTCATGTACCAGAGTATTGTTTAAGGCACAATGTAAGCAGCAAAATGTCATCAATTACTGGATGATGTGCATGCTATTTGATGTCCCTCATGAATAAATCATGAGCCCTGAATGAACTTGCAATACAGACATTCATCACAAAGATTTCGACTGATAATATGCTCATACCAATGGTTCATAAACCAATGGAAAAGGTGTTCTATTTCCATGTAGACATTTTCAAGGTGGAAGAACTTGCATGAATGTAAAATTAATTTCCTTCTTCTCTTTTTGAAGTTTAAATTAGAAGCAGAAATATAAGAGCATGTGTTCCATGTCCCACTTGTGATGGAACAATTATGTCATAATCAATTATCACCTCATCTAATTTTCCACTAAGTATAATGGGAAGCTTAAGCTGAAGATATCAATTGGTAAGTTTGCTATCTATGTTGACAATCAGCTATTGATATAAACTGCCCTTCAGCCCCATTAAAGGGCTTGTCCCACTTTCACGACTTAATTCAAAACCTCTGCCGAGTTTAAAGGACCTAAAATTAAAATTAAGATTGTAATCTACGAACTCCTCGGACCTTCCACGACTATGTTCATGAACACCTTCGAGTATGTCTACGAATTCCCACGACTATTTCAATGCCCTCCTTACGAGTAAAAAGTTGCAATTTCTTTCATCCCAACCATTTTTTTTACTCGTGGACATTTTTTATCGGGCTGGAAAAAACGTCCCGACTTACCTGATGCCACGAGTACCTACGGCTAGCATAACGGGCCGCTACGATATATCTACAAACTCATACGACCTCCTACGGACTCGTTACGAACATTCTGCGAGTTTGAATCAAGGGGAAAACTCGGGAGAATTTGTGAATAACTCGTGAAAGTGGGACAGGCCCTTTAACCACTTCAGAACCACAGTTTCGCCCCAAATTGTTTTCTACCTTTTAGAAAATGTCCTATGGTGGAATAATTTCAGAGGGTATTAATAATATATGTATGTTGCATCCAATCATTTTTTACAATTCAAAACAAGTCATGTAATGGTGTAATACAGAAATCCAAGCAGCGTATCTGGGACTAATACTCCAGAAACATCACTGAGATAAATAACAATCCAATCTGTTTCCTGATGACATTTGCTGAGGGGAAAATGTTTTTGGAGACTTTGGGAAAACTCACTGCTCCTCTCGAAATGCTCTCATCAATATGGAGCAGATTCAGAAGGAGCATTCCTTTAACTCAGCAGAATTGAATTGTGCTTACAGCTAGTCTTAAGTATTAATAATAAGCACAGACTAATTACTTCAAATTGGACGAGAAAAGAGTATAATGAACTGAGCTAAGCTATCATGATAAGGCAATAAACGCAGTAAATGCTGAATGTACACAGGCAGCATCTGTGGAAAGAGAAACATAATTAATATTTGAGGTTGATTGAAGAACTGGGAAAGAGTAAAAATAGGGAAGGTGGGAGGAGGGAAAAATATCTCTGCCAGAGTTTAGTTTAGTTTACTGCCACATGTATCGAGGTACAGTGAAAGACTTTTGTTGCGTGCTACCTAGTCAAAGAAAAGACTATACATAATTACAATCAATCGTCCACAGTATACAGATAAGGGATAAAGGGAACAATATTTTGTGCAATTAAAGTCCAATTAAAGCTAGTTCTAAGGTCTCCAATGAAATAAATGGGAGGTCAGGACCACACTCTAGCTGGTGAGAGAACCCTGGGAAGTAACTGTCCCTGAATCTGGAGGTATGCATTTTAAAACTTCTGTACCTCTTGCCTGATGAGAGAGGGGAGAAGAGGGAGAGACCGGGATGAGTCTGGTCTGAGTGCCTACACATGACTGAAACATCTCACTGGTCATCCATTCTGGGTTCCCTACAAACCCTTGACATCCTTCCTGGAGACCAGAGCTGGCCCTAGAATCTATCCGGGGTTAGCCACTGTTTGACATGGCAGCTCTCTGTGTTTTTTTGTCCCTGATTCCACTATAAACAGGAGCAGGAATGTTGGGTTGTTCAGCAGCGTTTGCCATTAGTTACGACCCCTTGACCTCGTGCCCACAGACCCGGACCCCTCCTCCCGTCGCTAGCTTCCATACAGCTCCGTGTGTGAGACCCCCCCCCCCCCCCCCCCTTCACATTCACCGGCCCGCCAGCTCACCCCTACCGCTGTGAGTTGCTGACCCCCCTCCCCCCCCAATTGTGTTACGGGTGAGGTTGGTGCTTCCTGCAGACACTGAACTGTCCACGTCGGTCACTAAAATATATCCGCTGGGCTGGTCGTTAACTCCCAGGGGGAAACATCGCTAAATGGGCCCCGGTTCTGCAGCCCATGTCTCTCTATCTGGCAACCTGTAGCAATTTGAGTGTCATAATAACTTGTCTGCCACAGGTCCAATAAGAAAGCCTAGGTACTGACACAGTCTAGAATGGTGCATCTCTCAAATAAGTTTATTTTTTTTAGTTGTTAGAGATACAGCGCGGAGACAGGCCCTTCAGCCCACCGAGTCCATACCGACCAGCAATCCCTGGACAATAGCACTATCCAACACACTAAGGACAATTTAAGGGCCTGTCCCACGGGCATAATATGTGCATCACGCAGATGACGCGCAATGATTTTGTACATCCCAAAATCCTGGGGCACATGCGCGACCGCATCACTGCCTACGTCACCACGCACCATGCGCGCATCACGTGCGCGGCACAACGTGCGCGCCATGCGTCGTGACGCGTAAATTATGTGGCATAAATGACGCGCAAATGACACCCAAGTGGGACAAGCCCTTTACAGTCTTTACCAAAGCCACTTAACCTACAAACCTGTACATCTTTGGAGTGTTGGAGGAAACAGGAGCACCCAGGGAAAACCCACGCATTCACGGGGAGAACATATAATCTCCGTACAGACAGCACCCATAGTCAGGATCGAACCCGGGTCTCTGCCGCTGCAAGGCATCAACTATTCTGCTGTGCCACCGTACTGCCCTATTGTTCCCCAGTTCCTGTATGCAAAGTCGTTAACAGCCAGCAACGCTCTACCCCAGCTTGCCTGCGTCCAAAACTGTCAGATCTATTGAATGTACCTAAAATCCAGAAACAATTAAAAATAAATAAATTGATACAAATTCATAAACTTTATTACTTTTTTAGATGTAAAATTGTCTCAGATAGGAAATTGGGCCATTTAACAAGCCAAGATTATTTTAATTTAGAATCAAACATTTAAAGAATATTGCAGATAATGTTTCTTTATCGATGGAATTGGTTTTCTCTTTTCCCCGCATTCATTTGAACCCCAATGAAAACAATGAGCTCAGGGATCCTGCACCAGGGCTAACCTGTCTCGAGATCCGAGACCCTGCTCACAATATAACTTCTGGGGGGACCACAGCAAGGCTGAACTCCACTGCTGAACTGCACGCAGGATCCAGTGACAGAACTTGTTGATGTGTACAGTATCCAATATTGGATACTGAGATCCGGTATTCCACGACTGCCACTGTATGCACAGAGCTCTCTGTCTTGTTGGTATCTAAATGGGTGTGTGCCAGAGGTTTCATTCTGAACATTGGCCAAAAAAAATCCATGCCAAGATCTTGGCTGCAGCTGTAAACTCAGCATTAAAATGTTATTCTCCCGTCTTACCCCAGCGCATTAATTTTTCTTCTCTGCATTACTCAGTGTCGCCATCTTCTCTTATATAGCATGGGTAAGCAATGGCAGGAAAACAGCATGTTTAAGGAGTACCTTGTGCTTTTACTACAAGTTAAAGGCATTATAGACAGAAAGGTCTTTCCATTGCATGTCTTGTAGAGCGGCTTGTAATGTGCCTCAACAACTGCGCCACATCTCAAATGAACTTTAGCAATCTGTGAAGCCTCATTTGTTCAATGGATAAGCCGTCCTCCCCTCTCCTGTAAAATAGGACTCAACGTGGTCTTCATGTTACAGGTGGAAACTCTTGAACTCAGTGGAGGTATCTGAGATTAATTTTCCTTGCATTGCTTTCACCCTTCTTAAAATGGACACAAATTCTTTGCTGTTTTTTTCTCTGACATGAATATCATTTTAATTCTGTGACCTACCATGTAATTAAGTGCTAAAGTTGCAGAGTCATCCTCCTTTTATTCGCTGACCTTGTCCAATACACTAATTTGATGGCAAATTGCCCACCATTTCAAACAAAAATTCTAAATATTACATTGTTAGCCTGCACAAGGTTAAAATTCCAATCAAACATAGTTGAAGTACATCCTTGTACCTGCTTTAATAATCGTGGACTGACTGGATGATACCAATGAATTATGAGTAAGCCTGTCTTAAGTGTTATTTTACGTTTTCATTTCTGTCATTTGAAACCCATCCATTGTTTATATAGGCTGTATATTTTGGGGTTTTGATGCCCATTATTTTACATTTAGTCACATTAAACCCCATCTGTCATTTCTTATTGCAGTTGCCTAATGAGGCAGGAATACTTTTAATGCTATCAATACACCCAACACTGCTGCTTAACTAAAGCATATTGTAAGTTTTAAAATGTAATGTGATGTACATCACTTACGAACAGAACGAGCAGCAGTAAATCCAAAATAAGTTCAATATAAAACTCTTTTGATACCGCTCCCAAAGATTTCCTAATTTATCATCATGTTCTGCTTTCTATACTCAATACTCTCTTCAATCTTGAAAGACTGCCATCAATTTTATGTTATTTTGCTTTTATTTTAATGACCTCTACCGATCAGAAATATCTTGTAGGGCCGCACCAATGCAACAAATTTTATGTGGTGTGATTGGTCCCTGTGTATAGCGAATAGGGGTGGGGACAAGAAGATGCAGCCGGCGATGGGGTCACTTTGAAGATGTTTGAAATGTCAGCAAATAATGTATTGGCTTGGGGTAGCTAGTGTGGTGAAAGTTGATGGCCAGAGGAACACGTTCCATTTGAAATGAGGTAGAGTGGGAGCAGAACTATACAACATAGTGGCTTTCATCCACAACAGCAGGAGAGAAGACATCCATACTGAAGATAAAGGACATCTCGGGTGTCCTGGAGTGGAAAGTCACATCTTGGAAGCAGTTGCGGCGGAGATGAAGAAATTGAGAGTAAGGGATGGGGTCCTTGCAAGAGGGCACAAGGGATGGGGTCCTTGCAAGAGGGCACAAAGGCATGAGGTGCAGTCAAGGTAGCTGTGTGTCAGTGGGTTTGTTATAGATGTTAATCAATTATCTATGCCCTGTGATGGAGACAGAGGGATCAAGAAGGAAGAGCAAAAAGTCAAAGATAGTCCAAGTGAATTTGAGAGCAGGGTGGAAGTTATTAGTTAAGTTGATCAACACGTTCCGCATGTGTGCAGGAGACGGCCCTTCTGCAGATGTCTATGTAGCGGAGAACGAGTTGGGGAATGGTGATGGGGTATATTTGCAATATAGATTGTTCAATATCTAATGAAAAGACAGGCATAGTTGGGGCCTATTGCTGCACCTTTAACTTGAAGTGAGAGGAGTCAAAAGATAAGTTATTAAGGGTGAGAAGATTCCTTCAGGTGGAAGAAAGTGTTAGTTGAGGGGAACTGATTGGGTCTCTGTTCAAGGAGGAACTGAAGGTCCTTGAGACCTTTCTGATGGGGAATGGAAATAAAATGAGTCAATAAGAGCCTTGGAATTGAAAGTTATTGATGTAGGGGAGAGTGTGTTAGGTGACTCAGATGTAGGTTGGAAGAAACGGAACTAGAGGAGTCAAAATAGAATGGATGAATTTGGAGCAGTGAGGCAGAAGCAGGCAGAAACAAAACATCTGCCAGGGTAATCCTGTTTGTGGATTTTGGCAAAGGGATAGAACCACACTGGAACATCTCATAGCATCTCGTATTCCACTTTGATAGCTTAAAACCCAACGGTACGAACATTGCATTCTCCAATTTCAAGTAAAACCCATCAATCTCTTCCCCCTGCCTCCACCTTACACATTTCTCCCAACTCCCCTGCTCCTTTCCCCTCCGTACATGCAACTCCCATCCCAGTCCAATATTTTCCTTTTATTCACCCTTTTCCCCCTCCTCGTCCATATCCCTCCCTCCAGATTTACATTTCACGCCACTTCTTCTTTTCTTCGGCTTCTTCTTCTATGTAGTTTTTTTTGGCGGATGGCAAAAAACTTTTTAGTGCATTACCGCCACCAACTGGTATGGAGTGTGGATCAAATAACATACATACCAATAACCTATATCTTTCCGAACAAATTGGTTACCCTGAGATAAAGCAATAGGATTTGTTAGCACTTATATGAATTCTTTTGTAAAATATCTATTAAATCAAATTGTACTTTTTCTTTTCTGAATCGTTCACTCATTTGTCTTCTTTCTTCCTCATACCTCTCACAATGTATAATGACATGCTCTATTGTCTCTTCTTGCCCACAGTATTCACATCTGCTGTATTATGCTTGCCTATTATAAAAAGTGTACTGTTCAGACCAGTGTGTCCAAATCTTATTCTTGAAATTACTGTCTCCTCTTTTCTGTTTTTTCCTGCACATCTCATTTCTCCCACTTTCCTCTGGACTCTGTAGAGCCACCGTCCTTTCCGCTCTTCCTCCCATTGCTTTTGCAATCTTTCCTTCAGTCTTTGCTTAATAATGTCTTTGATTTTAGTTTTACCTATGTTAATACTTAAATCAATCTTACTTATTTTTGTTACCTCTTTTGCTACCTTATCTGCCATTTTGTTTCCTCTAATGCCAATGTGTGCTGGTACCCATAAAAATATGACTGTAAGCCCCATCATTTGAATTCTGAATAGTGTTTGTTGTATTTCAATCAAAATGTCTGGTCTACTGTCTGAATGGCTGTGCTGTATACTCTTTATTGCTAAACTTGAATCTGAACAAATAACTGTCCTTAAAGGCCTGGTATCCTCGACCCACTGTACCGCTAACAATATTGCAATCATTTCACCTGTGTATACTGAGACCTCATTATTGATCCTCTTCCCTACTTTGATGTGAAATTCTGGTACAATAAATGCTCCTCCTACCACTTCTTCTTTACTTATCTGACATCCTTTTGTCCTTTTTTCACCTTTAGACTTTATCACTTACTCCATCCATTAACTAATCACACCCCCTCACCTGTATCCACTTATCATTCTTTGCCCCTCCCCTATCTCTCATTTCCAGCTTGTTCCACCCTATTCCATTAATCTGAAGTATAGGCCCCAACCTGAAACATCACCTGTGCATTCCCTCCATAGATGCTGCCTGATCCGGTGAGCTAATTCAACATTTTGATTTTCCCCATAATATCAGGATCTCTTGCAGGAATATGATAGTTATGAGATGAAATTACTCTCTCCACTCACACTTTAGTATTGAACTATGAAAACAAGATCAACCAGATGCATGCCATATCCTAAATATATTTTGTTTTGTGCCTTGTATTCTGTGGAATTATGAAAAATAATGCCTTTCCCTCTCGTATGTCAAATTATATTTATTGCCTAAAGATATATTGCACAAGCACTGTGGTCTTAAGTGTTGTCTATAGTGTGGTCCAACTAGACTGCAGACCACAGGTTAAGAAGGGAAGCTATTTTAACTTTATTGCAAAGGCATAATTATCTTTGCTGGTGTGTCAGAACTAGGAAGTACAGAAACATGTTTGAAAAAACATAGTCATGAGTAAGAAGAGTGCTGATTTGGGTTAGCGTATGAGGAGTGTTTGAAGGCTCTGTACTCACTGGAACATAGAAGGATAAGGGGGTGGGGGGGAATTTCATTGAAACTACTGAATATGGAAAGGTCTAGATGGAGTGGATGTGGAGAGGATGTTTCCACTAGTGTGAGAGTCTTGGACCAGAGGCTATAGCCTCACAATGAAAGGATATGCCTTTAGAATTGAGATGAGGAGGAATTTCTTTAGCCAGAGGGTGGTAAATCTGTGGAATTCATTGCCACAGAATTCATTGCCACCGACGGTGGAGGCCAAGCCATTGGGTATTTTTAAAGTGTAGTTTGATAGGTTGTTGATCAGTAAAGGTGACAGGGAGAAGGGGTTGAGAGGGAAAAATAGATCCCCCATGATTTAATGGCGGAGCAGACCTGTTAGGCTGAATGGCTGAATTGTGCATTTATGTCTTATGGTCTAAATTGTGAAGCTAATGCATGCCCAAGGATTTGGAGAGGGAAGTAAAGATTGAGAAGGAACAACTGTTAGCAGAGTAACAGGCAAGTGTTTGGATTTGGAGGAGAAGGATGATATTGATGTATTTGGAATGGAGGGCAAAAAGTACCCAGGAGGGTAAATCTATTAACATTGTCAGCAAACACTGGATTTGGAAGGTTCGTAGTGCAGACAGCATTTTAGGTAGATAAACATTTAAATGATGTGCACTCACAAAACTGCAATAGTTTAGCTTTTTATTTGATACCTGTGTATAGTTGATATGTGCCACTGTGCTGGATCACAATTTATATTCCATAATGCTTTCCTTATTTCCTTATAACACAAGCCTAATTGAACCAATACATTAGTTGCACATTCTCACCAGTTTAATTGGATTTTTAATTGTTCACAGCATTCTATTGTGAAAACTAATATAAAGAATGCATTCAATATATCTATCAGGAGCCGAGTCCTAATATTTTTTTTATTCTGAAAGCATCTAATCTGTTTTAACACTTCACATGCATCTGAGGTATTGATTCATTTTTCCTTCTGTCACCATCCTTTGCCCCTTCCCTATCTCTCATTTCCAGCTTGTTCCACCCTATTCCATTAATCTGAAGAGTGAACCTGAAACATCACCTGTACATTCCCTCCATAGATGCTGCCTGATCCGGTGAGCTAATTCAACATTTTGATTTTCCCCATAATATCAGGATCTCTTGCAGGAATATGATAGTTATGAGATGGAAATTACTATGAAAACAAGATCAACCAGATGCCATGGGTAATGCGCAAAGTACACTTTCATCTAAACCCATCCCGGTGAGTTTTCACACATTGCTTATCCAATTGTGATCACACCGGTCACTGCACTCTGGAGACAGGAGCAAAAATTCAATCCTGAGCTCAGTTGCTGACTGAATTGAGTTTGCACATTCTCCCCGTGACCACCGAGCTCTCCTGTTTTCCCTGGCTCCAGTTTTCCCTGATTAGTGTTCTACATTAGAACGCTGTGGAGGCCAACTCAATTAATATTTTAACTGCAGAGATAGCTAGATTCTTGATTATTTCAGGTGTCAGGGTTTATGGGGAGAAGGCAGGAGAATGGGGTTAAGAAGGAAAAATAGATCAGCCATGATTGAATGGCGGAGTACGCCTGATGGGCGAATGGTCTAAATCTGCGTCAATCACTTATGAACTCTCCACTTTCTTCCCACATCCCAGAGACATGCAGTTGGTTAAATAATTGACCATTGCATCTTGTCTTTTGTGGTAGGTGAGTGATGGAATCTTAAAGGGGTGGGGGAGCTGATGAGAACATGACAAGTAAAAAAAACAGGATTAATGTAGGATTAGTGTGAACGGGTGATATTTGGTCAGCACAGAGTCTAGGGCCTGTTTCGATGCTTTTTCCTGATGCTTGGAATCTGAAATGCACTACTGATATTATGGAGGTAGATTCCATTGTGGACTTCAAGAGAAAGTTATATAACTAAAGGGAGTGTAACAATTTTCATGGCTACCAGGAAACTGGCAGGGGTGGAACTTGTAAGTTGCTCTTGTAGTGAGCTAAGGCAGACACAATGGGCTGAAGGGCCTCTTTCTCTACCTTTAACCAACCATTCAATAATTCAAAATCCTTGCTGTGATCATCTTGCCTTAAAGTGAACATATACCTGGCAATTGCCCCGAAATGTTCACAGAAGATGGAGCAGCATCACCAACAATAAGTAAAAATGTTCTCTGTGGCAATTTTCTTTTAGTATCACTGTCTATGATTTTCAAAAAAATCTAAAGCAGTCACATTGCAAAGACATCTTCAGGAACCAAAATCACTTTGTCTTGTGAATTCATTTGAAATGTTGTGAGGTATTATTTAGATAATCGACAAGCTCCTGTATACAGATTCTGGCAAAGAATTGAAGAAAGGTGACCAGTTTTTGATATTTCTCGTTGAACAGCTCAGCAGGGAAACTCATTGCTATTTCAAAATACTGTGTTTTTTGTCCACCTGAGCTAGCAGAGCAGGCCATCGAATACCCTAACAATGCATCTGAATATTGATGCGTTCCACCATGTTGCATTCTTTCAGCATTTTAAACACATACATTTTGAGAAGAAGCTCTGTCTTCTGATTCAGAAGCTGCACATGATTCAAGCCGGCATCCCAATTAGAAAGGTCAAGTCAAGAGAGTTTATTGTCATGTGTCCCAGATAGGACAATGCAATTGAAACAGGTTATGCAAATGCAAATGCCAGGTACTGTATATATCAGGAGATGGGGTTGAATTTTCAATGTCTCTTATGTAATTTGATACGTTATTTTCCAACCTTTAAGGTGAATGCACTGCTCATATAGAAAATTTGGTGAAAAATATCTCTTTCAAGTTCCTGCATCTGGTACCCGAGGGTGTGATGACAAAATGAGCTGTAGAATGGATAGATACAACCATATGACTTACTTGCAGCAGCCCAGCCACAGGGGCACAGATTGCAGAGCTGCTGACTCACAGGGCCAGAGCCCTTGGTTCGATCCTGACCTCAGGTGCTGTCCATGTGGCGTTTTCATGTTCGCCCTGTGACAACATGGGTTTCCTCCAGGTGCTCCGGTTTCCTCCCACGTCCCAAAGCCATGTGAGTTTGTAGGCTAATTAGCATCAGTAAATCGCCCCTAATATGTACAAATTGAATGAGAAAGTGGGATAAGATAGAACTAGTGTGAATGGGTGATCTATGGTCGGCGTGCACTCGGTGGGCTGAAAGGCCTGTTTCCATGCTGTATCTATCAATGATTCAATGGGAACTTTGTAGTGTAAGAGCAGGACCACCACATCATCCAGGGCTCCTAGTTTTGCCACTTTCCATATCAGCAAGAGGTTACAATCATCCAACATAGTCAAAACTTCCAAGATAATTCATGGGAGTATGTTTGGATAAAAAACAGGACAAAACCATAGAAGATTTGAAGAAAGGTGACTAAAAGCTTGAACTGAGAGAGGTTTTTAAAAGTACCTTGAAGGAGGGGTGAGAGGTGTAGACAATTAGGGGCACTTAGTTGAAGATACAGCATCCTATGGTTATTAAAAATATTTTTTTAATATCTGGCTAAACAGCCTGAGCCTTAATACACTCACTTGGAACCCTGCCATCAGTGAAAAGGGGGATGTTCCTGAGGCATGGTCCTTTCATTAATTGTCCACTGTGGTGCCATCTTGTGGCCAAGCCACTTGTCTCGCGAACGTTCGATTGTCGAGCTCAAACTATCTCGTGAGCTGGGCCGACCAATCACACGGTAAGGGGGGGTGGGCCATCGTGAGATTAGAGAACAAAGAAGTTGGAGGTTAACTTGTGTGCTCACGAACGATGGCAAGGTATTTAGTTAAATATATTAACTGAATGCGTATGAGTGCCGGGGCTGTATCGATTAATAAAGAAACAGAGTGTGTGTACACAATGAGTGGACCTCTCTCTGCTTGCTGGTCAGGACCTTTAACAGCGGTTGCATGATCCTGGTGACTGCTGGCACGAAACGGTGATAGAAATTCACCATGCCGATAAAATCTTTGAGTCCATTCACCGTAGCGGGTTTGGGAGTCTGGCAAATGACCTCAACCTTGGTCGGGAGCGGGACTGCACCATGCTGATTGATGAGGTGGCTGAGGAAATTGATGGAAGGGAGGCCAAACTGACACTTAGCAAGGTTGATTTCCAGGCCATGCTCATTGAGCCGCTGGCAGAGCTGCCTGTGGTGTGCGCGGTGCTCCTGGCGAGAGAAGCTGGCGACAAGGATGTCGTCAAGGTAAATGAACCAGAAATCCAGCCCGTGGCCCACCATGTCCATGGGCCATTGGAAAGCCTGAGCGGCGTTCTTGAGGCCGAAAGGCATCCGCAGGAACTTGAAGAGCCCGAAGGGGGTGATAACAGCCGTCTTGGGAATGTCGTCCGGGTGGACTGGAATTTGATGGTAGCCAGGTACCAGGTTGATTTTGGAAAAAAGATGGGCAGTGAAGTCCTGGATGTGAGGGACAGGGTACCGATCGGCCGTTGAGACGGCAGAAGTCCTCACAGGGTCTCCAGCCCCCAGACGCTTTGGGAACCATGTCAAGTGGAGATTCCCACGTGCTGTCTGAGTATGTTTGGATAAAAACCAGGACAAAGAAGATTTGAAGAAAGGTGACTAAAAGCTTGAACTGAGAGAGGTTTTTAAAAGTACCTCGAAGGAGGGGTGAGAGATGTAGACAATTAGGGGCACTTAGTTGAAGATACAGCATCCGATGGTTATTAAAAATATATTTTTAATATCTGGCTAAACAGCCTGAGCCTTAATACAATGCCCCATTTCCTCCATCCTGCGGAACTCGTCTTTGGCCAGTTGGAGCATGTCGGGGGGGGGGCAGCCTGCATTGGCGTGCATGGAGCGGCGGTACGGTGGTGGGGATATGGTGCTTTATCCCATGCTTGGGGCTGGCCATTGTGAATGGGATGTCGGGGAAATCGACCAAGATGCGGGCGTACTCGTCATCGGAGGTCTCCGAGCCGAGATGCGACACAGTCAATTCAACTTGAACATCTTTGAATGGATGAGATGTTGTCCCTTCACGTCAACCAGCAGGGTGTGTGGTGTATGTGGGCCCAAATCGCACATCCTCTAACAACAGGCCTGAGATGGCAGTGCGGCAGGCGACCATCTCCTCATCCTCTCGCTGTGTAGTCGTGGATGGCATTGATGGAGGTGCGGGACAATGTATCTGCGACCCGGTTACTTTTGCCCACAATGTGCTGAACGCAAGTTGTGTACTCAGAGCTGCAGGCCAAATGACACTGCTGACGGGATGACCAGGGATCAGACACCTTGGCAAAGGCAAACGTGAGTGGCTTATGAAGTAACGGAAATGCTGGTTGGCCAGTGGAGCGCAAGGAGCTCTCGGTCGAAAGCGCTTTACTGCTCAGGTGACGACTGAAAAAAAGATTCAAGATTCAAGAGAGTTTATTGTCATGTGTCCCAGATAGGACAATCAAATTCTTGCTTTGCATCGCATTGTATTGTAGGCATAAATAAATACAGAGCATATCAGTGTGTCCATATACCATTGAATATATATGTACACACATAAATAAGCAGATAAAGTGCAATAGACTATTAAAATTCAGATTTTTGTTGAGTTGAGTTTAATAGTCTGATGGCTGTGGGGAAGGAGCTGTTCCTGAACCTGGATGTTGCAGATTTTAGGCTCCCAATCCCCTTCATCTCCCTCCCTACAACATTACAAAACTGCTTCAATCTCCTTCTCAGTTTTGACTACGAGTCTCCAACCTGAAACGTTAGCTCTGGTTCTCTTCCCACCAATGCGACCTGACCTGCTGAGTATATCATAGTTTTCTTTCCTGGTAAAAACCATGCCGGCTTGCTGTCACTTGCATTCCATTTGTTATTTGCTATTGGACCACATGCACTAACTTCTCCTTTACTGACATTATTTGAATTGCTGATGTTTCGCATGGAAGTCTTCACAGAGCCCTTTCAAACACCAAATAAAGGATTTTGTGAGGGATTCCATAATCTATTGTATGGGACAAGTCGTGAAGATGACAAAAACACCTGTTTCATACAATTCCCGTTGTTTTATGTAATGGTGGCCACCGCAACTGTATCCAGTTCAGGCCGTTGAATGATACTACACGCGCTTAGGTCTGGCTCTATTGCACATCATTGTCACACAATGTAATTTTTTTTTTTTAATTCACCCTTGCACCCCACTCTCTCTCCTACTTCCAAAGATCCCATTCCTGCTATTCTCCTGAAGGCTGAACGAATGCCTTTTCTTGCTGATAGCAAAATATTTTATAATCCACCCAGCGGCCTGTTGTTTTTCTTGAGGTGATTGCTTCTGTAGTACAGCCAATTCTATCAGTTCCACCTCAATAAATCGTGGTATTGAGTTTAAAGTAGCATCTTCCAGGCTGAATCTGTGATATCAGCAAAATAAACCTGCTTGCATTTCACATTTGCATTGACCGAGGCCATGTTGACTTAAGTTAATACTTTAATTGCAATTCCCCAGACTGGGAATCTGCAAGCCTTGAGTTAGACTGTTAATTTTGCCAGTCACAGGATACATCCACATCTCTCCTCAAGGTCCATCAATTAACCTGTTGCATTTATCATTCACAAGGGATCCCATTATAAATGTTTGCCGTTGTGGTGTGTGCTCACATTCCTGACAGTTACCTCAAAATTCACTGGGCTTTGCCCCCAATTCCCTCAAAAATTCCCATGCAGAGTTGAGATGTGGTTCATTGGTTCTAACAATTCAATGGTTTATTTATTGTTGTATGTACGACGGACAATACAGTGAAACATTTGTGCTGCATGCTATCCATCAAATCATGTGATGCAGTAAGTACAATAGATCCTCTTCTAAAACAGCACACGGGGTCACCAGAGTGGAGCAATCTCATCTCCCTTGCCATACGATAATAGAATCGTTAAAATAAGGCAATAGAGGTTTACTAAGGTTACATCTACTGATCAACTATGAATGGGAACTTATTTAAACACCTTGCTGTGTGCATCAGACAGCAATGCATTGTGTCCCCAAATAATGATGTTCCTTGGAATATCCATCATTGGGCTTGGTTTACAATATGACAAGAATTCTTGTTCTTGAAGTTGACCTGTTTCTGCTGTAGGTGGCCTGGGAAGGCGGTGGCCCATGCCATGTTGAAGGGTGTGACACAAGTGAGGCATTTCACTATGGGCTGGTTCCTGAAGCAACTAAAGTTATGTGAGGGAACAAGTAAAGGCACAGCAAGTTGCCAATGCAAATGATTAAGGACTTGCAGAAAAAGGATGGGGCACTGTTGATGGTGCTGGGACCATAGAGTTTGATATTTCAGAGCAAGGAGCATTTTAACCCTAGAAATTTGCCATGCTCATTGTATCTCTTTGTGTAGTTAAACCAGATTGTGTTGTGGATGTGGGCATGCCCAGCAAATCCCAAAGAGCCAGGGACTCTATTCATGGATCTGATCAAAAGGTTTGGCTTCCTTCATTGCAACGGGATCTCCACTGTGGCATCTACGAATTCTGGTTCAGGGCCTTATACACACTCAACACAGACTGGCTGGACACAAAGTCAACTGATCAGTCAGACTTCCAACTGTCCTAAATAAGAAAAATGACTGGTTAAAAATCGAGACGACCCCTCTTAGATCAGTGATTTCACTGAGGAATTGCTTTACATACCATCTCCCCTGAAAACAATGTTCCACATGAAATGAGGATGATTTACCTGATGGAGAATCCTTCTGTGTTAACCGAGTTAAATCTCAACTAATTTGAAATGTGGGTTCCGTTGGGAAGAAAAGAAATAATATCAGGGAAAATGCGAGCAGCATTCCAAGCAAGTGTGAGTGGCAGCAGAATGATTGCTGGCAGTGGCAATTGCTAGAAAATTGAATGCCTTCTGGGTTTCCAAACCTATTTGGCTTTCAAATGCAGAGCAGATGTGAAACAGATTGACAAATGCCTGCCTTTTCCTTTGAGCCCTCAGATTCAGGTCAGTTAAATGTCTGCAAGAAACAGAAGAAAAAACTGTCTATAAAAGCTGTTGCTTTTGTAAGTTGGAGATTTGCCAGGAATCCAAAGCGTCTTTGTCACATGCTCTCAAGCTTTTCAGAGTAAACTGACATTGTCATGTGTAAATGGCCCATCAGAGTCTTGTGAAACTTCCTGGGTGGCAGAGTCTGACTTCAGATGTCTTGCCATATTTTTGAATTTTGCAAGTCAGAGATTGAAACAAATGCCTGATGCTGAATGAGTTGCGAGACAGTAAATTCACCATTAAATTCCTCCAGTCTCTTAAGTAGTCTGTTGTCAGTTCCGACAATTTATAGTGTACTGTGTGGTGATAATAGACCCAGTGTCAAACCTGTTCATTCCAAGAATATGAATGTAGCTCTGAAGATATTTTGTCCTCTCATTGTACTGTGCATTGGAATTATGCAGAGCCAGCCTTCAATGACTTGCTCAATAGTGAAATACTCTGACAAGCATTCAAATCAGATCTGTGCTGTGAATATTAGTTGCTCCATAAGTTGCAAGGCAGAGTATTTGCTCTTCTCTTGTAGCAGCTGGTCAAGTATTCGCAGAGCCTAGAATTTTCAATCTATAAGCCGTGGTGGCAAGGGATGGAGACATTTGCTGTTGGACGATATGATTTCATCTCAATCTTCATATGAAGCAGCAGCAATCATACATTATTATAAAAGATCAACGTCTCCTACAGTTTCTTAGATTTTCTCATGAACCAAGAATTTGAGGGCACTACAGGTGCAATGCATAATATTTGTGAGTTTTGTTGTAACTCGGGGTGAGAATTAACGTGTAAAAAAAGGAGTTGCAATAGCTGGTTCATCCAAAAAGACACAAAGCACTGGAGTAACTCAGCGGTCAGGCAGCATCTCTGGAGAACATCTTGTGCAGGGGCATTGCAGGGGCATCTTGGGTTAGGGCCCCTCTTCAGACTGACTGTGCTGGGGGTTGGGGGAGAAAGCTGGAAGGGAGGAAGGACCAGACAAAGTTTAACAAATGATAGATGGATGACCAAGAATTAACAGTTAAATCAAGAAAAAATGGTGATACTTTAAAATTCAGGATGTAGTTAACATTCATGATAAGTTAAATGAACAAATGGTACATGTAGAAGCTAAAGGAGCAATTGTAACAAAGCTAATACAATAACATTGGAGATTTTAATTTTAACAGAGACTAAACAAATTAATGTAGCAATAGTAATGTAGAAGATGAGTTGTTTGAATATATTCAGCACAATTTCCTCCTGCAATATCGGGGAACCAAGTCTTTTAAGACATTGTATGGTGGATGAACCAGGGCTACTTAGAAATCTCAGTGCAGAATCTCTAGGGAAGAGTGATCCTAATATGAGATAATTTAATATTTAACTTGAGAGGCATTCAGTACAATGGTGAACTAAAAACAATTGTGTTGGCAGCAAAATCAAATTAAGTAAAGTGGATAGAAAATGTTGTTAATATTTAAATAAAAAGCAAACATTTGAATAGCTATTTTGCAAATCTCCATTGAGCCACAAAACCACCATGGTGCAGCCATTGTTCGCAAAACAGGTTGACATCATTATATCAAAAGGAGTTTAGAACATTATGAAGAAGAATTGTAAATGTGCAAAATAGGAGACCCTTAATAATCAAAATGGGTCACCAAAATTAAATTGAAAAAGAGCGAGAAGGTGAAATGTGGCATTAAACAGAAAACAATTAAAAAGGTTTAAGTGTGATCCTATTTATGGAAAACAAATAAATAATTGTCTCTCTTTCAAAGCTGACATTAGGGAAATTATACGAGAGTCTTGGAGTCATGGAAACAGGCCCTTTGGCCCAACTCCCTCCCCCCCTCCCCAATACATCAGTCCCGGTGTATATATAGTAAAAGTTAAAAATCCCCTATTTTGACAACCTTATTATCTTGCAGCTGCCTGCAATCTCATGGCTTATTTGCTCTTCTATTTCCCATTGACCATTAGGGGCCTGTATTGCACTACCAGCAAGATGATCATCACCTTTCAACTCCACCCATACCTCCACAATGGACCAACCATCAGTAATGTTATATCTTACCACTGTCATGACATTCTTCTTAATCAATAAAGCAACCCACCTCTTCTTTTACCCCAGCTCTAATTCTCCTGTAGCACCTATTCCAGTCTGAAGAAGGGTCTCAACTTAAACATCACCCATTCCTTCTCTCCAGAGATGCTGCCTGTCCTGCTGAGTTACTCCAGCATTTTGCGTCGATCCCTGGAACATTAAGCTGCTGGTCCTGTCCCAGGTTTTAGCCAGGTTTCTGTAATGGCCACGATGTCCCAATCACACATACCTATCCACACCCTGAGTTCATCCACCTTACCTGTCAGGTGAATAATGAAGATTCTGATGTATCTACAAATACATAGGTCCTATTTTCATTGTAAAAACAGCATGAGAAATATAGCAGCATAAAGTCTGGTGACATTGTGGAATTCAAAATGATTAATATAACCAAAGAGAAATTACTAGAGAAATTAAGGGAGGTGACGTCAACAATTTTAATAAACATGATTGTCTGCACTAGGATTCTAACAACTGGATATTGATATATCAGATGCCTTTTATAATGATCACCTACAAAATGCATGGCAGGCACTCACCCAGACTACTATCAGTACTTCCCAAACCGATATTAAGGGCGGCACAGTGGCGTAGCAATGGAGCTGCTGACTTACAGCGCCATAGACACGGGTCCGATCCTAACGATGGGTGCTGTCTGTAGGGAGTTTGTACGCTTTCCCTGTGATCACGTGGGTTTTCTCTGGGTGACAATAGACAATAGGTGCAGGAGTAGGTCATTCAGCCCTTCGAGCCAGCACCGCCATCCCCAATCATGGACCAACCATCAGTTGGTCCATGATTGGGTGGTGAAAACCGCGCAGCACATCATCGGTGCCCCCTCCCTGCCATGGATGCCCTCCACCGAAAACGGTATCTGAGACGGGCCGGGAAGATCATCAAAGACCCCTCCCACCCTATCCATGGACTGTTTGCCCTCCTCCCATCAGGGAGGCGGTACAGGAGCCCCAGGTCTCGTACCAGTAGGATGAGGAACGGCTTCTACAACAACACTATCACATTGTTGAACTCAGAGTCCCGCCGATAGATTTCTCCAGCCTCTCCGTCCATATTGCTTGCTTATTCTGTATTTTTTATTTCTATATTGCACTATTAGTACGGACTGACGCTAAACTGCATTTCGTTGTACCCATACTTGTATCTGTGCAATGACAATAAAGTTGAATTGAATTGAATACCCCATTCGTGCCTTCTCCCCATAAAACTTCACTCCGCTATCTTTAAAAGCCCTATCTAGCTCTCTCTTGAAAGTATCTAGAGAACTGGCCTCCCCCACACTCTGAGGCAGAGAATTCCACAGACTCACCACTCTCTGTGAGAAAAAGTGTTTCCTCGTCTCCATTCTAAATGGCTTACCCCTTATTCTTAAACTGTGGCCCCTGGTTCTGGGCTCCCCCAACATCGGGAACATGTTTTCTGCCTCGAGCGTGTCCGAACCCTTAATAATCTTATATGTTTCAATAAGATCCGTTTTCATCCTTCTAAACTGCAGAGTATACAAGCCCAGCCGCTCCATTCTCTCAGCATATGGCAGTCCCGCCATCCCGGGAATTAACCTTGTATACCTATGCTGCACTCCCTCAATAGCAAGAATTCCTCAAATTAGGGGACCAAAACAGCACACAATACTCCAGGTGTGGTCTCACAAGGGCCCAATACAACTGCAGAAGGATCTCTTTGCTCCTATACTCAACTCCTCTTGTTATAAAGGCCAACATGCCATTTGCTTTCTTCACTGCCGGCTGTATCTGCAACCTTACTTTCATTGACTGATGAACAAGGACCCCAAGATCCCGTTGTACTTCCCTTTTTCATAACTTGACACCATTTAGATAGTAATCGGACTTCCTGTTTTTGCTACCTCACATTTATCCACATTAAACAGCATTTGCCATGCATCTGCCCACTCACCCAACCCAGTCCAAGTCACCTTGCATTCTCATAGCATCCTCCTCACAGTTCACACTGCCACCCAGCTTTGTGTCGTCTGCAAATTTGATAATGTAATTTTTAATCCCTTCATCTAAACCATTGATGTATATTGTAAATTGCATGTTTCTGCACTGTATCTTTGAATTGTGTGTAGTTTTGGTCTCCTAATTTGAGGAAGGACATTCTTGCTATTGTGGGAGTGCAGCGTAGGTTCACCAGGTTAATTCCCAGGATGGCGGACTGCCATATGATGAAAGAATGAATCGACTGGGCTTATATTCACTGACATTCAGAAGGATGAGAGGGTGTCTTATAGAAACATATCAAATTCTTAAGGGATTGGACAGGCTAGATGCATTAAAATTTGTTCCTGATGTTGGGGGAGTCCAGAACCAGCGGTCACAGTGTATGAATAAGGGGGTAGGCCATTTACGACTGAGATGAAGAAAATCTTTTCACTCAGAGAGTTGTGAATCTGTGGAATTCTCTGCCACAAAGGCAGTGGAGGCCAATTCACCGGATGTTTTCAAGAGAGAGTTAGACATAGATCAAGGGATATAGGGGGAAAATAGGAACGGGATACAGATTTTAGATGATCATATTGAATGGCGGCGCTGGCTCGAAGAGCCGAATGGCCTAGTCCTGCACCCATTTTCTATGTTTCTATGTTTCTATGTAAGTCCAAAGTCTATATCCTACACCACCACCACCAAGGACAAGGGCTTCAGGGCATGGGAAGCCCATCAACTGCAGGTTTGCATCTAAAACACACACCATCCTGATTTTAAAATATATCTCAAATCTTTCACCATCACTGGGACTTTCCCAAAAGTACCGTGGGTCCCATTTCAGGGATGACTGCAGTGGTTGAAGTGCTGCTGTCTGTGGCTCCAGGTATGTTACAACTTTCTCAAGGGCATTAAGGAACATGCAAAGGCACCCATCACTGAATCTATACATAAATAAATAAATCATATGCTTTGGCAGAGTCAACATGATTCCATAAATGAAAATCATCTTTTAAACATCCAATAGAGCTTCAAGGATGTGTTGTGCAATGCAGTTAAGCGGGCAATAGCGAATGAAGTAGATTCTGATTTTCAAGGCACCTCAGCTTTCTATCTTACTACATTTATTTCACTTCATTTTTGTTCTACCTTACCCAATTTGATATCATTTCATTTACATAATATGGAAATGCATGCATGGAACTGGAAGTAAAGCTTTAGCTGTACAGAATATTGAATAAATGGTTTTTTTTCAGGTGGCGAGACTGTAACCTGAGGGTGTGACACAGGGTCCGTATTCAGCCTCTGGCTACTTGCAATCAATCCGAATGACTTGTATGAAAAGATGGACTGGAAAATATCCAACATTGCTGATGATGCAAAGCCTTGGGAGAGAAGAAGCAGTGAAGAGTTTGGAAACTATCTGCAGAGGAATATGTACAAGTGAATGGCTGCACGAGAAGCTGGTAGATTGTGTGATCAGCCATGATCACAATGAATGGCGGTGCTGGTTCGAAGGGCCGAATGGCCTCCCCCTGCACCTATTTTCTACGTTAGATGAGGAAAAGGTGAGTTCTGTCAAATAAAATGGAGTAACATATGTTTTAGCTTGTTAAAACGTGAATATTGGTAGGCAGGGGCATATGGTGTGCTGGTTTGCAGGAAAGTGTTACATGATAGTCTGCACACTGTTTATTTTCGGATGTACTCATGTATGGTATGATATGCTTGGAAAACACACAAAATAACTTTGATGAGAGTAATGAAAATACTTTTGACGCAGTGATGTAGAAGGGAGGACAACCTCGTTCAGAATCAGAATGAATGATTGAAGTGGAACCTGCATGGTGTCCCCATGCAGATGCTGCCTTTGTCTTTCTTTGCTGGCCGATATCATGGGTTTGTGAGCTGCTGTTGCTGGAGTTGAGACGAGGGACAACAGTCCACTTTATAATGGTATACTCTACAGTCTCAATGCTGGTGGGAGAGGGAATGAATATGTGGGATACCAATTAAATTGATTGATTTATTCTGGATTCAGTTTTTTGAGTGTAATTAGAGCTGCACTCAAGAGAAGTGGGGAATATTCTGTTATCCAGCTGACTTGTGCCTTGTAGACTTGGGGGTGTCAAGTGAGTCACTTACTGCAGGATACCCAGCTTCTAACCTACTCTTGTAGCCATGTTATTCTCATGAGTGGTCCAGATGAACCTCTGGCCAATGAAGATCTCAGGATGTTGATAGTGAAGGATTTGACAATGGAAATGCAATTGATAGTCAGAAACATGGGAGAGGAACTAAAGATTCCACCTTAGTGGAGAGATTAGAAAAGAGCATGTGGAACTTATTGCCACGAGGAATATACCATGGATGTATGTAAGGGGAAGATGAAAAATGGGAGGAGGGACATTGATGAGCTGGAGTGGCGATGCCTTTGTGTGGGGCTTCAGGCCACTTATATTGAGGTGAATTATATATTTGTATTAAACTCTTTGGCTCGGGTGGAGATTGATCATAAAAACACAGTACTATGGGTCAATGAAGCAAACTATCTTTTATCTCAAAAAATATATCCCTACTTGCTTTGGATTCTTTTATTAATGAGTTGTTTGTTTATTTGCCTCCTGGAAGTGATAATGCCAGCAAAATGGTAATTAATGACTTCTTCATTTGTAAATTTATAAAAAACTAAACATTAAATGTGGAGTTCAATCAATGTCATCGCATGTCATCAGCGAAATGCAGTTTAGTTCAATTGATTCCTGTAATTAAATATGATGGATCTTCACTTAAGATGTTTTTTACAAATTGAGGAATGTGAATATATATATTTCAGTGTTTCATAGAGTATTGCACCTAGGAAAGGTTACATTTTATTGGTGTATTACTGTCGTAAAGTTCCTCTTGAGACCTTACAAGCTCTTGTTTATCGTGAGGCATTATCAAGATTTCAACTTGCACTGGGATGACAGATCCAAGGGAGGTTAAAGGAACCTTGACTGTGATAAACCATGAGGTGAGTGGAGGAACTAAATAAACATGTAGTTGTACTGATTAAGGAGCATGCCAGCAAAGCATATCAAAGTCAATAAACATAGAACTAACTTTATTTAAGCGGATCAGTAAAAAGAATGAAAGGATAGTAAAACCAGCCAAAATGCCTGGATACTGCTTAGAAGTGCACTTTTTCAGTTCTCTGATATTGGCTATAACATTACCGTGAGTGTACTATTACTGTGGACATGGATCTAGCTGAATGCTTGAAAAGGATTGTGAACTAAAGACAAATTGTGTCTCAGTGAAATAGATTCTGTCTATCAAGCAAGTGAAATGAGTGAACTGAGAACAGATAACAAATGCACATGTCTAGCAGCTATCAGCAAAGTTGCAGCTCTCACCGCCAATCTTGAACAAAGTGGCCCAAAAGATCTAACCACCTCAATGGCATCGACTTCCCTTTTGTCCAATATCATTTTCTGTCTTTCGGGCATTCCTGGTATTGGCATGTTAAGCAGCCACGTTGAAGAACTCTGATCAATGGCACAGCAACGGATGCTGCCGATGCCTCATGGCTCCAAGGTATCTGACTGCATACCAGCCTCCAGTATTGTCCATATGAAATGTGCACATTTTCCCTGTAATCGTGTGAGCTTCCCTAGGGTACTCTGATTTCCTCCCACATCCCGAACACAAGCTGGTAGGTTAATTAACCGTTTTGATATTACCCATTAATGCAGGGAAGTGGCAAAAGAATCAAAGGGATGCTGAATGGCACCTGTGAGAGAATAAGTTTCGGGCCACCGGGAAATAAGGAGGGTGAATAGAATTGCTCTTGCGAGAACTGGCATAAATCCAATGGTCTGAGCAGCCTTTTGTGTTGCAATAAACAAGTCAGCAAAACAGTAAAAGAACACACGATTTAAATAGGATTGTAAATGATTTTAAATGTTTTCCAGGGAGTGAAATAAAAAAGGGTATAATAAAGGAAAGAGCTGAGATATTATAAACAAATTTAAGGAAAGAAAAATTACTATATTCTGTTAAGATCCATGATATTTTGAAATATTTAATATAACATAACAATCCACATATCCCAAATTCATGCTTTGGGGCAAATGTGCAAAGCAGTATTAATAGATTTGTTCACCTGATGATACAAATTTCAAGATTAAAATAGCAGGAATATTTTGGAAAAGCCGAAAGTTTTCATCCGCTTCACTAATTTCTTGAGAGTACACTGGGAAAGTTTGCAAAACAGTGTATCTTTTTGGAGGGACAGGGAATCAGTAACATCAGCTTCTGGATGAAATTGCATTTAATTCTGCGTTTAATTGCATGTGTGCTGACTGCACGAGTTGCTGAAGCAACACAGTGATTATATCTGCTCGCAGTTTGTCACATTACAAGTTGTTGCAATGATTTATAGTGAAATAACGCAATGAAAGCCATTCAATCTTGATACAATGTCATACGTCTTGCAAATAAAATCGAGTAGAGTGAACTGATGAGTCGTGAGTCACAGGCCCTTCAGTCCATTGAGTCCATGCTGACCATCAATCAGCCTTTTACATTCTTCAGAGGTTATTCTCTCCAATGGGAAATAGCAAGACCAGGTTCCATTAACAAAGGGACAAAGTAGAGCAGACACTGATTTGCGACTGACTGGGCTATTCTACAGGCAGCAGTCAGTGGCTCAGGAATGAGACTGTCTGCGCTGGTTTACAGACAGCGGGCAGCCGCTCTGGACAGACTGACTGGGTTGGTCCACAGACAGCTGGCAGCAGCTCGGTGCCGCAATGATTCCATGATTTATTTCCATTTGGAACTGCCATGGGCTGTTTTCCCATCCACCTTAACATCTCAATCAAAAGACAACTCAAAATTAGTATGTTAGTCCATTCCCTCAGTCTTAATTGTGAATGGCTGCCTCAGTTTTGTTCTTGAGTTCTGTTGATGACTTGAACACAGGACAATTGAGGGCCTACCCAATGAACTATTAGCTGCAAAACAACCATGCTCCTTGGAGTTTTAACGTGATCTAACATGCCCTATTGATCACATCCCCATCAGCTGATCATGCAGTCCCATCTGATATTACAACCCATAAGCTTGGTAAAGCCAACCTCTCTATTCCTCTCCATCTTAGCTAGTAAGACGTTGCACAGTCAAAGATACTTTACAACATGGACAGATGCTATTTGGTCCATTAGATCAGTTTTGCTCAAAAATGGACTTTGCAGCTACTGGTTATATAACACTGGAACCTATGAATCTTCAAATTTCTCATCCAGGTACTTTTTAAACATGGTGAGAGTTCTGTCTCCTGGCAGTATGTTTCATACCCCCAGTATTCATTGAGTTATATAATCATACTAGACTAAGTGGGACCCGTCGGGTCCCATGTTCACACGGGAGGGCTTGTCCCCCAACGCAATATTCCACCTCTCCACCAATTCCAATATTGGTGGCCGGTGGGGGGGGGCTTTCTGGAGTGCTGGTATGGGTTCTTGGGGTGGCAGCTCAGTCCCTCAAGCCTGATCTGTTGGCAGCTCACTCACAGCTGGTGGGCTGGCAGTTGACATGACTATTCCTTCAAATTCCATTTCAAGCAGGGTGCAAGGCCATCAAATTCAAATCCATGTTCCTGCCATTTCAAGCAGGGTGCAAGGTCACCGAATTCAAGTGCAGTGTCCAACCACTTCAAGCAGGGTGCAAGGCCACCGAATTCAAGTGCAGTGTCCAACCACTTCAAGCAGGGTGCAAGGCCACCGAATTCAAGTGCAGTGTCCAACCACTTCGAGCAGGGTGCAAGGCCACCAAATTCAAGCGCAATTTCATACCACTTCAAGCTGGATCCAAGGCCATCAAATTCAAGTGCAGTTTCATACCACTTTCAGCAGGGTGCAAGGCCACAGAATTCAGTGCAGTTACATACCACTTCAAGCAGGATGCAAGGTCAACAAATTCAAGTGCAGTTTCATTCCACTTCAAGCAGGGTTCAAGGCCACCAAATTCAAATGCAGCTTCATACCATTTCATGCAGGGTGAAAACACCATAAAACCACACAAAACACCAAACTCACAGTTCAGTAGATATTCAGTGTGATCAGTTGATTCACAGCTCAGACAGAGTTGTGACCACTCCCTCCCCCATCATGCAGAGACTGAGCCACACCCACACTTCCGGGTTTTATAACCCCTCCCCCTCCCACCGGAAAAGTTGTGGCTTCATGGCGTGATTGACCGGAGAGAGATTCTCAACATGTTTTAAACACTAATAACAATTTTATTTTTCAATGATGGGAAGAATTCTCTGCACCTGCTCAGCGGTGGGGGACTGAGTAAGATGGCCAAAAATCCGCCGTAAGTGGTAGCGTTTTAACTCAAATCAATATACAGTGTGAACCGGAAATAAGTGCATTTGCTGTAGTGCCTTTTAACTTCAAGCCAAAGCACCCAAGCTGCCATTTGCAGTAAGTAGTGCTTTTCAACTTCAAGCCAAAGCAGCCAAGCCACCATTTGCAGTAAGTAGTACCTTTCAACTTCAAGCCTAAGCACCCGCCACCATTTGCAGTAAGGAGTGCCTTTCAAATTCAAGCCAAAGCACCCAACCCACCATTTGCAGTAAGTAGTGCCTTTCAACTTCAAGCCAGTGCACACAAGCCACCATTTGCAGTAAGTAGTGCCTTTCAACTTCAAGCCAAAACACCCAAGCCACCATTTGCAGTAAGTAGTGCCATTCAACTTCAAGCCAAAGCACCCAAGCCACCATGTGCAGTAAGTAGTGCCTTTCAATTTCATGCCACCATTTGAAGTAAGTAGTGCCTTTCAACTTCAAGCCAAAGGACCCAAGCCACCATTTGCAATAAGTAGTGCCTTTCAATTTCATACCAACATTTGCAGTAAATATTGCCTTTCAACTTCATGCCAAAGCAACCAAGCCACCATTTGCAGTAAGTAGTGCCTTTCAACTTCAAGCCAAAGTACCCATCCACCATTTGCAGTAAGTAGTGCTTCAACTTCAAGGCAAAGATAGATAGATAGATAGATAGATAGATAGATCCTTTATTGTCATTCAGACCTTACGGTCTGAACGAAACTATGTTGCCTGCAGTCATACACAGAATCAATAATAACAAAACATACAATAAACACCAATTAAACATCCACCACAGTGAGTTCACCAAGCACATCCTCACTGTGATGGAGGCAAAGTCTTAGTTTCCATCTCTTCCCTCCTTGTTCTCCCTCTGCGCTGAGGCGGTCGATCCAGGTGGGAGATGCCGCTCTCCAGTCCAGCGGACCTCCGTGGTGATGTCGCCGCTGCCGATAGCCGGAACGCCATCCCCGCTCCGAGACGGCCCGCCACAGCATCAGCTCCGGGCCGCCGCCCCAGCTCCAGGTCCCGCAGTCTCCGCACCGGGCCGCCGCCCCAGCTCCAGGTCCTGCAGTCTCCGCACCGGGCCGCTGCCCCAGCTCCAGGCCGATGCCCCAGCTCCAGGTCGCTGCCCCAGCTCCGGGTCCTGCAGTCTCCGCTCTGGGCCGCTGCCCCAGCTCCAGGCCGCCGCGCCAGCTTCTGGTCCCGCAGTCGCTGCTCCAGGTCCCGCCGTCTCCGCTCCGGGCCGCTGCCCCAGCTCCAGGCCGCTGCCCCAGCTCCGGGCCCCGCTGCATCAGCCCCAGGCCGCCGCCGAAAGCCAGAACGCCGCACCAGCAAGTCGGGCCACCGCTGCTCAGCCCCGAAGACGGCCAGCCTCTCGTTGGTAAGTCCTGGCTGGCTCTGCCTCCGGAGCCTCGGGGTCGGTCGCAGGCTGGAGGCCGCCAGCTCCGCCATTAGGCCTCAGCGCAGACGGAGGCAGAGAAGGGGGATACGACATGAAAAAGTCGCATTCCCCCGAAGGAAGAGACAGAGAACATGTTCCACCCCCTCTAACACAACCCAACAAACTAAAACTTAACCAAAACAAGACAAAAAAAACAACAGAAAAAAGTAAAGACAGACGGACTGCAGGCGAGCCGCAGCTGTTAACAAAGCACCCGCCACCCTTTGCAGTAAATAGTGCCTTTCAACTTCAAGCCAAAACATCCAAGTCACCATTTGCAGTAAGTAGTGCCGTTCAACATCAAGCCAAAGCACCCTAGCCACCATTTGCAGTAAGTAGTGTCTTTCAACTTCAAGCCAAAGCACCCAAGCCACCATCTGCAGTAAATAGTGCCTTTCAACTTCAGGCCAAAGCACCCCTAGCCACCATTTTCAGTAAGTAGTGCCTTTCAACTTCAAGCCAAAGCACTCATGCCACCATTTGCAATAAGCAGTGCTTTTCAACTTCAAGCCAAGTACCCAAGCCACCATTTGCAGTAAGTGGTGTCTTTCAACTTCAAGCCAAAGCACCCAAGCCACCATTTGCATTGTAATGCCTTTCAACTTCAAGCGAAAGCACACAAGCCACCATGTGCAGTAACTAGTGCCTTTCAACTTCAAGCCATAGCACCCAAGCCACCATTTGCAGTAAGTAGTGCCTTTCAACTTCAAGCCAAAGTACCCATCCACCATTTGCAGTAAGTAGTGCTTCAACTTCAAGGCAAAGCACCCAAGCCACCATTTGCAGTAAGTAGTGCTTTCAACCTCAAGCCAAAGCACCCAAACAACCATTTGCAGGCAGTGCCTTTTTACTTCAAACAAACCATATTTTCATTTTCAAACCACATTAAGGGGACTCACAGTTGAGTAGATATTTGTTCAGTGTTATTTAGAGGTCAGCGAGACGTTACCCTTTGACTTCATGCATCTTGCTGAGCCTGAGTGAAGCACACCACTTCTGGTTTTATAGTCCCTCCCCATCCATCCAGCAGGGGCAGCAGAGAGAATGGTGAATTTAAAAAAAACATTAATATCTCTCCGATTTGTTATCAATGGGAAAAATCCTCTGCACCCATAAGGCGGAGGGGGATCTGAACTAGGTGGCCAATGACGGCCGTATGTGGCAGCATTCCGTCAGAAATCACAGCACAGTGGGCCAAAAGCAGTCAAGATCAGAGTTTTAGTAATATATAAGATAGATTTTCAAATCCCCTTTCATTTCCCTTTGATTTCATTTCCATGAATTTTCTTAAAGCTTTTCCCCCTGCTTACTGGCTCTCTGCTTGCTCCTCATCCTGTCTAAGAATTACATAATTTTATACACCTCAATTAACTACCTTATCTATGCCTCTCATAATTTTATGGACCCGATAGAAGTATATAAAACTTTGTGAGGCATAGATAGGAGAGACAGTCGGATGGAAAAGATGAATACTAGTGGGCGTAGCTTTATGGTGAGAGGGACAATGTTTAAAGCAGATGTTCATGTCAGAGGGTGGGGAGTGCCTGACGCTGCTGGGGGTGCTGGTTGAAGCAGTTATGATACTGGTATTTAAAAGACCTTTGGATAGGCATATGGATATGCAGGCAATGGAGGAATATGCGTTATGTGCAGGTAGACAAGTGATGGTCTCGGCATCATGTTTGGCACAGACATTGTGGGCTGAAGGGCCTGTTCTTATACTGTACTCAACCATGTTGTATGTAAATCTCCCTCCACTCTTTTGTTCTAAAATAAAATAACTCCTGTCTCACTATTCTCACCTCTTAACCATAATTTTCCACCACTGGTAATATTTTTAACCTCTGGCAATATCACATCTTTCCTGTGGTTCGGTGATCACTAATTTCTACCATGTCCAGCTAATGTTTTACACGCTCTTGATACAACTCTTGTACTCCGGCCTCAGCGATAAAAGTGTCACTTATACCATCTTAACCACCTTTTATCACTCTTGATATCTACAGGAATCTGTGGACATGCAATCCCTTGTTCCTTGCTCTTAATTGCATCTCACCATTAAGTGTGCATTTTTTTTAATCTTCCTAAATGCGTACCTCTAAACTGAATTCCATTAGTTGCTTGTCTGCCCTTCTGACATATCTATTACTTCCAATACCCTGGAACACAAGATAAGGTTTGGTAAAAACACCAAAGTTCTTTATTGTGGCCCTGACATTTAAGTCCACATCATTTAAATATAACACTTAAACTAAAGGACCTGGGTCTGCAACATATAAAACCCCAATGGATACATCCTTTCAAATGCTAATGCTAATTGCAACTAGTTGAGTTTAATTTCACGTCAACCGGCGTATAGTGAGAAGATATTTTGTTGCCCGCTGAGCAGTCAATGGAAAGACTATACATGATGCCAATCAAGCTGACACAGGATAAAAGGAATTTTGTCTACCTTTAATTTTCCAGCATCTGCAGTTCCTTCTTAAACAAGATAAAAGGAATAATGTTTAGTTCAAGATTAAAGTCCAATTAGAAATAGATGAGGTAGATATTAGGTCTTGACCACTCTCTAGTTGGTGATAGAGTTAGGGTTATTCTTACTATTAAAACGATTATATTTAGAATACTAACTACACCAATAACATATTTTATTATTTTTAAAACTCCATTGTTTGGTGAAAGGTGCCGTCTAAAGTTTAGTCTGTAACCCTTTAGTTGTCATGGTAAAGTTGTCATTATCTGACAACAGTGCATATTAAGCATCCCGCAGGTCGAATCCTTAATCTTATTATTTTGCTTGGTTTAAGCTTTGATTAGGATTCAGCTGTTGTTAGTTGTTTGAATGTCATTTAATAACTGTCATTCCTATTCAATATACTAGATCAATAGAAATTGCAATATGTTTGAAGATTTAAAATAACATATCAAACTTGCAGATGATTGTCACAGTAAAATAATTGAAGTTTTTGTTTGTGAGTAGAGATGAATTAATATTAAGATTACAGGATTAAATCATATTTTAGCCTGCAATGCATTGCCTGACAAACCAAAGGTTGTGAATTAAGCAGGAAGGGGATTACAGGGCATCTTAACTCTCTGTGTGTTGTTCAACGCAGATGGAATAATGTCATAGTCCTGTAAATTGCTTGTTTCTAAGTTTCCCCCACTGAACTGTAAAAACACTGAATCAACCACTTGAAACAACTACATTTTATGTTTAACAAAAGCAGATTACAGTTCACCTACTGTACCTATCCCACCATGGGTTTGATCCTCGTGTCTGCCTGTTCAAGCCCTCTAGGCCTCGCTCAGACAGAGACACTCCAGAAGTACACGCAGCCCCAATCGGTCTCCCAGAAGATCAATGCTGAACCTCGTGGTAGCGGACTTTTATATGTCCCGGGAAATCGAGGGGTGGAACCACATGGGGTGGCTCTAAATAGCCCAGTTACAGATATCGATTAACCCTACACATAACAGACATACCCCTAACCCAATAATACAACAGCTCAATACATTGTATTCAAAATGGACTTCAAAAGGAAGCCAACTTAGAAACATTTAACCTGATCTACAGGAAACCCAGACAAGGCTCAATACCTCATCCAATCAACACTCGGCAAAGTCGAACTCTGCAACATTCTTTACAACTATTTACAAGGTGTATGTCTGGTTTGCAGTCATCCAATCCATTCTATGCATTTGCACCTAATTGACAGGGTTGGCAGATGTTCTCATACTTTGCTTGCAAATTGCTTTTAAGCTCTCGACACACTGGCACCTCTTCGCAGCTTGTCCCAGCTCTGCAGAGAGCAATTACAAATTGACCAAATTGACCAAATCTCCCAGCAACCCTGAAGCTTTTACCCCATTTTGATGTGCTAGCCTCTCCAATTTAGCCAGGATTAACAATGCCGGGCTTCAGTTGAGTATTTTTGCAATTAAACCTCAATTATTCAGAAACAACTAAATCCAAATACAACAATGCAACAGAAAACATATCACATATTTTATATATAATATCAGAAACGTTTTGTAGGACGGGCAGCATCTGCGGTGTGTGAAACATTTCAGCTCCAAAACCTTGACCTCTATACATGATCAAAAAGGGTATTGTCTGGGGAAAACACTGTGGAAATACCTCCACCATCATGGTGGCGCAGAGTTGAGTTACTGCTTACAGCACCAGAGTCCCAAAGTCGATCCTGCCAATGGGTGTTGTCTGTACAGAGACGGTAAACATCTTCATGGCGGTAAACATCTTCCCAGCAAATTCCCACCTATAGTTCTGAAGTTATTAATCCATGAAAATTAAAAAAAACAGCCCCAAAAACTCACCCATTTCAGGAAAGAAAAATCAGAATGACGTCACAATGCACTCGCAGGGCAGGAAGGAACACTCCTGGAGGGAAGGGCACTCGGTGAACGAAGAATGGCAGCTGCCGGCGCCCGATGTCTGAAGGCCGCCCGGTATCTTCTGGGGAGGGTGGTGCCACAGGCCCAGCCCGAGAACTGGGCCTGGGCTTGAGCCAAACCTGGTGCTGGAGCTGGAGTGAGGACCAGGCCCAGGGCTTGGGATGGGGCAGTGACCAGAGCTGAGAAAGAAGCTGCCGTTGGAACCAAGGAGCCTGGGTCCGGGGTCAGCGACGAACCCAGAGATGAAGTCGGGGCCTGGACTGGAGTAGAGTGGGGGGATTGAGGGAGAGGAGGGGGTAGGGAAAGTAGTTGCCACGTCAACACCCTCTCTCACTCTCTCCTTCTATACCCTCCCTCCCTCTCTCTACCCCCTTACCTGCCCCCACTCCCACCTTCTCCACCCTCTCCCTCTTTACCCTCTCCCTCACTTCCCCTCTCCCTCTCTACCCCCCTCGCCCTCCTCCTACCCTCCCTCTCTACTCCCCTCCCCTCACCCTCCCTCTCTACCCCTTCCCATTCCCTCATTAACCGCTCCTCCACCCTCTCTACCGCCCCCTCCCTCTCTACCCCCTCCCACTCTACCCCCCGCTGTCATCGGGAAGCTTCCCCGCCACTTCTCCACTTCGGCTCCCCAGTCCCCCTCCCAAACGGCCTTTAAAACCTTCCCCCGTTGGAACTACCCCAACCCCCCTCTCCCTCTCTAACCCCTGTTCCGTGCCGATTTCCCTCCCCGCAACTCTACCCCCACCGGACCCCCTCCCCAGCAGTCCCTCTCTACCCCCTCCCCCGTCTGTTCTGGCCTTCCTCTGCCCCGACGCCTTCTCTGCCCCCTCCTTCTCTGTCGCCTCCCTCTCTGCTCCCTCACTCCCTTCCCCCTCTGTCTCTTGCCCCTCCCTCTCTGACCCCTTCCTCTCTTCCCCCTCCCCCTCTCCCCCCCCCCTCTCTTACCGTCTCTCTGCCCCCTCCCTCTCTGCCCCCCTCCCTCTCTCTGTCCCCTCCCTCTCTGCCCCCCTCCCTCTCTGCTCTCTCCCTCTCTGCATCCCCTCCCTCTCTGACCCTCTCTCTGTCCCCCTCCCTCTCTATCTACCTCCCTCCCTCTCTGTCCCCCTCCCTCTCTGTCCCCCTCCCTCTCTGCCCCCCTCCCACTCTGCACCCTCCCTCTATGCCCCCTCCCTCCCCCTCCTCCCCCCCTACCCCCCCCCCCCCCCCCACTCTCCCACTCTCTCCCCCCCCCCCCCCCCCCTCTCTACCACCCCCTTCCCCCCCTCTCTAAGGATTGAAGCGGAGGAGGAGGGAGGCTGAGGGATGAGGGGAAATGAGCCGCGCCTGCGCAGTTGGGGGCTATGCGTGAGTGGTGGAATATTGTGTTGGGAACGGCTTGCATTGGGGGAACGGGTGAGTGGTGGAATCTTGCATTGGGGAAACAGACCCAAACTTGGTCTAGCAATAGTTAAAATTAACTCAGTGGAATCCGACAGAGAGCGGTGGCGCAGCTGGTAGTGCGGCTGCTTCACAGCACCAGTGACCCGGGTTTGAATCTGACTTTGGGTGCTGCCTGAAGAATTTGCACATTCTCCCTGTGACCACATGCTTTCTTTCCGGTTGCTGCACTTTCCTCCCACAACCCAAAGACGTACAGGTTCATTTGCCACCAAGTGTGTTGGGAGTGGACGTCAAAGTGGGATAAAGAAGAACTGGTGTGAACAGGAGATCAATGGCCGACATTGACTTGAACGGCCAAAGGGCCTGTTTTCATGCTGCATCTTTCGATTTAATTCAAATATATGTGGATAACATTAGGTCAGTGACCTGTCGGCCTTGTTTCCAATACACTCATGAACAGTCAAGAGCCAGCCATTGTGGCATAGGAAGGGCATGATGGACCACATGGACTTTTTGTATGATCCAGATGTAAATCAGCAGCAAAAGGTTTGAAATGTTTACTAATGACCCTTGTGCACGGCTCGTATAAAATACACCTCTCTCTGTTGATAGCCACAGCAGCCAGTTTTGGACACCTTGACCAACTACTCACCCAGGCATCAGCAGCAGCAGCATCTTTATAAATTAGCATTTACAACCTACTCCTTCCATAGGTACAGTGACAAGCTTTTGTGGCATGTTATCCGGTCAGTGGAAAGACAATACATAGAAACATAGAAACTAGGTGCAGGAGTAGGCCATTCAGCCCTTCGAGCCTGCACCTCATTCAATATGATCATGGCTGATCATCCAACTCAGTATCCTAGCTAATCATGATTAGCTAACCTAACATTGACCCTTTCCCGTTACTTTCAGTCTAAAGAAGGGTCTCGACCCGAAAGTCACTCATTCTTTCTCCAGAAATGCTGCCTGCCCCGCTGAGTTACTCCAGCTTTTTGTGTCTATCTTCTAACATTCTAAGATATCTAACATTCCCATTTCACCATACTTTCCGACAATTAGAAATATTGCAAATCTCACACCGACAGACTGTCAACTATTCATTATTCTTGATAGCAAGTGTTTAAAAAGGAACTGCAGATGCTGGAATATTGAAGGTTGACAAAAATGCTGGAGAAACTCAGCGGGTGAGGCAGCATCTATAGAGCGAAGGAAATAGGCAATGTTTCGGGTCGAGACCCTTCTTCAGACAGATCTCCCAAGTATATTATGAAATCCATTGACGGAGATGGCAGGCATTGACAAGAATCCCATTTCATGTTATACTTGTACAGGACGTGAGGCTGATTTGGAGTAATGTGTTCCGTTTTGGCCACCCTGCTTTAAGAAGGATGAGTAATCAGAGAAGATTTACTAGTATGTTGCCAGAACCTGAGGGACCGAACCCTAGGGAGACAATGAAAAGGCCAGGGTTTTATTACTTGAAGTTCAGGTGACGGAGGAGCGATCTTACAGAGTTGTATGAAATCATGGGTGGAATAGATGGGTTGAATGCACAGAGTCTTTTACCCACAGTCAAGAACCAGATGATGTAGGTTTAAGAAGAGGGGAAAGATTTAATAGAAACCCGAGAGGCAGCTTTTTCACTCAGACAGTGATGGGTATAGGATGGTACTGTTCTCACAGCCTCTACGTGTTCTCACAATGTCCGTGTGAATTGCCAGTTGCTCCAGTTTCCTCTCGTGTCACAAAAACTTTCAAATTGGTAAATCAATTGGCCATTGTGAATTAACCCAAGTACAGGTGAGTGGTAGAAATGCTGGAAATATGGAAGAATAAATTGCAGGGAAATTTAGTGGGGAATGGGATTACTGGCAGTTGGCATTGGGTCAATGGGCCAAATGGCCTCCTCCTATGCATATTTAAATGTAAAATAAACTGTGCAGATTATTGCAAAATCTGAATTTAAATTATTTTATTTTTACTTTTACCTTGCTACTTAAAAAATATGCAAAACTCTTAATTAATTTACATGAATAAATTGTAGTTTTTGTCCTGCCATTTTTTTTATAAAGCTGATTAAGATGAAACTATTTAAATCTCAAGGCAGTGTTTAAACAGATTATCTAGCATATTTACCCGCAATACAGTGAACAAACTATAAAAATATCTATATTGCTTCGCAACACTTTGAAATATCTTGAAAGTCACTTGTAGTTTTTTTTAATTCCATGCAGAAGATCAGTCAGGAAAATGAAGCCATTAATTTGTTCATTGCTTCTATTTTTTTAATTCAAAAAAGCAGCTGTGAATAATGTTTTGCCTTGTCTGTTTAATGCTTCAGATAACATTTTGAGCATGTATTCAGTTCAGGTCACATTGCTTCAAAGCGTCCAATCTGTCTTTTAAATTGGAGTTTGTTTGACAATGGATAATCAAAGTATTGTGTGAGCACAAAACATGAACTGTCTCCAATGTGACCAACCTGTTAAACTATCGGCTGAATTATCTCACACCACTGATCATCAGTGCCATCTGCCTCCACCGCCAGTTCAATCTGCCGAAACATCTGGAAGAAACAAAGCACCTGAGTGCTTCATCAGCTTGGCATATTGTGGTGTTTATATCAAACAAATCCTGCAATGCCAGCTTCTCTGCATTGTTGCCATTAATGCCCCAAATCCTGCATAATTGTGCCAAGATCAGCAGCTGTGCTGGCACCTCTGCCATCCCAGCAAAGGCTGTCAACACATCGATCTGTGCTGTATTCTCTAGCTATGCACTCATTACATCTACACTCTTGGCTACCTTCTTTGAACCTTATCATGTGTGCCAATGGTGCCTCTGCTCATTGCGTGAAGAGAAGAATTAGGCACACAATACATTTGCACAAAATGACTCTGCCTGACCACTGCTGAACTGCTCCATTTCCTGCTCCCTTCATTTCCCACTGAGTGGATTTTGTAGTTGAAGGCTGCATCATGTTTTGCAATGCTGCAATGTTCTGCTGAAAATTTGAATGGAATTAAAGAGCATTGCGCTACAAATGGGTAAGCAGAAGCTTACACCCCTGCCTACAGTGGAAGGCATTGCAAATTCAGTTATCACATGTGTATCCTGAAATAGTTTTTGCTTCCGATAAGGTTCAATCAATTGGGTCTCAGTTGGCAAAAGGTAAAAAGTTCACTCAGGTGATCATTTGGATGAGCACATTTCTATGTGGACAGGTGATCTCCCTTGTCGGCAGATCCCTTGCAAACTGCCCTTTAAATATTACTCACGTGTACAACTCTGTTTAACCCAAGGTGATTTGGAACATAATTCATTCCAGTGATCTTTCGGAAGTGAGTAGTCCCAAGTGTAGGGGATTAGACCTGTCAATTGCTTCCTCCAGGTTGCTATGGTATCCCCATTCTTACATAATAATGCAAAGATCAAACCTTTCACAATAACTCCCCTTTGTTCGTACCATCTTTATCCTGTTCATTTATTAGGTCCATGAACAAAGTTATTTATTAACGACATTCCATTTGATGTTTAAATCTACACAAGAAAAGTGATGTAAAAATATCTAAGCATATCAGCATTCTGATAAATTGTTGATGGATCCTAATGTTTACTACTTTCGAAGGATCTTGGGGTGAACCTTGATTGTTCCTTTTATTTTTACTTAGTGACAGCCATACAACAGGGCTTCAAAGAAGAATTTGAATAGTCAAGTTACAACTGCACCCTATGTGCTTATAGGAATAGTTTTCTCTCAGCTCGAAACCTGGTTTACAGTTTCATTTATAAAAAACTTCTATTCCGGATGGCAGCGGAGATGAAAATTGTCATCAATTTTTACCCAATGTCAGTTTATCATCATCTGTTAAAGGCATGTTTGCTGAAGGTTGACCACAAGGGTAAATTGAACCTTTCTGGAGCTATTCCTGAAATTGTAGATGGTTAAGTGATGGAGATGTGGTCTATTAAAGTGGTCCGGAAGTGGTGGCTCTGTTAACAGCTGCGGCTCGCCTGCAGTCCGTCTGTCTTTACTTTTTTCTGTTGGTTTTTTTTGTCTTGTTTTGGTTAAGTTTTAGTTTGTTGGGTTGTGTGGGGGGGGTGAAACATGTTCTCTGTCTCTTCCTTCGGGGGAATGCGACTTTTTTGTGTTGTATCCCCCTTCTCTGCCTCCGTCTGCGCTGAGGCCTAATGGCGGAGCTGGCGGCCTCCAACCTGCGACCGACCCCGAGGCTCCGGAGGCAGAGCCAGCCAGGACTCACCAACGAGAGGCTGGCCATCTTCAGGGCTAAGGCAGCGGTGGCCCGACTTGCTGGTGCGGCGTTCTGGCTTTCGGTGGTGGCCTGGAGCTGATGCAGCCGGGCTCGGAGCTGAGACTGCGGGACCCGGAGCTGGGGCAGCGGCCTGGAGCTGGGACGGCGGGGCTCGGAGCTGAGACTGCGGGCCCCGGGGCTGGGGGGGTGGCCTGGAGCTGGGACGGCAGCCCGGAGCGGAGACTGCGGGGCTCGGAGCTGAGACTGCGGGACCCGGAGCTGAGGCAGTGGCCTGGAGCTGGGGCGGCTGCCTGGAGCTGAAACTGCGGGACCCGGAGCGGAGACTGCGGGACCCGGAGCGGACACTGCAGGGCTCGGAGCTGAGGTGGCGGCCCGGAGCGGAGACTGCGGGACCTGGAGCTGGGGCGGCGGCCCGGAGCTGATGCTGTGGCGGGCCGTCTCGGAGCGGAGACGGCGTCCCGGCTTTCGGCGGCGGCAACATCACCACGGAGGCCCGCTGGACTGGAGAGCGGCATCTTCGGCCTGGATCAATCGCATCAGCGCAGAGGGAGAACAATGAGGGAAGAGACGGAGACTAAGACTTTGCCTCCATCACAGTGAGGATATGCTTGGTGAACTCACTGTGGTGGATGTTTAATTTGTGTTTATTGTATGTTTTGTTATTATTGATTCTGTGTATGACTGCAGGCAACATAATTTTGTTCAGAGCGAAAGGTCTGAATGACAATAAAGGATCTATCTATCTATCTATCTATCTATCTATCTATCTATCTATCTATCTATCTATCTATCTATCTATCAAGTGTCTGAGGATGCTGCTGAAGTTGAGGTTTGGTGGCATTAGGATTTTCCTCACTGACTGTAACAATTCATGTGAAGTCAAAGGACCTCTTGCATTCTGGTCCTATGGGCTTGATTCCTGCTATTTACCAGCTGTCTCTTCCCAATGTCTTTGGGTAATATTTTTGAGGCCCTCCTGGTTCTTTTCAATTTTTAACCATCTCCTCTCCCTCTCCTGCCCCAAGGTTCCAAGTATAGTTGCAGAAAATCTGATTCAAAGATTCAGTCCAAATATGGCTTTTGAAAACCTGCCCCTCTCTTTGTAGCCATGATTCACCTCCCCTATTCCAGTAGCTTTAAATAGATCAGGCCAGGGTTGAATGGTACTAGTCACAAATGTTATTGCCTGTCAGGTCGCTAATTAATCTGGCCAATCTAATCTTCTACCAAAGCTGACAAAGTAGTTCCAAAGATAGACACAAAATGCTGTAGTAACTCATCGGGTCAGGCAGCATCTTTGGAGAAACGGAGAAAGGCATGAAAATTGATTTCTCTAATGTCAAGTAACCCTTGACTGTCCTTGCTCTCTCTGTCCCTCCCCCACCCTAGTCATCCTGTTAGTTTCATCTCTTCCATGTCCAACAATGAGTCATTGAGGGCCCCTTGGCCATCCTGTCCTCTGATTTGTTCTATATCTTTTCATACCTCTAGTTTCCCTCTCCCCCGACTCTCAGCCTGAAGAATGGTCTCGACACAAACCATCATCTATTCCTTTTCTCCAGAGATGCTGCCTGACCTGTTGAGTTACTCCAGCATTTTGTGTCTATCTTTGGTGTAAACCAGCCTCTGCAGTTCCTTCCTACACAAAGTTGGATTTTCATTTGGTGGAGCATCCAACGAGGTAACCGTGCCTCGCCCTGCTCAATTCACAAGAACGTTGCCATGGCAAAGTTGTCTGAAGTGCTTGTAGGGTCTACTGAATCCTCGGAATCCTGAAGCTAGTTAGCCCATAAAATTGTGGATATTCCTGCTGCTTCAACTCTTTATTCTGATCCTCCCAGTGGAAAGCCTTTGCAAATTGCTTGAACAAGCAAAGCCATACTGGGGGAAGACAGAACATACAAGGTCTGCTTGGAGTCCATACTAGTATTTCACTATAAATAGAGAAATGGTGAGGGCTCATTCTTTAGCCCACAGCCCTCACAGTCAGAGGCTGATAGGGGCCCAGTGATTAAAACATGGTTGCTCTTGGTGACTCAGCACGGTCTACCATTTTACACTCACATACTTAGCATGAATGTGCCGAATATTTTGCAAGATTGACACTGAACTGTGTGCAATAAAGGAATGTTACTGTGCTTAGGGAGATGTGATGATAAAATATCATTGCATTGGCATTGCCATTGGATATGTCAACAGTGCACCTGTAGTGTATTTCAAGTCAACACCTTGGAGAAAGATGGGTAGCTAATCTGGTGCCGTTGGTATGAGGATAATCTCTGCTAATCTGCAGATTCATAAGAAAGTTTTGTTTTATTTCCTTTGCCTTTACCTTCCCTGCTGGCACAGTTATGGATAGGGACGGAGAGGGTCCACATATTAAAATGCTTAGCTGGGGTAAGGCCAACTTTGAGAGCATGAGGGAAGGTCTCGCTCAAGTTGACTGCAGCATGCTATTTGAGGGGAAAGGAACATGAGCCAAGTGGGATGTTTTTATAAGTGTGCTCACAAAAGATCAGGATATGTAAGTCCCTGTTAGAGTGCAGGGCAAAACAGGCAAATGTAAGGAAACTTGGCTGACGAGCGAAATTGAGGCATTGGTCAAAAACAAGCAGGATGCATAGAACAGGGAAAGGCAGCTAGGATCAAGTGCATCCCTGGGGGAGTTTTGGAAACGACGGAGTAAACTGAAAAAAGAGATCAGAAGGGCAAAAAGGGGCCAGGAGATAGCTGCCTGTCCTGCTGAGTTGCTCCAGCATTTTGTGTCTACCTTTGATTTAAACCAGCATCTGCAGTTCTGTCTTACACAGGAAATAGCTCTGGCTGGTAGCATTAAGGACAATCACAAAATATTTTATAAATACACAAGGGGGAAAAGGGGAATGAAAGAATGAATGGGACCTCCCAGGAATCAAAGCGATCACCTCTGTGTGGAGCCACAGGAGACGGGCAAGGTCCTCAATGAGTATATTTCCTCTGTATTTACCAAGGAGAAAGACAGTTAGATGGAAGAACTTGTGGCAGTCAATGGAACTGTATTGAGTGCAGTCAGTGTTACCGTCGAAGAAGCACTGAAGGTGCTATGGTGTATGAAAGTAGACAAATGTCCAGGGCCTGATCAGATACTGTATATCCAAGGACATTGCAGGAAATTAGAGAGGAAATTGCGGGAGCCCTGGTTGTAATTTATGAGTCATCTTGAAATACAGGAGAGGTGCCGGAAGACTGGAAGTTGGCAAGTGTTGTGCCTCTTTCCAAGAAGGGCTGCAGGGAAAATGCTGGGAACTATAGGCCAAAAGTTGGAAAGTTATTGGAGAGTATTCTGAGGGAAAGGTTATACAGGCTTTTGGATGGACAAGGGCTGATTGGGGATAGTCAGCATGATTTTGTACCTGGGAGGTCGTGTCTCACAAATCTGATTTATTTTTTTTGAAGACGTGACCAAACAGGGCGATGAGAGCAGAACAGTAGATGGTGTGTACATGGATTTCAGTAATGCATTCAACAAGGTTCCGCATGTTATGCTGCTCTGGAAGGTCAGATCGCAAGGGATCCAAGGAGAAATAGCTGAATTGGTAGAAAATTGGCTCCATGGAAGGAAGCAGAGGGTAATGGTGAAAGATGCTTCTCGGACTGGAGGCCCCTGAATAGTGGTGTGCCTCAGGGTTCGGTGCTGGGCCTGTTACTGCTTGTCATCTACATTAATGATTTGGATGAGAACATACAGAGCAAGATTAGCAAGTTTGCTGATGATACAAAAGTGAATGGTTTTGCAGATAGTGCAGATGGTTGTGAAATATTGCAGCAGGATCTGGATCGATTGGCCAGGTGGGCAGAGGAATGGTTGATGGAATTGAATACAGAGAAGTGTGAGGTGGTGCATTTTAACAAGGGCAGGACCTACACAATGAATGGTCTGCTGTAGTTGTAGAGCAGAGGGATCTAGCAGTGCAGGTGCATGGTTCCAGAACAAGGGGTCACAGTTTAAGGATAAGGGGGAAATCTTTTAGGACCGAGATGAGGAAAACATTTTTCACACAGAGAGTGGTGAATCTCTGGAATTCTCTGCCGCAGATGGTAGTTGAGGCCAGTTCATTGGCTATATTTAAGAGGGAGTTAGATGTGGCCCTTGTGGCTAAAGGGATCAGGGGGTATGGAGAGAAGGCAGGAACAGGATACTGAGTTGGATGATCAGCCATGATCATATTGAATGGCGGTGCAGGGTCGAAGGGCCGAATGGCCTACTCCTGCACCTAATTTCTATGTTTCTATGTTCCTTGAAGGTCGAGTCGCAGGTAGATAAGGTGGTCAAAAAGGCTTTTGGCGCATTGGCCTTCATCAGTCCGAATATTGAATACAGAAGTTGGGAGGTTATGTTGCAATTATACAAGACGTTGGTGAGACTGCGTTTAGAATATTGTGGTCAGTTCTGGGTACCATGTTCTAGGAAAGATATTGTCAAGCTTGAAAGAAGATTTAGGAGGATGTTGCCAGGACTAGAGGGTGTGGGCTATAAGGAGAGGTTGAGTAGGCTGGATCTCTATTCCTTGGAGCGCAGGAGAATGAGGGGAGATCTTATAGAGGTGTACAAAATCATACGAGGAATAGATCGGGTAGATGCACAGTCTCTTGCCCAGAGTAGGGGAATCGAGGACCAGAGGACATAGGTTCAAGGTGAAGGGGAAAAGATTTAATAGGAATCCGAGGGGTAACTTTTTCACACAAAATGGGTGGGGTGTATGGAACAAGCTGTCAGAGGAGGTAGTTGGGGCTGTGACTATCCCATCGTTTAAGAAACAGTTAGACAGGTACATGGATAGGACAGGTTTGGAGGGATATGGACCAAGCGCAGGCAGGTGGATCAAGTGTAACTGGGGCATGTTGGCTGGTGTGGGGAAGTTGGGTCGAAGGGTCAGTTTCCACGTGGTATCGCTCTATGACTCTATGACTCTATTTCGGGCTGAAGCGCTATAAATCCCTGCCTAAATCTTTGTGCTTCTCTCACTCTCTGATCATTTGGAAAAGCCTGGCACTTTGAACACCACCTTGAGTGTATGTGCCAACCCTTCTTTGAAATGATCTGGTTCAAGTTTTTAAAACTTAGTACAAGGCATAAGCAAAGGTTTTGTTGAAGTCTTAAGTTGAGTGGAAATCTGCATTTTGGCTGCACTTCCATCGATCGGCCTTCCCGTTTCATGCTTAATTGGCCAGGAACTAAATATATCAATCATTAGTGTAGACCAAATTCAACTCTCACTAATGTTACTAGCAGCAATGACAATTTTCGCAAGTATATAAAGCTGCAATTGGGTCTACAGTCCACAACAAGGACGGAATGTCCTTTAGTGAAACATTACACTATGTTCATAACACGAGACATTCCGACATGGATTTTGCCTACAAGTCAGGTTAAATCAATCACTCTTGCAAACATTGCTGTGCTCTGAATTTTATCAGATATATTGTCAATATTATTGTTCTGTTCCATTTTGTGGATGGAGTAATTCTACAAAAATGTGCTTGTGAATATTATGATTGCAATAAATAAATTGTATACGTTTGAAACGGTACATCCCAAAATATATATATAAATCATTTTCTGAGTTTATATTCCTCTTGTACGTTAAATTGAAGAAGGTAAAATGATGGCGTTTGTTTCAAATTAACTTTTTATTCACGACGACTGTCTGGCTGCACTTCATAACAGATGGCCTGCCCAAGTAATGGGATCAATCTTCCACTCTGCTGGGTTGTATCGAAGTGCAGCCTTCCTCTCGACTGAATGCTGGCCTAGGACTACTGAGTCAAAACAATTTTTTGACCTAAATTAAATGGAGGGCTAAAGAACCAAAAGACTTCTTGACCACCCTATCTACCTGTGATGCCACTGACAAGGAACTGTGTACCTGCATTCCTCGATTCCTCTCCTCTACAACACTTTCCAGTGCCCTGCCAATTGCTGTGATGGTCCTGCTCTGGTTTAACTTCCCAAAATATATCTCCTCGCATTTATTTGCGTTAAACTTGATTAACCATTCCTCGGCCCGCTTGCCGAACTGATCAAGATCCTGCTGCAATTTTTGATAAATATTCTTTCACTTTCTACAATACCATCCATGTTAATGTCATCTGAAAACTCTCATCCAAATCATTGATATAAAGTGCAAACAGCAATGGGCCCAGCACGGATCCACAAAGCACAGGCCTCCAGTCTGTAAATCCAGGTGCCTAGCGCTCCCTAAATCTGATGCACTCTAACCTTCCATTTGACTCAGTTGCTCAATGTCGGTGTTTATTCTGCCTGTGAGACACATTAACTTCCTCTTCATTTCATCCCGTCCAATCCTCTCTATCCTGTTCCAACAATCTAACTTTCTCCAAATGTGTCTATGGCATTTACCTTAACCACACCCTATAAGATTACGTTTCACTTTCTTATACACTCAGGGTAAAAAATAATCTTTCAAATTGCTGCGAGTTTATTAGTGAGCATCTCTGGACATTGGCAAGATTAGTCATTTGTTAATGGTTGCTCCGTGAATCCTTTCATTATTTTTAAGGACCATAAACCTGACATCCCTCAGGTTTTTGTATCCAATTTATCCCTGCTCCCATTTCTGTGAATTATTTCCTTAAATTTACCAATGTCTTTATATCCATTTAATTTTATTCACCCTGCGTGGTTCTCAAGTGTTCACTCGAACGAAGAGGAAACTAAAACAGGCCTCACTCCCCACCAACATCCTCAGGACTTTCTACAGGGGTACGGTGGAGTCTGTACTCACGTACTGCATAAATACGTGGTACTCCACCTGCAACTGCTCGGACAGGAAGGCTCTGCAGAGGGTAGTGAGTGGAGCAGAGAGGATCATTGGCGTCTCCCTACCCTCGGTACAAGAACTGTTCCAGAGCTGCTATCTGAAAAAAGCTCAGAGAATTGCTAAGGACAAACTGCACCCCCTCCACATACACCTGGATCGCCTGCCATCAGGCAAGAGATATCGAAGCATCAAAGCCCGGACTACAAGACTGCTAAACAGCTTCCTACCACAGGCTGTGAGGCTGCTAAACAGTCACTCTGTACTCACAGTCACCTGATTCTGCGGCTGGCACGGACACTTTAATAACTGGCACTGGCCACTCAAATCAGCTGTCCCGGACATTTTTATGATTGGTTTATTGTATTTTAATGTTGTGTTTTACCTGCTTTTAACTATTTATTTAGCGGACTGGATGGTAATGGAAAAAGGGGACTGCTCCCCGAGTAATATAGGAGCGACCATCCTCTCACCAACAAATTTGAATAATAAAAATTATAATAAAAATCCAATTATACATAACACAATAAGAACATGGAAACAAATAAAACAGACTTTAAAATTAAGAAACCTATCTCTTTTAATACCAATAGTCAATAATCCATCGTTTAAACCATCAATCATAGACAAATCATTTATACAATGGGAAAGAATGGGAATTAAAACGCTCGAAGATCTGTATGAATTAGGGAATTTACTATCATTTCAACAACTACAACTGAAATATAATTTGAAAAATAACCAATATTTTAAATATCTTCAAATTTGTGATTATCTGAAAAAACACACAAAAGACTATCATAATATGTCTTCCGACTTATTGGATGAAGCAATGAAGACCAAGGCGGAATCAGCTAATTTAATATCGTACTTATATAATATCATTTTAAACATAGAAATACCCACAACAGATGGAATTAGAAAAGATTGGGAACAAGAATTAGCTATAAAAATCTCAAAAGAGACCTGGGATAATCATTTACTACAGGTGCATAAATGTTCGATCAACGTACGGCATACGCTCATCCAATTTAAAACATTACATAGATTATATTATTCAAAAACTAAATTAAATAAAATCTTCCCTAATGTTTCACCAATCTGTGATAAATGCCTATGTCAAGAAGCTACCATAGCGCACTCTTTTGTTTTTTGTACAAAAATCAAAAAATTCTGGTATGAAATATTTGATATTTTTTCAAAATTGATCAAAATAAAACTGGTACCAAAACCAGAATGGATTATCTTCGGAATATCGGAAGATAACCCTGAATTAAACGTGTTTCAGAAGAATTTATTTAATTACGGGCTAATAATGGGAAAAAAGCTTATACTTAAATTCTGGAAAAATGCGCCGACACCAACAATAAAAATGTGGATATCAAATATGTTTGAAACATTACATCTGGAAGAGATGAGATTCCTCCTAGCAGGTAAAGCAGACCAATTCCAAAAGACGTGGTCTATGTTTCTGGACCTATTACAAGTATGAGGTGCAATAGTAATCTAAAAAAAAAACAAATATATAAATAAGCAGAATCAGGACCTGGTAACGGGAGGTAAAATAACAAAAACAGACTTGGTTGGTAGTCCCCTTTCTGCGGAGTTTAATGTTATAATAGAGTGATTGTTTCTACTTTCTCTTTCTCTCTTTTCTAGGGTCTATTTTCTCACTTTACTTCCTTCTCTAACTTCTTTCCTAAGGGGCTTTCTTTTCCTTACACTCTTGCACTGCACGACTCTCTTGCACTTTCTTTACTTTCCTTACTTCTACCTTTTTCTTAAAGCTCTAAAAAAAAAAAAAATGAAGCGGTACAAAAAATGTATCAAGATATATGTGTTGTGCAGAATTGTAATTTACCGTACTTCTAATAAAAATAAAATAAAAAAAAAAAAAAAAAAAAAAAAAAAAAAAACTATTTATTTATACTGTTCCATCAGGGACTGGATTGTTTTTAGTGTTATTATGTGTGAAACGTTTTAAATTTCATGTGCGATGCTCCGGTATTCCCTGGGAAACGTCTTTTCATTTTGCACTGTACAACTGTCGCTTACAAGATGACAATAAAGGTTGTTTGATTGATTGATTGATTGATTGATTGATTGATTGATTGATTGATTGATTGATTGATTGATTGATTGATTGAACTAGCTAGAAGTTCAATTGTATAAGATGCATCAGATGCATCTAAAAATAAGTTTATTTGCAGAGATGTTTACCTAATGAAATTGATTAGGAACTTGTGGGAGTGAATCAAACCGATTTAACGCACTTGAGGAGCTTGTTGGATAATATTATTTCAATGCATTTTTTTTAATTTATTTTTTTTAGCGGCATTGTCCCCAGGATAATAACTGGACAACTGAGTTGCCAAAAGCACAGCACTGGCAGAGTAAGGGTCAGGTTGTTGGTTTATGTATCTTCATCCTCTGCCCTTAGACTCTCCAAGGGGCTCCACCAACTTCCTTACCATCCTCTGATCTCTCACCCAGTCCTTGTCGTGCTGCGTCACTCACTCACTCCCCACTCTCACATCTTCCATGTCGGTACACATTCCGTCACATGCCCTACATTCCAAATGCAGGATTGAGGAATTCTTCCCTCGGTGATAGCCACAGCATGGGTCAAGGAAAGGAGTACAGAGCCTGTTATCGCTCCTTGAAAAGTACAGGGCCAATTGGTTGCATCCAATGACACTGAAACTCATTCAGCTGAGCCAACCACAGATTGGCCACTGCTCACTGTTCAGATTCAGATTCAGATTCAACTTTAATTGTCATTGTCAGTGTACAGTACAGAGACAACAAAATGATGTTGCTCTGCCCTTCTCCTTTAGTGTTGAAAAGAATCACTGAGCAAAAACAGTTCTCTGCTTTTTAATAGTAAGATTAAACGAGTACTTACCAGTACGAAGTTTGATCTGTATTTTATGAGGAGTTACGATGAGGGATTACGTGAAGAACCCACCCAGCGCGCAGGCGCGGCATACTTCCAAGCAGCGGTGTGGAATCACAGATAGACACTAGTTGAAGTAAAGATAGTAAAGACCAACGAGACATTAGTCCGAATTTGATCTATATAATGAGGGTGGGAGCGGAGGGCACGTAATCCCTCATCGTAACTCCTCATAAAATACAGATCAAACTTCGTACTGGTAAGTACTCGTTTAATCTTACTATTTTACTTCGGAGTCACGTGAGTGACTACGTGAAGACTTCAAAGGTCTGTGATTTCAAACCGTGTAACAGTTATATCACTCACTGCCGAAAGATCATCGAGGGAGGAAGTGGTAGCTAGAGACCAACAAGTTTGTTTAGTTATAAAAGAAATATTTATTAACTATAACAAAAAACAAAATAGCTCCCATGGGCTTTAAATCATAACTTTGCGGTTTTTAAAACGGTATCCGCAAAGACGTCCTGTTCCATCAGCGGTTTGTTGTAAAATCGTTGGAATGTCGATTCCCTTGACCATCCCGCTGCTCTGAGGATGTGGTCGAGGGGAACCTGCATCCTATCCGCCGCTGAGGTGGACGCTGCCCTGGTTGAATGGGATTTAAAAACATTTGTGTTAATCCCTGCCATGCTGAGGACCTGTTTCAACCATCTGGATAATGTTTGGCTGGTTACCCGTCCAAAAGGCTTTCTGTGGCTAACCCATAAGGCTTTCTCTCTCCCTCTTAGCGTTTGGGTTGTGTCTAGGTAATGATGAAGGTGGGTCACCACACACAGCCTAGGTTCTGGAGGGTAAGCCCGGAAGATCAACGGGGAGTTTGATGTACCTGGTCTACTTTGTTTTACCAACCCCGGCATGGTGAAAGTAATGGTATCTGGGGTGGTCACCATGTAGTTCAGATTAAGCTGATGGAGCGAATGGACCCTTTGTGCTGAGACAAGCGCCATGAGCATGAGGGTTTTGTAAGTGGCCTGTTCCAGGCTCAGGGATCCCACCGGAGGCCAACCTCGAAGGTGTGTAAGAACTACACTCACATCCCACATGTGAGTGTATCTAGGTGTAGGGGGTTTGGTATTAAAGATCCCCTTAAGGAGTCTGATGACTAGAGGGTGGGATCCCACACTATGCTGTTCTATCGGCATGAGGTATGCGGACAGTGCGCTCCGAGCCGTATTGATGGCACTGTAGCTCATCTTGAGGTCATGGTGCAGGTGGGCCAGGAACTCCAGCACATCCGAGATCGAAGTCGTCGTGTAGGATGTCCCTGCGTCCAGACAGTACTGTTCCCATTTCCTGATGAAGGTCAGGTACTGTTTCTTGGTGGAAACTCGCAGGGATGCCGACATGGTGGTGATTGTTCTGTCTGATAACCCCAATCCCCGGTAAGGCCTGTTCAAAATCTGGAAACCAGGAGTTTCAATTTTTGGTGGCATGGATGGCTAATGCCAGTTACCGGGTGAGTCAATAATTGGGGGTGGTGTTGAAGGACCATTGGTGTCTCTACCACCATGTCGTGGAACATTGGGAACCATGGTTGGGTAGGCCAGTCGGGCACGACCAGAATGCCTGAGGCTGAGTCTGCCTGAATTTTCTGGAGTACCCGACTGATGAGGCAGAAGGGAGGGAAAGCATAGAAAAAGAAATTTCCCGAGTCCAGCGTGAAGGCATCTACCGCTGCTGCCTCTGGGTCTGGTTCCCAAGCCACATACATGGGTAGTTGGTGATTTAACCTAGACGCAAACAAATCTATATCTGGCGTACCATATTGCTTGATAATTTTAGCAAATAATTTTGGGTCCAACATCCACTCGATGTTGTCGTTGAATTTTCGTGACCTGGTGTCCGCCACTAAATTTAGTTTGCCTGGTAAATAGGCAGCTGATAGCCAAATATGTCTCTCGACACACCATTGCCAGATTATAGCAGTTAATTTGTCGCATGATACTGATTTAATGCCACCCATGTGCTGGATATAAGATACTGCCGTAGTGTTGTCGATCATAATTCTAACATGCACGTGTCGCATACCAGATGCATATGCTTTTAGCCCATAAAAGGCGGCGAGCATTTCCAAAAAGTTAATGCCCAGTGATTGTAGTAGCGATGCCTCTGAGTTAGTCCATCTGCCACCTGTGCTGTCTTTGGAGTTAGTAGCTCCCCAGCCTAAAGCACTGGCATCCGTTGCAATGGTTATGTTAGGATTGGTTACGGTGATAGGACTGTGACTGTGCCAAATATTGTCAACCCCCCACTGAAGTTCTGATTTGGCTTCAGCGGGTAAATCCATTTTGCGATCATAATGCCCCCTATGAAGGCGTAATGCATGAGTCCTTGCTCTTTGTAAATTTTGATAATGCAAGGGCCCATGTTGGGCAGCCGGAAATGCTGCTACTATAGAGCCAATAACTCTGGCTACATGCCGTATTCTAGGTTGTGGTGTGGCAATTAAATGGCTACAAGCTTCAATGAGTGAAACTGTTTTGTTTCTGGGCAGAGTGACAGTCATGTGAATCGTGTCAATAGTGAAGCCTAAGTAATCCATGTTAGTAGTAGGCTCCAATATTGATTTATCTGGGTGGAGGATAAAACCCAAAGTTTCAAGGAGTTGTTTAGTGGCTAACACTCCTGCGACAGCTTGTTCCCGTGTTCTTCCTAATATGAGAACATCGTCCAGATAGGCCACTACTAAATGTTTTAGTTCTCTCAATTTCTTCATGGCCACTTTAAGAATTTTCGTAAATAGTCTGGGAGCTGTCGTTAAACCATTGGGCAAAGCTCGGTACTGCCATAGCTGGCCCCTCCAGATAAATTTCAGATATTTAAAGTAATCTTTATGAATGGGTACCAAATAGTAAGCATCTTTGATATCTATGCTTGCCATGTAGTATCCCTTGGAGATCAGTTGTCTGGCAGTGACAAATGTCTCCATTTTGAAATGTTGATACTCAACAGACTGATTGAGTGATGTCAGATCAATAATAATGCGACATCCACCATCTTTTTTGGTTTTGAGAAAAATATTTGATACAAATTCTTGCGGCTCGTGTGTGGTCATTTCTATGATGCCTTTAGCCACGAGCCGATCAAGTTCAGCTTGTCCTTCTACCTTCTCAACTGCCGAGGGAAGGAACACCCTTTGGGGCATGTGCTGAACTGGCGGTTCTACGCCTGGTTTGAATTCAATCTTGTATCCACTAATACTGTTGAGTATAAACTGATTGTTAGTAAGGGAGCACCAAACATGCTTGAAGAACCTCAAACGTCCCCCTGTTAATACTACACCCTATGTCTGTGTATGTTGACAGGAACCAGACCCACCTACCTCCATGTTCACTTGTGGGGTCGTTTCCGGTGGGTCTGGCCCAAGGTTGTCCGTGTTGGTGCTGCGGTGGGGCGGCGCATCTTCCCACGGCTCCGCCCTGGGCCCCGCTCTAAAAAAGAGCACTGGGGGTAGTGGGAGGCGGTCACCAGGCTTTCACCAGCTCGGTATCTGCTGGTGGCTGCCGAGGCGTGCGGCCAACTGGGTGTCTTCGCCCTGCTCGGTCCTGGCCCTGCCCTCATGAGGCCTACTGGTTTTGCCGCCTCTTCCAACTCCTTGAGCCTTTTGGCCAGATCCGCACCAAATAGCAGCGCCTGTCGTTCGGGCGCTGGAGCTTTACAGAGGCCGGCATACGTTGGGTTGAGGGCAGGCCTGATGTTGTCCCGCCGTAGGTTGTTTAGCTCATACGTGGTGCTGCACATCAGTGCGAGGGCATCCTGCTGGGGTATGGTCAAGTCTTCATCCCCAACGGACCGAGCAAAGGCGGTGACGGCTGCTGAGTGGAGCTTCAGGACTCGCTGCATTTTGACCTCCTGAGCCCTTATGTGCTGCCCCAGCTGGTTCCAGATCTGCCCATTTACCGTCTTGACCCTCAGCGCCTCGCAATTTTCGGGCGCGATGTAGTTGTCAAGGGCCTGCTGGACAGCCTTGTCCTGCAGCGGGTTGTTGGACAGCCTGTTTATAGTTGCCGCCATTCTGGGTGGCAACACCATCCCAGTTGTTGGTGGTGCCGCATATCGGCCCACTACACCCAGTAGCTCTTCTTCCGGCACGCCCGGCATGGTGACGATATCCTCCGCCTGCCCTTGGGATAGGCCAGCCCAGTCCTGGCCTCCCTTACTGCCCTCGAATATAGAGGGTACAGAAGGGTGTGGAGAGGAGGAGGCCAAAGCCCGTCCTCCTGGGAGATGCCGCATCTCCTCATTGATCATACGCTCGAGGAGCTGCCTCATGCAGCTTATCCGAGCGTCTCCCCTTTTCGGTGGGGAAGAGTGTTCCCGTTCCTCCGAATCATCGGAGGACACCGGCCGGTCGGTTTTCTGTGTCGCCTTCCTCCCTGTGCGGGGCGTTGAGATCTGCAGCACTGGGGGCGGCTCGGTGTCGGGTGAGCGGGAGCGTTGAAAAAGCTCCTCCGCTGCGAGAGGCTGCCGTCCCGCTATGGACCCGTCCTCGGGTGGAGTAGGGCAGGCAGTCCTCCTGGCTGGTCGCTTGCGAGAGGCCATTATTCTCTCTAGCGCGACTCTGTAACAAAAAAGACACTTACCTGAGGTCTCGTCTTTATGCTGCAGCTGGAGAGCCTGGCTCCAGCTGCTGCCGCTGTTGCACTGCTGACGTAATGCCGCGCCTGCGCGCTGGGTGGGTTCTTCACGTAGTCACTCACGTGACTCCGAAGTAAAATTCTATCCCTTGAGTTATGAACCCCATTTGTTGCTTGTTCTCTTTATGATAGTCATAGAATCAGCGTGGAAACAGGTCCTTCAACTTCAGCTTGCTCACACTGACGAACATGTCCCATCTACACTAGTCCCACCTGCCTGCGATTAGCCCATATCTCTCTAAAGCTGTCCTGTCTGATGTATTTGTCCAAGTGTTTCTTAAACATTGCGATACTATCTGGCTCAACTACCTCCTCAGGAAAATCGTTCCATCATCCACCACCCTCTGTATGAAAAAGTTACACCTCAGGATCCTCAGGATCCTATTAAATCTTTACCATCTCACCTTAATCCTATGTCCTCTGGTTCATGATTTCCTTACTTTGGGCAGGGGACTCCGTGCATCTACCTGGTCTATTCCTCTCACAACTTTGTACACCTCCATAAGATCACCCTCTTAGATCACCCCTTACTAAGTTTGATCACTACTCAACTAACGTGGCTTGCTGCCTCTTTGGGCATGGTTCCTCCTGTATATTATTCATATTCTGACGTTCTGTGTGATGTGGACTCCTTATTATCCTATTCAAACCACACCATCTCGCCCTTGACAATATTGACATTCATTGCCGGTTACGCGCTTAACTTTCAAGCTTAAAAGCATCTTTCTTTGCTTTGGTACATCCTTCCATTTAGCATTAGTTTCACCTCCTAACCTATGTGCCAATCTAAATCTTTATTTTTGTTTGAGGTAAGGATGAATGCAATCAGTTCCTGAGCCAACCTTGTGCATCTCCATTGTTGTCAGGTTGAAATGTGTAGGGAAGTTTTGTAATCAGATTTCTGCAGCAGAGTGAAAAAAGCTGGAGGGGATCTGTAAACACTGAACCAAAGCTGTTTGTATTTTTTGTGGCAGTCATAAATAAGGAAAATAACACCCTGATCCTACAGAGTATGTTGTAATACTGAACCTTTGATCAATAGCATTTTCTACAATATAAGTGATTGCACTAGTTATAAAGTGCTTTGATATCCTGAGGTCATGAAAGGCCCTGTAAGAATGGCATACAGAGCCTGTCCATCGAGAGAACTGTGTAGCCATGATGCAGTCCCCGCCATTAACATTGCCCACACAACTGCCAGCTGTATTCAGCAAATGTTCCATCGCAATGGGGACCACTTGCAATATAACAGCTGAAAATGTATCAATTGCAGCAAATATTTCAGGCATTTACTTAAGTTTAGTTAGTTTAGTTTAGAGATACAAAGTGGAAACAGGCCCTTCGGCCCACCAAGACCATGCCGACCAGTGATCACCCATACACCAGTGCTATCCTATACACTAGGGCCAATTTACAAAATCCAAATACATCTACAATCCTGCACATCTTTGGGATGTGGAAGGAAACAGGAGTACCCAGGGAAAGCCCATGCAGTCACAGGGAGAACATATAAACTCTGTACCTTCAGGCGACAGGTGGCGCAATGGGCTAAGTGTTCGGCTGGTGACCGGAAGGTAGCCGGTTCGAATCCCGCTTGGAGTGCATACTGTCATTGTGTCCTGGGGCAAGACACTTCACCCACCTTTGCCTTCGTGTGAATGTGTGTGAATGTGTGTGAGTGATTGGTGGTGGCCGGAGGGGCCGTAGGCGCAGATTAGCAGCCACGCTTCCGTCAGTCTGCCCCAGGGCAGCTGTGGCTACAGAAGTAGCTCACCACCACCGAGTGTGACTGAGGAGTGAATGAATAGTGCGATGTAAAGCGCCTTGAGTATCTAGAAAAGGCGCTATATAAATCCCATCCATTATTATTATTTCTGCACCTGTAGTCAGGTTCGAACTCACGTCTATTGCATTGTAAGGCAGCAACTCTCCCACTGCTTCATCCTGCTGCACATTATGTGTTACTGATTGTGCAGTTTGTTTAAAAGGGATGTGCCGACTGGTTAAAAGGAGGCATTCAATGTCTGTTACAGTGTTAATAATTTGGAAATAGGGAAACTGAGACAGAATACAGATCTAGAGAGACAGAGTGCCCTATACTTTTCACTGGGAAAATCCTTGCCACAGGGAGATCGGACTAAGTGCGAACAACATCGCAAATGGCTCCCAAAAGAAGCAGGGCCCTCAAGAGCACTTGGCGCACGACTGTCGTACTGCTAGACAATACTCGCGCATCAATCACTACCGGCCTGTCGTGTGAATGATGCGCAAATTATGCCCATGTGCCCCTTTAGGCACCGTCAATATAGCTACCCCAGTAATGCCACTGGCAAGTAGGGTGGATGCTTTATAAAACCCCTTCACTGATTCATTGTGTTTTCCAGTCCAAACACTTCTAGCTGGCAACCTGTGCCAATGACAATGATCTGGTTGTAATAAAAACACACAGAGTTGACATTGCAGTCAGAAACATGAATAAGATTGAAGTGTCAATCAAGAAAGATCTGAAGGGAAACCCAGTCAGTAAATTGAGTGTCTCATTATTTCTGCATAAGTCTGTGCTAGGGGAGAGTGTGGTTCAACAGATGATGCAAATTTAATCCGCGCCTCCACCGTGTTCTCAGCAAGACCACTCTGCATCATGCAGAATGAAGAACAGCAAATCTTTGATGCAGGTTAATACTGAAAATCAAAGCATGAATCACCACTGGCTGGTTTTGGGGCAGTTCAGGAGGAAGAGACCCTTGATTCTCATTCTCACATCAAGGAAGAGTAATATTTTCACATTAAAATTAAGTTATCACTTCCCTCGATCATGTTAAATGTTGACCCTTAATTCATTTGGCATGCAATATCTGCCAAGATTTATATTCAATGCCTGCCTGTCTCGAATCTTCCAATTTTTTAAATATATTGTTCTCAAGTTCAATTGGTTTCAAAAACCTTTGAGAACTCTTCACCAGCTGTAGTTTATGGAGTCGCAGCATCACTTCTGAATCAATGGTGGTAGATTTTGGTCCCAGAGCAAAGAACACTGAACTAAGTGTAAGTTACAACTGCTGGGCAGTTCTGACAGAGTGCTGAGCTCTGAGATGTCAGCTTCTGACTGCCATGTGGCTAAGGGGATCAGTGGGTATGGAGAGAAGGCAGGTACGGGACACTGAGTTGGATGATCAGCCATGATCATATTGAATGGCGGTGCAGGCTCGAAGGGCCGAATGGCCTACTGCTGCACCTAATTTCTATGTTTCTATGCCAAACTGAGGACTCATGCTCCTTCAGGTTAATGTCAAAAGATTCACAGCAATGCAAGTTGAGTTTATTGTCACATGCACAAGTAGATGAGGTTTAGGTACAATGAAAATCTTGCTTGAAGCAGCATCACAGGCACATAAACTCAGACAAAAAAACATAAATTATCCATAAATCATACATTACTTTATACATTAAAATTCTAAAAAGTTAAAAAAAAGAACTGCAGTAATGACATTATTACAATACGTAATTAGCAAAAAAAAAACAAGTCCAATGTATTTCAAGAGGTGGTCCATTGTGTTCTGTTGTTGAGGTGAGATTAGGATTGTCAAGATTCAAGAGTTTTTATTCACATAAGTCCCAGATAGAACATTTCAATTCTTACTTGCAACAGCACAACAGAATATGTCAACTATTTCAGGAAGCTGGCTGCAGGGACATGTTTGTGCCCTTCCCATTCAAATTGGCTGAATGTGACTTGGGCTTTGATACGACAGAAGCCAATCTGCAGTGGAGATGCTGGGTCCACTATCCTCTCGGTGGATTGGGAGAATGTTTTCTGTACTGGATCCTCATGCTTCAGATTCTGCATGTAATCTGGGAGTTTTATTTTGTGATACATCAAGTGCAAGCTTCACATCCACATTGGGTGCAATTCAAATCTGTGCACAAGGAAAGTCTTCTGTGGCCAATTGCTGAATCTGCCACAAAATTGTGCTTGTTTTGCAACGGCACCTCTCATGGGTCCTTGTAGAATGTAGTGCATCTTTTTGTTTGTTGATAATATTTCATTATTTTGATATGAAATTTGAGTATATTATTTAGTTGTCCTTTTATCTGTGAGGATTTGAACTACCAGTTTTAATATGCATGTGGTGGAATGAGGATTTTGCAGGAGTTTAATCCTCCACATGGGAGCCCTGTCATGTGGTAAATGGTTGACTTTTTCTTGCATTTTACTGAAAGCTATGTCACTTTTTGGCTCAAAAATGAAATTAAATGATTTCTCACATTACCAAAGATTATTTTCTTTCATAAATAATTCATTAGTTACATTTCCACATAAAGATGCACTAATGATTAAAGGACAAAGAGTCGGGCTCAATTGGGTGGTGTCAGAGAGACTGTAGTTTCAGCAAGTTGATACCAGGGACATGAGTAGACATTTGAGATTAGTTTGCATAAACTCCCTGAGTGGTGCAGTTGGTAGAGCTGCTGCCCCACAGAGCCAGAGCTATGGGCTCGATCCTGACCTTGGCCACCTATGTGGAGTTTGCATGTTCTTTCAATTCAATTCAGTTCAATGAGGAATGACCTGAATGAAATGCTCAACAAAGTCTCTGCTCACTCCAGATTTGATTGCCGCTTCACTGACAAGAACAAGTTTGTTTGAAGAGGATAAGGTCAAAATGTGGATAAATGGGACTGGTTTTTTAATTAGATATGCAGGGATTGATTATTTTGTAGGGCAAACATTTGCTGGTAAGACTATGACACACTGTAGAATGGGTGCAATTGTTACGGAGAGGATCCAGGGGCGATTTGGAGCTGGGGGGAAGATTATCACATACCGTCCCTAAAAAAGAGGGGGAAGAGAAGGGGAATGGGGAAGAGAAGGGGAAGAGAAGAGGGGGGAGAGACATTTTTAAGAAGCAGTCATTTAATCATTTTTAAAAGCATTTAACCTCATCACTACTTTTTCTCACACCTCTCTCCAGTGAGCCAATGAAAATGAGTGGGTGAGCGGGAGAGTAAGTCAGTCGAGTGCCTGTGAGTACCTGTGACCCCCACTCCACTGTCAATATATTTAAAAAGAACCATGCTTTTTACTCATGGAAAATGCTCCAACATGCACACCTTAATCCAAAACCTAAAAAGGCCGCGTGCAAACGTTCGTCGAGCACTTTTCACAATGAAGGACCAATGTCGTTTTTAACGAGGGGTAGGGCAAACGCGTTATGAAAATTTACGCCGCAAAACAGGTACACTGGGTATCAAAACTTGGGAATCACTGCCTTTCAATATATAAAAATCTCAAGCAGAACTCTCTCTTGAATATACTCAATGACTGGGGGAGGGGGGGGGGGGATGTAGGAGTTAATTGAACATAGAGAAATTAATTTCCATAATGCTAGATTGTAAGCTGCTCAACGAAATCAGCGCTGACTGTGTCTGAATAAATTGTGAGTACCAGTCCAAACAACTACCATCCAAAAAGAGATCCTCCGTTGCCTTTCTGGGATCCATATCTGTATCGGGCGTGTGGCACAAATAACTTCACTGCTGTCTGGTTGACACTCAGCTGCCTTGATAGCTCTGAATGTGCACAGAATTCAATTTGGGGATGCAAGTTCAGCTATGGAAGGGTTATTTTCAACATTTCTCGATAATTAAATTCCCTAAATTGCCGTTAGTGATACCTTGTATTCATGTTGGCGATCATCAGTTCATCTGGCAGGGAGAGCCTGGAGAAAATTAGCCCTAGAGAAGTAGATAAAAAATACATCCAGCCCCTCTCATTCCTTCACCATGACCGAGGTGATAAGTCATGCCGATCAGGATAGCAAGTTTTCAGTTAAGCCTAAACATTAACTTGCACAAACATTATTTATCTCAGCATTCAAATGATCTTAACAATTTTTGAACCTTAGTAGCTTAAAAAAAACATTTCCATTGGGAAGGATGATACCAGTGATGAGAATATCTGTGCAAGGACATGTAACGTAATGCCTTCTCCGGCATTCAGGTATTAAAGTTGAATTATAGCAAGTGATTATCACTGTCACCTTGCCTGAAGCAATGATGTTCGTTTTTTTACGGAGCTATCAAAATCCCGCTGTGTCAGAGATTAGCATGGTTTCATGATATTGTCAACCACACAAGGGTATTGCGTTGATTCTTTTCTTAGCTATTCTTTCTTTTCTAAAAAAAAAAAGAGAAAATATCGAGAATGAGAAAACAAATGCCATGCATGTAATTTGTAATGTAATTAATGTCAGCACCTATGAATTTTGAATTGGAATAATTCAGTCTCATGCGCATTATATGTCCTTAACAAATCAAAAAGATCTAGACACTGTTTTTAAATAAGTGTTGTTGTACTCTGGATATCAAAATATCACAGAGAAAAATATATCAGTTACACCCTCTCTAACCGTTATATTATAAACGAGGATATACTTGCTTCTAAATTTCCAGCTTTGATGGGAGAGGGCTCAAAACCTCAGGCAAGGTAATCAATGAAACAGAGATAAATTAAGATGGAACAAAGCTTTTTGACTCAAAGGCTATTATGAGTTGATTGATTAAAACCTGGAGGCATGAGTGGGATTGGGAGTACAGATGCTGAACAGACTATTTAGATATGAGAATGTTAGAATGGTAACCCCAGATCATGTGGTAGAGTATTGACCTCTCACCAGTTTACTGCCAACTCAGAGTTTGATGAAAACTTTAAAAAGAGGGGATGGCTGCCTTGTATTTTACTATTATGATTTAGCATGAAGATTATATATGCCTGTTAGTAAACTGAATGCAGCAGCTGAGGCAACTTTTGTTTGGAATAGTGGGAAGGGCTGAGGTGAAAATCCAAGTAACTTCACAAAATGTTGTTGGGAAATATTTCCGCAGTGTTTATTTCCTTGCGTTATTATTCATTAATTCCTCAAATAATTAGTAACTGTAACCATGTGCACAAAAAAATGATGTACTGTTTGACACAATTGCCACATTCATCAAGCAAATTACATTTCTATTGGCCCTTGCCCCTGTGGTAAAGACTTCTGATTGTTAATTCTAAATTCCACCCACACAAAAAAACGAGGAATCTACAATGGAGACGCAAGTAACTGCAGATGCTGGAATCTTGAGCAAAGGAGCTGGGGAACTCAATGGGCTAGGCAACATCTGTGGAGGGAATGCACAGACGAAAGGTTCCGACCCAAAAAGTCTGAAGAAGGTCCCGACCTGAAAAGTTGTCTGTCCATCGTCTCCACAGATGCTGTCTGACCCATTGTGTTCCTCCAGCACTCTGTGTTTAGTTCAGAAAACTATACTTAATGGTGGTGGTTGAAAGTAAAAACGTCTTTAATATTTTAACAATTGAGGAAAGCAAAATAATGTATGTTTTAATATATAATTTATGATGCTTTTATAAGTGATATACTAAGATTTTATATGTGTTTTATGATATTTTTTAGTATGCAATGCAGTTTTATGTAATGTTGCCCCTTGTTTGGACCTTGAGTCCGAAATAAAGTTTATTATTATGATTATTATTATTAAATTCGAAGAGTATCTAAGCAAATAGCAGATAAGGAGAAACAAGCTTTACATTTGTGTAAACGTTTTCTGGAGAACACGTTGTGGATTGAAATGCATAGATTTACTGAGCTCATCTGAAATCACAATAGATTGGTACAATTGACTTCAGATATCCTGCGATATGATACGATACAACTTTATTTATCCCAGAGTGAAATTGGTCTGCCACCAGTCAAAAGATATGGTAACAAGGCATTGAAAATGTCATCTGCATTATAATAAAAATGAAATTTAAATGAACAGTTATTGCACAGCACATATGTAATATTGCACAAACATGAAATTAAATTATCGAGTGGAAAAGTCCAGGATGAGGACTCAGTAGGAGGAGTGGTACACTTTGATAGCTACAGGATCTCCTGTGGCATTCTGTGCTGTACCTTGGTGGGATCAGTCTGTTGCTGAAGGTGCTCCTCAGGTGGACCAGTGTGTCATGGAAGCGGTGAGGAGGGAGGAGCATTTGTGAAAGTATAATGAGGCGTTGTTTCGCATCTTGTTCACTATTTGTAATTCAGGAAAAAGACAAATAGTGCAAATTGTGCAAAAAAAAAGTAGGAAGGGATAAGTATTTCCGTTTTGAGTATGAAAGTTAAATTGAATGTGCAAGAGGAAATCTAATGCAGAGAACTACAAAAATAATTTTATTTGGTTTGAAGAATAAGGAAAGGAATGTAAACAAGTGAAATTTTAAAGATGTATAGGATTTATGAAACTAAAGATCACTCAAGTAAGGTAGAATAAAGAAAAAGGAGGTATGACACATTCCCTGCTTCTGATAAATGGAACAACCAGCAGCGAAAAGAGCAAACAGTGGAAGTTTTGTAGAAGAGCAGCAGAACCATGATGGATTGAACCCACTCCTCCTGTCCAGACCATTTTATACCTGGCAAGTCAAAAATGGAAATCTTAACATTTTTATTCAGTTGCATAGCTACACAGTAAGGGAGAGAAATGCTTCAAGGAATCAAGCAGTCAATCCATCACCCGAGGCAAAATCTCCTTCGGATGTACAACTGTGCTGGTGATCTGTCTTTTCCAATTGAAAACCCAGTTATCTTTTATGCATTATCGGTCAATGGATATGTTTCCAGGTTCCATAGAGGAAGCAACATAAATTGATCTGCAGTATCAAATAAATAGTCACCAATAAATCCAATAAGGATCAGGAGGATCTAGTTTATTCAAAGTGCAGTTGCAATGTGGTACATGATACTACATGGGAAAGTTGCATAAATGTCTTTACAGGGAAGTTAGAGAGGTACATAAGGGGAATGGTATCAAAAGATATGTTGATAAGGTGAGACAATCTAAAGTGAGAGGAGATTGGTAAGGAGTGTACGCTCCAACGAGGTGTGAACTACCTTGTTTATGCAGGCAAGGCAATGTAATAGAATGAACAATGTTAGTGTAGTGTTTTCAGTTCTACATCATCAGACATCTGAATGATGATGACAAATTGATCGAGAAACATGCTGGCGAGGATTTTCAAATCACTCCCCAGGTTTAAACTAATCAGTGCAGATTCACTTGTGTTGGATATAGAAACTGTTCTTTATTGATTAGGATCAATGGCAATTAAATAAGAGATTTTCCAATAGAAGATTTTTTTTAATTCTTTAGCTGAAAATTGAAATTTGTTCCACAGTACCTCTTCAATCCATACCATTTAAGTCCAACCGATTGAACACATCCTGCTGTGAATCCTATGGGAGCACATTCAAGGAGCCCATTCAATGAGGTACTGAGGATTTGTTATCTTTTGGATCAAACTTTAAATCTTTGCCCTGTTAACATTCTATTTGGTGTTATTTGAAAAGAACAGAGTTGAAAAGAACCAATATTTATCCTTTAACAACTGCAGAAAATGCTACACTTGTCACTTTACACCCCCCCCCCCCCCCCCCCCTCCTCTCGACTACATCCAAGGACCCAATCAGTCTTTCCAGGTGATGCAGAGGTTCACCTGCATCTCCTCCAACCTCATCTACTGCATCTTCTGTTCCAGGTGTCAACTGTTCTACATCGATGAGACCAAACACAGGCTTGGTGATCGCTTTGCCCAACACCTCTGCTCAGTTCGCAATGACTAACCTGATCTCCCGGTGGCTCAGCACTTCAACTCCCCCTCCCATTCCGAATCGGACCTTTCTGTCCTGGGCCTCCTCCGTGGCCAGAATGAGTCCCACCGCAAATTGGAGGAGCAGCACTTCATATTTTGCTTGGGTAGTTTACAACCCAGTGGTATGAACATTGACTTCTCCAATTTCAGGTAGTCCTTGCTTTCCCCCTCCTTCCCCTCCCCTTCCCAGCCCTCCCACAGCCTACTGCCTCCGCCTCCTCCTTTCTTCTTCCCCCACCCCCCCCCCCCCCCCCCCCCCCCCACATCAGTCTGAAGAAGGGTCTCAACCCAAAATGTCGCCTATTCCTTCGCTTCATAGATGCTGCCTCACCCGCTGAGTTTCTCCAGCATTTTTATCTACCTTTGAAGTAGATTATATGACCATTTTCATTCGGGGACATGTTTATGCTCAGACTGACTTACTCCGTTTTAAAAATGCGCAACAGTAATTGAATGATGGAATTCTCTGAATTAAACTTGGCTTATTCTGGATAAAGACAACATTCGTACCTGCTTTAATGCTTCTAAAATAAGTGCACAAAAAACACAGGAAAAGATATCTTATGATCTGATCATGCTTATTTCCACAATTTGAGAAAAACACAGAAGTGCTGGAGGACCTCAGAAAATCAGGTAGTTCCAGGGGAGGGAATGGACAGGCAACTTTTCAGGTCAGGAACCTTCAATCAGTATGAAGAAGGGACCCAACCCAAATTGTTACACGTCCATTTCCACCACAGAACCTCTGTGTTCCTCCAGCACTTTGTCTTTTGCTAAAGATTTCAGCACCTGCAGTATCTTGTGTCCTCACATTCACAGCCTTCCTGCGATGGATATTTAATATCAGACTCACTTTGATGGGAAAAAAGCCACAATAGTTAAAACTAAGAATAATGCACATACACCACAGAAATGACCATAACCACCATGAAATGTTGTGTCCTTCTGAGAAAGTCTGAGTTTAAATGGCAATTGGTTTAAACCCTTCTTTTCAAATCCTTTTCATACTATTACCTCTCCAAAATTCATCAATCTTATTACCCTTTCTCTCGTCTATATTCCCTGACTGTGGACCTCTCTGTATCCAATTCTCAATTTTCAGGAGATTGATAACAACGTCTTCCCCACTGTTATCAGAGTCTTGGACAGACTTCTCAGGAACTAAGGGTGTATTCCCAATCTACCTTGTTGTTACCCTTGCACTTTTTTATCTGCACTTTCTCTGTAGTTGCAAAACCATATTATGCGCCTCCTTCTCTTTTTATACATCCTGTTAAACTTGTGTATGGTATAGTTTACCTAGATAACACAAAAGTAAAAATGTTCCTGCTCCCTAAAAATACCTTCCAACATCTATTCCACCATTGACGTCAGGCTCGCCGGCCTGCAGCTCCCTTCTCCAGAACTGTGTTTTAATTTGCACCTGAGGGAGAGGTGGAGAGAGCAAAGGGAATGTCTGCGACAAGACAGATCAAGGTTGAGCAGGTGACACAAATGTTGTCAGTGCCTTGACTAAACGAGAGTGAATGCTTGGTAATCACAACTGATCTATCTGGAGGAAGTGTAGGTAGAGGGAGATGAATGAGCATAAATGAGAGTGAGAGAAAGAAAAAAAAAATCAAACGATTCTAGGTCTTTGAGATGCTGAATGCTAGATTTTTCAGTGAGAAAGTTTAATGTAAACAGGATGCTGGAAATACTCAGCAGGCTAGGTATCTTCAATGGAATATGAAAAACTGGATCAATGTTACAGGCAAATTAACTTATTTCAGTTCAGTTCTGACACAGACAGGAAAAGCTTGTTTTCTGAAATAGTTGAATACTGAATCTAAAACACTACAATGTGCACCAACTAGAAAGTGAAATGTTGACCCTTATGAGCTTGTCCCACATAGGCGATTTTTCAGGCGACTGCCGGCGACTGTCAAGTCATAGCAGGTCACTGAAAAACCGGCGACTGGAATGGCGACAGAATGTCAGAGTGGAACACACACGCACACACACACACACACACACACACACACACACACAACACACACACACACACACACACACACACACACACACACACACACACACACACACACACACACACACACACACACACACACACACACACACACACACACACACACACACACACACACACACACACACACACACACACACACACACATCGCTTCCTTCACCAGCCAGTTATGCAGGCGGGGTCAGAGCAAGCGGGTGGAGCGCTGTCTGAGTGAAATTCACACGGTGCAAAGCCAATGTGATACAGACACACACCACAATGAACAGGAAGGTTGGCGCTGTAATTAAGACGGTGAAAGCACAGTGTACGGGAAGGGTCACGTAAGTCCTTTAAAAGAGGGGGGAGAGTGGGGGGAAAAGGGGGGAGAAGGAGTGGAGATAACTTTTAAGAAGCCAGAGATATATGGCTGTGAAGCTCAGTGGACATTAACATTATCGGTCGGTTATCATTGTTTCTGAAAACTACTGTTTGCGTTTTTTTTTCCCAATGAGCCAATGAATGACACTGGTCAGCACCGGCAACAACTTACGACAACCAATGTCAACTTGCGACCTCCTGGCGACCCACTACCACTCTACCTACATGACGAGAATTCCCGCTACCCTCCATGACGTCAAAATTCTGGTCGCCGTAAATTTGTCAACGTTGAAAAATTAGCCGCGACTAGAATGAAGCCGCGACTAGTTCAGATAATGCAGGAATCATTCACCACCATGCAGGCGACGGCCCGGCAACCTCCGGCGAACATGTGGCAACCTTGTGGTGACCTTATAGTCTCCTGTACTCGCCTAAAAAGTTGCGTAAGTGGGACAGGCCCATTAAGCTTCTGCTGGACTCCATTGGAGCCCAGAGTGGAGAAGGGTAAAAGAAGAGAGGTGCGAGCGGGAAATAAATGGAGAATTAAAGTGACGGGCAACTGGAGGCAGATTCAATTACAGCAGATTTCCAACATCTGCAGAATTTTTGCTTTTTAACTCAGTTTGATGCAATGTCCAACATCGTGTACTGAATAAATAGTTTGGCAACAACATTGCAAAGAAGGCTCTTTGAATCTTACCACATTTCACAAACATTTGGTCAATATCATAATGTGTGGCTTGTTGACAAATTTTGTTTGATACGGTACTACATTAAAATATGGTGTAAAAATACCCCGCTTAACATCTGAGAAGCTGCTTGCCAGCAGTAATTTGTGTAATCTAGTAGCTCACTTGAACAGCAACTTCCATCCATAATCCTTGACTGCACTTAAACACAATTAATTAGTTTCTGTTCTCTGGCAGTTGGAACAGGGTTTTTTCTTTTTTTGCATTGTCTGCTCGTGAGAATCACACAGTTAATTGAGTGTAAAACATTCACCAATATTTTCACAGATGTGTAATTCAGTCCCTCAAAACCACAACTGTATCTTCTGGATCAGTCCCTCGGGGTGGAGGAAGGCTTGCTTCCACTCCATTCCTGCAGCTTTTGAGGTGGCTGATGAGGCCAATGTGAGAACCACGGGCTTTTCCATAGCTAGTGAGGTTAGCCGCTGCCGGGATATGTAGGGGTGAACAATAGCAAAGTACTGAGGAAAAACCATCTGTTCTAAAAGTCTAAATACAAGAAAGAGGTCCAACTCGGTCATAATATTTCTCAAGAAAGATAAGAAAACCAGACTAGCTTGCTCCTGTTCATCATTGTGCACAGCACAAAAAATGTATTATACTGGGAAACAAGCAAAGCACTGCTTGTAACTTCTTGGGTGTGTGTTCCAACAAAAAAGCATTGATATAGGTTGAACAAGTTAGGGCTTTATTCTTTGGAGCGCAGAAGGTTAAGGGGGGACTTGATAGAGGTCTTTAAAATGATGAGAGGAATAAACAGAGTTGACGTGGATAAGCTTTTCCCACTGAGAGGAGGGAAGATGCAAACAAGGGGACATGACTTGAGAATTAAGGGACAGAAGTTTAGGGGTAACATGAGGGGGAACCTCTTTACTCAGAGAGTGGTGGCTGTGTGGAATGAGCTTCCAGTGAAGGTGGTGGAGGCAGGGTCGTTTTTATCATTTAAAAATAAATTGGATAGTTATATGGACGAGAAAGGAATGGAGGGTTATGGTCTGAGCGCAGGTATATGGGACTAGGGGAGAATACGTGTTCGGCACGGACTAGAAGAGTCGAGATGGCCTGTTTCCGTGCTGTAATTGTTATATGGTTATATGGTTATATGGTTATAGCACTTTCGGTGACCTCAGATTATCACAAAATGCTTCACAATTAAATATAATTCTGACACAAACAGGAAAAGCTTCCAGTTGCCTGACACCTCAATTCTCATCTCTCTTTCTTTGTCCTTCTGCACTGTTCCAACAAAGCCCAGTGTGATACAGTTTATGATATAATCAACATCAAATTTTCAAGAGAAATCCTGTTACTACATACTGGTGGCCATTGGAACCTCTCTCCTCAGATATATCATCAAATTGGAACAAATGTCCAATGATGTTAATCAGATGACATGAGACTATACTATTACTATTTGCAGCATTTGAAAATCAATTTAGTTTTGTTTAGTTTAGAGATACAGCACAGAAACAGGCCCTTCATCCCACCGAGTCCGTGCTGACCAGCGATCCCTGCAGATACTACTATCCTACACACTAGGGACAATTTACATTTATAGCAAGCCAAATAGCCTACAAACCCTTACGTCTTTGGAGTGTGGGAGGAAACTGAAAATCTTGGAGAAAACTCACACAGATCACGGGGAGAATGTACAAACTCCGTACAACACCCATAGTCAGGATTGAACCCGAGTATCTGCGGCTGTGAGGCATCAACTCTACCGCTGCGCCACTGTGTCAATCAAACAGTGCCTAACATTGCCATCAGTTCATTGATGAAAGTTCAATGTTTTTAAAGATTGAATTATCTCACTCCGCAAAGATTTCACACATCCATTATCTGCAGTATTTTAATTTTCTTTGTGTGGAATAATATGACCCTGAGTACCCCCCAGGCTAAGGATGAGTACCCCTCATCCTTCTCCTTGTTTCTAAGCATTTGTTCCAAGATTCTGATCTGTTCTGGAAACTGTCATTGAACAAGAGCCAGAGAGAAACATCTTAAAACGGTGGCAGGACAAGAAGATAACTAATAAATGAATGACTAAGTGATGACACAGTGTTGCAGCTGTTAGAGCTGCAGCCCCATGCCTCCCATGACCAGGGTTCAATGTGGACCTTGGTGCTATCAGTGTGGCATTTGTACCTTCTTCCTGTGACCACACCGGTTTCCTCCAGGCATTAATTTACCCTCCAACAACCCAGTGATGTGCAGGTTGGTAGATTAATTTCCCCCAGTGTTTAGGTAAGTGGTAGAATCTGGGGGGAGTTGATGGGAATGAGGGAGGTACAAAATGGGATTGGCATAAATAGTTTCTTGATGCTTACCCTGGAATTAACGGGCTGAAGGGCCTGTTTCAGTGGTAATTCTCTGATTCTCCCAATGCTGAGCAAAAGAGTTTGGATCAGAGGATGTTCACCCAGATGTACCGTCTGCACATCTTTGATGATAGACAAGAGGACACTGGTCAGAGGAATAGTACACATCAAGGCTTCCAATCCCAGCAGTACCTGTGACATTTGATGTGTACTTGAAAGTGATGTGTGAAGGTCTGGCTAACCTTGAATCTGAATGGTATTTCAAAAGCACTCCAATGCCGTGTATCATGTTCTACATGGTTATGCATGAAAGATGTGGTGTCAGAGTGAATAAGAGTCAGCAGCCTGCATTGTCATGCCCACCTTCAACAGCACCCTCAGGGCCTGCCACACACTTAACTCAGCAACTTGAGGTAATGGGCTTCAAATCAGCACATAGACAGATGCAGAGATGCAGACCATTCCTTTTGCTGATACTGGGAATTGATTCACACCATAGGGCTGAGGCAGAAATGTAAAACAAACTAATTCCTCGATGCGGAGAGGATTGGGACTTTTTACTCTCCTGTTGCTCTCCCCAAAGCTGATGATGACCATCTTTTCCCTCGGAGTTTTGTATTTTGTTGTTCATAACTCGTTCTCAAGTAAGACTGTGAGTTTTATTCGATAGTGTTATGACATGTAAGGAGATGACTGAACAGACCAAGCAGACACAAAAGTTCCTTCCACATAGGCAACAGAACCGTAGGTGGAAATACGCTCTTCTAAAGCTTACCCCGCTAGTCTAGTTCAGAAAAAAACACTGACTCAATCACTGGACCAACTAAACTTTATTTTTAGAATGAACAGCAAATTCCCCAATACGTTACCTAAACCACTGCGAGTTCAATCCTTGTCTTGGCCTGGCCAGGCCCTTCAACCTCGTGCAAACAGACACTGCCCAAAAGGTCACGCAGCCCCAAGCGCCCTCCCAGAAGTTCGACACCGATCTAAAATGGGGCTACCTTTTATAGGTCCACGAACATTGAGGGGTCGAACTACTTAGGGGTGGTCCCCTTACAATCCAATCAAACATATTAATTACATCAATACATTATTGACAGTTCCCCAATCCAATCACAGAGCATCTAAAACAATGTTTCTCACAGAAGCTTCTGGAAGGAAGCTAGTTCACTGAATAATGCAACATTTACCCTGGGACTCAAAACAATTCTGCCAGGGCTTAACACTTTGGCCAATCAACAAACCGCGGGGTAACTGTCTTGCAACATTATTTACATTATTTACAATCCCTGTGCAGCAATCCAATCATATCAATGCATTTAAGTTTATTTACAGAGTTTTAATACATATTATCAATTAGGGGGAAATGGGGAGAACACCTGGATCTTTCACCATCCTGCATATCAATCTGAGGCTCAGACTGGTAGGCGCCATCCACAGACTGCAATTTTCCACTGACAAAGGTTAAGCAATTCTGACGAATGCAGGGATTCTCCATTTTATAGTGTCTTTAATTAGGTCAATATTAACATAGGGATGCACCCTGCTGTCGGTGGTTCTTGATTTTTGAGGTATTGTTTTCCTCTTTGCTTCCTCCATTCTAGCTTCCACATATGAACAAGCATCACTTTTTTATTTTTATATGCTAAACATTGCTATTTAATAGACGTTTTATATAACGGATCACTGGCTTGTGGTTGGAATGGAAATGGCTCAAATGTGGAAAATGATAAGTTTCCTTCCCTTCTTGAACCTACTAGGTAACTTCCAATAATCTGATAGTTTCTTGGATATGTTTCCAGGATGAATCTATAACTTGTTTATGTTTATTGCTGAGATATTTATAGGTAAGGTGAGAGAGCATACATGAAGTGCTTGTGGGCCCAGGTTATGATTTTATCATACATCTCATAATTTTTTAACTCTGTTTCCCAGCCACCAACCAACCTGCTGGCCTTTGGATGGGAAGCATTGGAGAAGAAAGCTTGGACAATGCAGAACAACCACAACACTGTGGTGAGCTAGTTGAGATGGTGTTGGTATTGGTTTATCATTGTCATGTGCACAATGACAATGATGCAGTGAAAAACTTTGTTTTTCTTATTATGCAGGTAGATCATGCTATAAATGTGTAAAATGGGTGTCAAAAAGAGAAAACAAGCAGAATGCATAATATAATTTTAATGCCATAGAGAATGTGCACATTGAAAAAATGCAAAGGTCATAATGAGGTAGATTGGAAGGTCAGGAATCTATCCTTAGCATATGAGAGTTGGATGATCAGCCATGATCATATTGAATGGCGGTGCAGGCTCGAAGGGCCGAATGGCCTACTCCCGCACCTATTTTCTATGTTTCTATGTTTCTATGAGAGGTCATTCAAGAATTTGATAACAATCAAAGGGTGCTTCGGACCTAATAAAGCATTAATTCCTTCCAAACACTATCAGACCTAATAAAGCATTTGTTCCTTCCAAACACAGTCCAACCTAATAAGGCAATGCAGTTTCAAGCACAGGCAGGGCAGCAGGCCAAACAACTTCTTCTTCCTCGTATCCAGCCATCTTCTATATCATGTCTTTCCGGTCGGTCAGTGACAGTTGACGGTCGGTGGTTGCAGAATTGGCTACTTCAGTCAGTTACTGTGGTACAGTTTTTGTCATCAGCATTTCCCGGGATGCGCCACATGGAGGCTTCTGCTTGCATCCCGCAAAACAACTCATGGCATTATCATTTCATTTCATTTCAAATTAAGCATTGCACTTTCAAGCACAGGCAGGGCAGCAGGCCAAACAACTCATGGCATTGTCATTAAGGGCTAACAAATCATTTGTTGCAAGTAGATTGCAGACTCACAGTTCAGTTGATTCACAGCTTAAAATGACAGTCGTAGCCTCTCCCTCGCGATCTTGCAGAGTGACTGACTCGTTTCCAGGCATCTGGGGTTTTATAGTCCTGCCCCACCCCCCCACCCCCCCTGGAAGGGGCGTTAACGTCATCACAGTGATTGACAGGCGAGTGGACCAATCAGCGGATCTCAAGGTTTTCTTAACACTCAGAACTTTTTTATTTTTCATCAATGGGATAAATCCTCAGGCCTGGCTCAGCAGAAGAGGACTGTGAGTAAGATGGCCAAAAATCACAGCAATACACGGTAACGTTTTTTCTACTATCAATATACAGCACCGACAAGAAGTGGTCAAGATGAGACTTTTAATTATATAGACGTGTGGAGCAAGCTTTTGTTTAAATTGTGTGTGCTTGTGTTTAGAAGATGGGTCTCGTTGTCACCTATCCATGTTCTCCAGGGATGCTGTCTGACCTGCCGAGTTACTCCATCATTTTGGTGGTGGGGGGGGGGGGGGGGGGGGGGGTTACCAGGTTGGATCTGTGAAGAATAGTACACATGAGAGTGCATGAGAGTGCTTGATGAGTGCCAACACATTCCTACACTGGCAACAAGCTGATCGTGTGAGGGTGCAGTTTCCAAGCGCAGAGTTTGGGTGACCACAAAGGTGGGGCAGGCATCAGTTGCAGAAGCCACAAAAGATCCAGGAGCTCTGTTGAGAGCGACATCACAGCAGCCCACCCTTCATCCCTTACGTATACATGCACATGGCAGGCAGGTCCCTTTGTGTTTCATAAACTGTATCATACTCTCCCATCCATTCACCATGTTGGAAGAGAATCTCCCCACCAAAGGTATAAAGTGGAAATGTGTTGTGTTAACATTGAAACAGAAATTGATATATTGTCAAATACCGAAAAAAAAATTGAAAATCATAATATTCTTGTGAAAGAATTAAACTTTGGTTCCAGAAAGATTTTTAACATTGTCATAGGATGCAAATCGTATGAGTTCTTCGTGAACTCAGGGAGTGATAAGTGCTGTAAAGCTCCAGACAATTCATATAGCGAAACAATGACAGCAGAATAATTCTGTGAGGCTTTGAAGAAATGAATTATTAAACACGATGTGACTGCTGAGCAAACCTATAACGCAGATTAATTAATGTTATGCCAAAATGCCAGAATACCGGAAGTGGCAGCGCCTCATGGCAGCGACCTCTGCAGTCCGTCTGTCTTTTTTTTTGTGTACTGTTAAGTGCATGTTTTGGTTGTAGTTTATATGTTATGTTTAGCTGTGTATATGTGGGGTGTTGGTGGGGGAAACTTTTAAATCTTTTCCCTGTACGGGGACCCGACCTTTCCCTGTCAGGTCTCCGTTGTCGTTGGGGCCTCGCACCGTGGAACGGGATCCAACCGGAATGACCTGGGGGCTCCAGTCATGGAGCCTCACCATTGTCGAGCTGGCCGGCTTCAGAGCTTGGAGAGCTGTGGTGGCGCGCGGCTGCGACCCGACATCGGAGCTTCGGAGGCTCCGGCTGCAGACCCGGTGGACGGCAACATCGGGAACTCGCGGGTCCCTGGTGAGAGACCGCTTTTTGTAGCTCCGGCAATGGCAACTCCTCCTGCCCGAATCGTGGGGTTAAAGATGACCCGAAGCGGGGCCTTACATCGCCCGGTGCAGCCTTAACGGCCGTGGGGCTTACCATCGCCCGCCGGGGAGAAGAATAAAGAACATGGGAGAAGCAGGACTTTGCCTTCCATCACAGTGAGGAGGTGTTTGGAGATTCACTGTGATGGATGTTTATGTAAATTGTGTTAATTGTGTGTCTTGGGTTTGTTTCCGTCTTTGTATGACTGAAAACGTAATTTCATTTGAACTTAGGTTCAAATGACAATAAACGTTATTCCATTCTATTCTATGCTGCCTTCAAAACACAACCTTAGCTGATGGAAACAAAGAAATAGGCAAAACCTTGTCACATTTGAAGAAGGGTCGATTGATGAAGACGTTTCTGAAAGATTTTGTGTGTGTGAAGACGTGCAGATGGCAATTGTGTATGATGAAATATTGGAACTAGTGTACTGGCAAATGTTGACAGACCAGTGAGAAAAGTTTGAAGAGATGAACTGGATGAGTGGCTGGAAATTGACAAGGATGCTCCTATTACAGTGACTTTCAATGCTGAAAAAAAATCACAGACAATGATTTGAATTGCAACAAACCTAAAGTTCAAGAGGAGGAAAGTGATAGTGAAGGGGAGCAAACACAGAAATCTCCTGGAAAATTGCTACTGAAGGGATTTGAAAATGCCTTGAAACTTGTAGAGCAACAAAATTGCTTTTTCTGCTCAAACTGTAATGCGGTTTCACCTTCTTCGTGCACAATTTTTGCACGAGAGAAGGAAGGCAAAGAAGCAAGTGGACATGATGCTCTATTTACAAAAGCTAGTAAGCCTAAATCTTCTCAACCTTCAACTGAAACCAGCAAACTTCTGATGAACCTGATGAAATGCTGTTAGTGAATCCCAAACACAGCAAACGTATTATACTGCCCTTTTGACATTTAGTATTACGTTATTTCAGCTTAAGGGATGGTCTAGGCCAGTCTAGGCTATGGGTGGAATTCTCTGCATAGCGTATGTAGTTGCTTTTTCAAGAAAATAAGCTTAACCAGTGATTTTTATTTGAAGTGTTAGGCAAAGCAAGCGTGAAAAGACACTTTAAGTTTATTTACATTTATACATAAGGGTGATGCAGTTGTAGGCTGATTTGCAGCAACATCTTTGAAGATTTGGCATTTCATGTGAAGGCAAGTACAATTTATTTGATTTGTGCAGTATTTTACACTAATACTGTTTAACCTCAAAATATTGCATTGTATGGTAAAACATTGCTATTTAAAAGAGTCGGGGATAACCTTATTTAAAGGTTTATTTATAGAATGCCAGTCTGTAGTATACACTAAGTTTAAGAAGCAACTGCAAATACTGGAAAATCGAAGGTAGACAAAAATGCTGGAGAAACTCAGCAGGTGAGGAAGCATATATGGAGCGAAGGAAATAGGCAACGTTTCAGGACAAAACCCTTCTTCAGACTGATGTGAGGGCAGGGGGGTGCCGAGGAAAAAAGGAAGAGGTGGAGCCAGTGGGCTGAGGGAGAGCTGAATAGGGGAGGAGAAAGTAAGGACTACCTGAAATTAGAGAAGTCAATGTTCATACCGCTGGGGTGCAAACTGACCAAGCAGTTGGCAAGTGGTGGGATCACTTTGGAGGTGGACATTTTCCGACATTTTCGCCACCTCCAACGTGATCCCACCACTTGCCACATCTTCCCATCTCCTCCCCTGTCTGCTTTCCGCAGAGACCGCTCACTCCGTAACTCCCTGGTCAATTTGTCCCTTCCCAACTGAACCATCCCCTCTTCAGGCACTTTCCCTTGCAACCACAAGAAATGCTACACTTGTCATTTTACCACCCCCCTTGACTCCATTCAAGGACCCAAGCAGTCTTTCCAGGCTTAGCAGAGGTTCACCTGCTCTAGATGTCAGCTGCTCTACATCGGTGAGGCCAAGCATAAGCTTGGCGATCGCTTCGCCGAACACCTCCACTCAGTTTGCAATAACCAACCTGATCTCCCAGCGGCTCAGCACTTCAACTCCCCTTTCCATTCCGAATCCGACCTATCTGGCCTGGGACTCCTCCATGGCCAGAGTGAGGACCACCGTAAATTGGAGGAGCAGCACCTTATATTCACACCTAATTCTCCCCTCCCCCTCTTGTTCCTTTATTACTTCCTCTAGCTTCACAGTTTGCATCTCTTAGAAACATAGAAACATAGAAATTGGGTGCAGGAGTAGGCCATTCGGCCCTTCGAGCCTGCACCGCCATTCAATATGATCATGGCTGATCATCCAACTCAGTATCCTGTACCTGCCATCTCCATACCCCCTGATCCCCTTAGCCACAAGGGCCACATCTGTGTGAAAAAAAGTTCTTCTCATTCTTCTCAGCTCGGTTTTAAAGGATTTCCCCCTTATCCTTAAGTCTTCAACCCTATTGAATCATATTTTCTGTCTCTTCATTGTGGCCTTTGTCCAATCATCTACCTTTCAAATAACCATGTTCACCTGTGTCAGCCTATTACCTGCCAGGCTTTATACTGCCCTCCTCTCTTCCAGCTTTCTTTCTCCTCCCTTGCAATCAGTCAGAAGAAGGGTCTCAACCCGAAATGTCGTTAATCCATGTTCTCTTCAGATGCTGCCTGAGCCGCTGAGTTACTCAAGCACTCTGTGTCTTCCTCAGAAGTGTTTGACTGGTTGAGAGGATGTTTATCCTCTTGGGAATATCCAGAATTGGGGAGGTTATGTAGTTTCAGAATAAAGGGTCACCCACTTCAGACAGAGATGAGGAGAAACCTCTTTTCTCGGGGGGGGGGGGGGGGGGGGGGGGGGGGGGGGGGGGAATCTTCAGCATTTAATACCTTATATAGCTGTGGGGCAGAAATTGTTGAATATATTCCAGGCAGAAATCAATAGACATTTGAACTACAAGGGAGTTGAGGAGGACTGGGAAAGAGCAGGAGAGTCATGTTGAGACAGCAATCTCACTGAATGGCTCAAGAGACTGATTGGTCAACACTTATAGCTGTTTCTTTTATTCTTAAATACATACACTTACAAGCAATTCTTCTTGAATAAAATGTGGTCTGTGACTAAATTCCATTGGGTGGAATTCCATCAGAAGGCAAAGCTTTAGAACTGATGACAAATGTTACAGGTTCAACTGTGCAGGCTTAGGGTTACCAGTACAATTGATGACATTTGGGAACACTTTGTGCGGATGAGGTCAAATAACTTAATCCTTGTGGCATCTGGGACTTGGTCATTGAAATAGAGGCCAGCCTGATGACAATGAGATCAGAGAATACCAAGGGAGTGGAGAAAGTCAACAAACCTCTCCTGGTAAACAGTGCCGAGAGGATTGATTATTGTGTGCATGCAAGCAAGGAAAAGATAAATCAGCAGAAAGGAAAACGAGAAAACCCATTGAATTCAGAGATTAATTCAACTTGGTAGCAAAGGAAATGATCACGGATACAGCAAGAGTAGCACTGAAAGAGATATTAATGTTGGTTCTTTGTAAGATCGTTTCAAAAGTAATCCCGGCACAATGACCTCACCCCTATGACTCTAACGCAACATATTTAATGGCCTCTGATTAACTATCTCCTGAAGCAAAAAATTGCAACTTCTAACAACCATCTGAAGGAAATGAATTCACTTAACCTGTGCACACTTTCCTTATGACCATTTTATATTGATGACTCCTCTACTCTCCTTGTCATCATGACTACATTTCAAAATGACACAATTGGCTTCACTTCTAATGACATCCTAAGATCATGAAAGGTATCGTGCAGCAGAACCATCTTTCCTTCCTGTTATATACCATCTCACCCTTTTCTAATTTGGGCACGGCAACTTCATCAGGAAGTTGCCTGGATTGGAGTATTGGAATTATGGGGACAAATAGGAGAGGCAGGGCTTTTCCCTGGAAAAAAATTAAACTGTGGTGTGACTTGATAGAAGTAGTGGAGATTATGAAAATCATAAATGGCGTAATTCATCAAAACCTTTTTCATTAGTAGGGATAGTAAAAACAAGAAGGCATAGGTTTAAAGATGAAAGGAAAGAAATTTAAAGAAGAGTAAGTTTTTTACCCAAAGAGTGGTAGATATCTGGGTTGCCAGGGAACATGGCAGAATCACATATAATTAGAACTAGACTAAGTGGGACCCGTTGGGTCACATGTTCACAATGCAATATTCCACCTCTCCACCAATTCCAATATCGCTGTCCAGTGGTGGGCGGGTGGGGGGGGGACGACTTTCTGGAGCGCTAATATGGGTATTATGGGCCGAAGGGACTGGTTTCCAGTGGGCTAGTATGGACATTTTGTGCCAAATAGATTATTGGGCTGGCAGCTCAGTCACTCAGGCCTGGTGGGCTGGCAGCTCAGTCACTCAGGCCTGGTGGGCTGGCAGCTCAGTCACTCAGGCCTGGTGGGCTGGTAGCTCATAAACTGCCAGAAACTCTGCCAAAAACACGTGAGAGACTCTGTGAGAGAGAAGGGGAGAGGGTGGAGAATCAATTTTAGACATTTGCAATCTTTTTCTGCAGATCGCAGCAATGAAGGAGGAAAGTCTATCCTGGCCTGGATCTCACAGGGAGCTAATGAAGGGAGAGAGAAAAATACTGGGGTGAGGTCTAATACTTGCAGGGGGAATACTGATGGGCCGATGGGACTCCTGGGCTAGTACAGGCCTGGTGGGCCGAAGGGGCTCTTTAAAAAAAAATCTGAGTGAAATCTCAGTGAAAGGCACTTTTTTTCTGGTCTTTTCCTGGCCTGGTATTGGCCCTTTAGGCCAAAATGCTCCTCCTGGGCTAATACGGGCATTTTGGGGGAAATGGGCTGGTTTCTCAGCTAATAGGGGACATGGGCCAAAATTAGTGGTTTCAGACAGGCCAAACAACTCATTTCATTTCATTTCCAATTGCATTGTAGTTTCAAGCACAGGGCAGGCTGAATAGCTCACTGCATTTTCACTTCATTTCCATTGCCATTGCAATTTCAAACACAGCTCAAGCCAAACAGCTGATTGCATTTTCACTTAATTTCCTTTGCCATTGCACTTTCCAGTGCAGGGCAGGCTCAAGCCAAGCAGCTGATTGCATTTTCACTTTATTTCCATTGCCATTACCGTTTCAAGCACAGCTCAAGCCAAACAGCTGATTGCATTTTCACTTAATTTCCATTGCCATTGCACTTTCCAGCGCAGGGCAGTCTCAAGCCAAACAGCTGATTGCATTTTCACTTTATTTCCATTGCCATTGAACTTTCAAGCACAGGGCAGACTCAAGCCAAACAGCTGGTTGCATTTTCACTTCATTTCCATTGCCTTTGCAGTTTCAGCAACAGGGCAGGACAAACAACTCATTTCATTTTAATTGAGGGCTAACAAATCATTTATTCAAATTCATTGCATACTCACAGTGTTCTGTAGTTTCCCAGCTCAGAGTCGTGACTTCTCCCTCGCCATCTTGCAGACAGACTGAGCCACGCCCACACTTCCGGGTTTTATAGTCCCTCCCCATCCCACTGGAAGGGGCGTGGCCTTCGTGGCGGTTATTGACAGGAGAGAGAATCTCAAGATTTTTTAAACACTAATAAGTCTTTTATTTTTCATCGATTGGAAAAATCCTCGACGCCTGCGCAGCAGAGGAGGACTCTGAGTAAGATGGCCAAACAATCACAGTCACATGTGGTAGCGTTTTTTTCTAAAATCAAAGCACAGTGCAAACAGGAAGTGGTCAAGATGACACTTTTAATTATATAGATGCTTATGAGACATTGACACATACACTTAAATAGGCAAAGCATAGAAGGGTATAGTCCTAATGCACGCATATGGGATTAGTGTAACGGGCAAAAAGGATAGCGTGGACATAATGGGCCAATTGGTATGTTTCTGTACTGTATTATGATTCGAATAGCTGTTTTAATTTGGTGATTGCACGATATAGGGAATAAGGCTCATTTAAAAATATTGATCCATTTTCTGGGCATTCCTTTATTTTTATATCTCTTGATTTCAGGACTTGTATGACAAAGGTAATTGCAGCTTTTAAATTTCTCTTCCTTGCCATAATAATGAACTCACCAGCAATGCCTTTTTCTAACTTATTCACCATTTCTCATCAAGCCATGGACTTTGGTTTCTCATTTGCCCTGCAATCAAGTATTTTCAAACTCCAACCTAATCATCACTTTATTTTGTGTATGAGTGGAGCCCAGCAGAATGTTGCTTAGCTTTGGTTTAATAGTGAAAACAAAATTAAAAGCTAAAAAAAAAAATTAGAAACACCATCTACTTCTTACCGTATAATAGAAAATATTGCTATTTTATGATAATTTCTACCAGCTTACAACTTCTGAACTTCCATTGCTAGTTCAGTGTCTGGTTTTGACATGCTCATATAAATCGTCTTGACAATTATTGTGCACATAAGCAAAATAAAGTAAAACATCACATCATTCAAAATTAAATATGTGTCAGTAAGTGATGTGTCGAAAACTACCTTCAATTTTCTGAGGTATGTTCTTTTTCACATGTATATGAAAATGTTCTTAAAATATATGGTTTATATACTCATCGTTGCGTTGGGCTAAGTGACCTTGCCATTACATTGGGTCAAGTAAATGTTTTACATTCATTTTTCAATAAAACCAGCATTTATTGTCCATTCCTAATGGCCCTAAAATTTAAAGGTGAGCTGCCTTCCTGAATAGTTGCATTATTCTAGTAATGGTACTCCCACAGTATTATCGGAGAGGGAATTCCAAGATTTTATTTTGTGAAGATAAGCAGTTCCAAAAATATTGCCCAGTCAAATTGGTGGGTGACTTGGAATGGACCCTCCAGGTGGTGGTGTTCCCATTTCTCAATTTCCTTTCCTGTGTCCACATTTGGTGCTTAGATCAATGCTGGATGGTCTGCTTATATTTAGCAGTGCTGGTATAACTGGGCAGCTTGTAAGCCACTTCATAGGTAGGTCTGGAATCATACATAGGTGAGACCAGGTCAGATCAGGCAAAGATAGCAGATTCCCTCTCATGAAGAGTGGTAGATATTACAAAGATCTGATGCAAAGTGCTGGAGTAACTCAGTGGGTTAGGCAGCATCTCTGGAGAAAAATGGTGGGTGGCATTTCAGGTCGGGACCTTCTCCCTCTGACCTGAAAGGTCCAGACTTTACTTTGTGTCAATCTTCAGTATAAACCAGCATTTGCAGTTCCCTTCTACACAAAGATCTGATATTTTTTATCAATTTCAACATCAATGAGTTTTGTTGTCTACCTCCCTCAATTCCAGATTATTAACGGAATTTAATATCTACAGGAGCTATGGTGTGATTTGAGCTTGGGTCTTTGGTTTGCCAGCCTGTCTCTCGATTACCTTTCCAATCATTGGATTTATTGGCTCTCATCTGTACCCATGTGGCAGTGGCATGCTGCCTTGGTAATATTTCAGTCTTATTTTAACATTTATTTCTGGCTGCTTTCATTACATTACAAGTCATCAGATGCCAATCTGAGGAAATAAAATGAAAAATAATTTTCTTCAATTGCATTTAAGTAGGTATGTTACAAAACCTACCTGAATCGTGGCTGAGCATCTGCCCCACCCCGTGTGCGCGATTTTGGCGCTGTTTAGAGGGGGCGGGTTTAAAACGCGATTTTTACTAGGCTGTTGCAATCGAAAATGTTCAGCCTAGTAAATCATTAACGGAAAATCGCTGAAAGACCCCGTCGCAAAAGGTATTATTAGTTTTTATGACCTTGTATAATAGTTACAGTAGTTTAAAAATCACTCTCTCAACCCGCAACCTCTCGCAGCCCCAGGGTTTTATAAAGCAAACAATTAAAGGTATGTACCTTATTTTTACATTAAAAGGGGCTTCTTAAGAACCCTGTATATAAAGTTTTATATAGCGAGTAGCTTATTTTGGGCTCTTTATATCCCGCAGTATTTTTCTGGGCACTTGAGGGCACAAATCCAGCGCAATGTGAACGTTCTAAACCAGCGCGTTCACAGGAACCCACTAGAAAGCTGATTTAAACTGACTTTAATTTACAGCAATTGAACACTAAATTCCTTCCATTTGGCCTATAAATTGATGTAAATGAGATTTAAAAATCATGTTTTATTGTGAATTATTTGTGAATATTATTTGGACACTTGGGCTATTTAAAAATGTTAATCATTTATTAAGAAATGGATAGATGTTTAGATCTAGTAATTGAAGTTTGAAATTAGCTACAATTGGGTAACTAACTAATTATATGCTTTAATTTCAGGTCATCCAAGTAAGATTATTTTATATTTGTTTCAGAATGCTTCAATCTATGATCTGAAAATTTCATTCAGTTCTCTTAATTTTTAAGAAGGTTATGGGCTTTTGACTGTCCATGATCACAGCTTTTTTGTTATGTCCATAGAAAATCAATAGGGAACAAGATGCTAATTTCCGAGTATGAAAATGGCCATAACTTTTTTATTACTTGAGATATGAAAGTGAATTAGGTGTCAAATTAAACTTATCGTTATGCTTTATCTGATGGGATAAATTGCAGACTTGATATTTTAAATCTCAAAATTTTGTAACATTGCTAATTTAAGCACCTAATCAGGGCCTTTCTGAGGGAATGCTTTACTGTCTTCTAATTGAGATATTAACGTGCTATTCCTTCAATCCCATTGAGTGCATTTTAAAAATCATTCAGCAAGGTGGTTGGTCCCAATCAAAGATCTTTATAGCAGAACAAGATAGACCACTCCTCGAAAAACGCGTAGTATGACGTGTGTGATTGTCGACGCCATTTTATAAGGCATTTTATTGGGCTGTCATGGTGTCCTCATCTAAATGTTCATCTCACTGCTCTGCTATCAACTAATCGTAAATCTAAATGACCAGATCTGTCATTCTTTAGGTTCCCCAATAAAAAAGAAAGTGAGAAATTATTATTATTTGAACTGCAGAGTATTTGTCAAATAACTGCCGTCTTATGTACATTGTGTGAAATTGTGAGTTGTTAACTGCACAAAACTAATGCAAATGGCAATATATTTATTATTGTATCTACGTTGGACATTTTGCTCTTTGGTGTTAGAACGCGGGGTGGGAGATTGCAACCTTCACGTGGTCCGCCCTGTTTCGACAAATACAATCAACCCGGTGTGCACAGTTAAATAAGATCAAATAGAACAAGTTGTCCTACAACTTTAGGCTGTGCACGCCATACGCAAGAAGAAGAAGAAGAAGAAGTGTCAGAACGCAGTCTGAAGAAGGCTTCCGATCTACAACGTCACCTATTCCTTTTCCCCAGAGATGCTGCCTGACCCACTGAGTTACTCCAGCATTTTGTGTCTATCTCTGTGTAGATTGGACTCGTGGGTGGGGATTGCGGCTGGTCTGGTGATCTAGAACGAGGGCCAAAGTCTCAGAATATGGGTCATGATATTTAGTAATGAGACAAGGAGCAGTTTCTTCACTCAAGGGCTGGGAATCTTGGAATTCTTGATCACGTGAGATGGTGGAAGTCGAGTCCTTGAAAGGAGAGATTTTTTTTTTCAAATACGAAAAGGATGAAGGATAATGGAGAGAATGTGGGAATAAGGTGTTGAGGTGCAGGATCAACAATAATCTTACTGATGGTGGTGTGAACTTAGATGGCTTATCCTTGCTTCTATTTCTTACAGAGATACAGTGCGGAAACAGGCCCTTTGGCCCACCGCGTCCGCATTAACCAGCGATCCCCGCACACTAACACCATCCTACACACACTAGGGACAATTTACACTTATACCAAGCCTACAAACCTGCATGCCTTTGGAGTGTGGGAGGAAACCGAAGATCTCGGAGAACACCCATTCAGTCACGGAGAGAACCTACAAACTCCGTACAGACAGCACCCACTGTAAGGCAGCAACTTTACCGCTGTACCACCATGCCACCCTTAATCCACTAGGGCACTAGGTTACAATAAACTTCCTACATATTCCATGAATGTATCTCATAAAAATGGGAGAGGTTTAAATGCATTGTAAAATCTGTTCTCAGTTTCCTAGGTCGGTATTGCTCTAATGGCCTCTTTGTATCATTTTCTTTGATTTAAACCATCCATTGTTCTGCATTTAGATTTTATTTTTCCCCCTGTGGATCACAAGGCACTGTTAGTTTCAGGAGCGACTCTAATCTCCAGCGTAATTTGACAAAATAGCCAAGAGGGCAAACACAGGCAGTTCAGAGCTGCTGTCTGTATTGCATGAGAGAACAAGAATGAGACCAACTTCTTTTTTGCAGATCATCAACCCTTGACTGATGTTATCAATGCCGATGGTGACTCAAGGAGACTCAACCAGGTGGTGGTTTACAAAGGTCCATGCCCATTGTTCCTCATGGCATACCACCAGCCTCAACAGATCACCTAGTCATAGAGTCTCACAGCGTAGAAGCAGGCCCTTCAGCTCAACTTGCCCACGCTGGCCAACATGCCCCATCTACACTAGTCCCACATGCCTGCATTTGGCCCATACCCCTCTAAACCTGTCCTAACCATCAAATAACCTAACAGAACTGTCGTATGAGGAAAGATTGAAAAGACTAGGCTTGTATTCATTTGAGTTTAGAAGGATGAGGGGGATCTTATCATATTGTTTACAGTGTACCATGTTTACAGATTCTGTTGTGCTGCTGAAAGTAAGAATTTAATTGTTCTATCTGGGACAAGCTAGATGCAGGAAATTGTTCTACAAGACAATAAAACACTCTTGTTAGATGCAAGGGGATCTTATAGAAACATATAAATGAATAAAAGGACTGAACAAGCTAGATACAGGAAAAATGTTCCCAATGTTGGGCGAGTCCAGAACCAGGGGCCACAGTCTTAGAACAAAGGGGAGGCCATTTAAGACTGAGATGAGAAAAAACGTTTTCACCCAGAGAGTTGTGAATTTGTGGAATTCCCTGCCACAGAAGGCAGTGGAGGCCAAATCACTGGGTGGATTTAAGAGAGAGTTAGATAGAGCTCTAGGGGCTAGTGGAATCAAGGGATATGGGGAGAAGGCAGGCACGGGTTATCGATAGGGGCTGATCAGCCATGATCACAATGAATGGTGGTGCTGGCTCGAAGGGCCAAATGGCCTCCTCCTGCACCTATTTTCTATGTTTCTAGAACACTCATCCAGCAATCCTCGAGCCCACCAGCTCATCCCGTAGTCAATTCATCAGCTTTTCCATATGAACTTCCATCAGTTCTTCCAAAAGAACGACAATCAGCCAATCTCGATTACCCTCAGCCCATCAAGCAGCCCCTTAATTCACCCAGAAGTCTGAACTATTGAATGCTCACTGCATCTCTTTCCATGTTGGCAAGTTAATATCCAGCTGCATGAACCATGTGAAAAGGGAATAAATAGATGCATGTGGTGCAGTGATTTGTGCAGCACTACAGGCCTGGAGACCAAGAGGAGTTCACCATTGAACGGAGTTTGAACGGGGGGCTTGAGGCCCCCGACCGAGGAAGAACAAAAGGAAGGGACTTGAACTTTATTTCGCCTTCCATCATAGTGAAGAATGTGTAGGAGTCACTTTGGTGAATGTCTGTATCAAAATGTGTTTTTGAGTGCTGTTGCTTTTAATTGTATGACTGACCTGGCCAATGAAATTCCTCGTATGTTGCAAAACATACTTGGCAAATAAAATCTGATTCTGATTCTGAAAAGCCTTTCCCTTCCATACTCTTCCCTCTCTTTGATCTTTTTGCAGTTGACTGCTTTTCTGTACTTGTTGCAAGAGATTGTCGCGGCATCCAGCATCCTCGGAGAATGTAGAATTAAAGGCAGAGGCAATGCCAGTTTTAAAGATGGTTATTTGCCTCAAGATTGGATTATTGTATCTCCAGGTTCAAGAGGGAACACAAAAAGCCTAATTAGGAAGAATATTAAGAGTAAGATTTTCAATTAAAATACTGTAATTGATGGAATCTTGCCTTTAAATTGGTTCTTGGATGAAACCCTGATGGTTCTCACATTGTCTCTTTAAATTTACTCTCCTTTTCACACTTGCATTAAAACACACAGCCACCACCATTCACAGTGATACTGCCCGGCAGTCTCATAATTACACAGTCAACACAGCCACCTTGACAGCCACACAAAATGATGTAAATAAAAATTGTTTTCCTTGTTTAAGAAGTTCAATTTAGAATTATTTGAAATTGTGGGGGTTGGTACAAAATACTGCTGACCCACAAATGTGTTGCTATCAGACATTCACAGTTAAAAAATCCATGTCTCAAAAAAGCAAGAAGGTGCCCATGTTTTTTGACCAACTTATCGGATGAATTTAAATATGTAGGTATGTATGCATAGGTTTTGCTCCTAATTCCCTTTTCCAAATCATTAATATATATGGCAAACAGTTGCGGCCCCAACACCAAGCCTTGCGGCAAAAAAATCCAGAAGATTAGTCAAACATGATTTCCCTTTCATAAATCCATGTTGACTTGGACTAATCCTTTTACTGCTATCCAAATGCCCCATTATTACATCTTTAATAATTGACTCCAGCATCTTTCACACCACCAAAGTCGGGCTAACTGGTCTGTAATTCCCCGTTTTCTCTCACGCTCCTTTCTTGAAAAGTGGGATAGCATTAGCTATCCTCAATCCACAGGAACTGATCGTAAATCTATTGATCATTGGAAAATGATCATATGTATAAATATATATTTATGTGTATATATGCATGTATGTGTATATATGCATGTATATGTATATGTGTGTATATATGTATGTATATATATGTTTATATATGTGTGTATGTATGCATATAAATGTATCCATATGTATGTGTGCATTTGTATGTGTGCATATGTATGTGTATACGTGTGTATGTATGTATGTGTATATATGTATGTGTGTATATATGTATGTGTATATATATGTGTGTATAAATATATATATCTTATATCTTTATATATATAAAACTCAAATCAGTCCGCCTGCCGCCGTACGGCGTCCGCCGCGTTTCTTCCTTTGACGCTCCGCAACTCTGAAACCGGACGCAGGATCGCCGACGTCTTTTCCATTTCGGTAGAGATTTCGCTTTTCTTTCTAAGTATCCGCTCCTCGTTACATTTCGTCGTGTTTAAGTACGCTTTTTTAATCAAATCCTACACCCCCCCCCCCCCCCCCCCCCCACCACCTCAATATTTCAAAAAAAAACTGGATTCTAACCCACACAAGCAGCTCCCTGTGAACGTTCCATCGTGTGATGTCACAATGCCCGATGCTCACAGATGGCCAATCGGAATGGATTCATTTACATATGCCTTTGCAGGAGCCACAGCCCTGGTGAACATTCCATCGTGTGATGTCACAATGCCCAATGCTCAAATACATTGTTGCCATAGAGAACGCTCAGCGATTATTCAAATTCTTCACTAACTGTCATTCTGATTTGCTTGTGAAGTGAAAAGTCCTGAATTGCATTTGTCTGATGCAGGAAGATTGTTCCAGATGTTGGGGAAGTTCAGGACACGCGGGACACAGTTTAAGGATAAAGGGGAAATCCTTTAGTACTGAGATGAGGGAAACATTTTTCGCACAGATAGTGGTGAGTCTCTGGAACTCTCTGCCGCAGAAGGTAGTTGAGGCCAGTTCATTGGCTATATTTAAGAGGGAGTTAGATGTGGCCCTTGTGGCTAAAGGGATCAGGGGGTATGGAGAGAAGGCAGGTACGGGATACTGAGTTGGATGATCAGCCATGATCATATTGAATGGCGGTGCAGGCTCGAAGGGCCGAATGGCCTACTCCTGCACCTAAATTCTATGTTTCTATCAGCCGTGATCATATTGAATGGAGAATGGTGCAGGCTCGAAGGGCCAAATGGCCTACTCCTGCACTTAATTTCTATGTTTCTATGTGTCCCTCTCCTCACCCCTCTCCCTCTGCCACCCATCTTTCTCCCCCCCCCCCCTTCCCTCTATACCACCACCCCCACCCTCTCTACCACCACCCCCTTCCCCCTACCCCTATGTCCCTCTTCTACCACTCCCGCTACCCCTCTACCCCTCCCTCCCTCCCCACTCTTCCACTTCTTCTCCCCCTCTCTCTCCTCCCCCACTCCTCACCCCTCTCCCATCCCTCTCTCTCCCAACCCCTTCCCTCTCTACCCCCCCCCCCTACCTTCTCTCCCCCCACACCCTTCCCCTATCCCTCTGTCCCTCTTCCATCACTCCCGCTACCCCTCTCCTCCTCCCTCCCCACTCTTTCCCCTCTTTCCCCCCCACCGCTCTCCACACCCCCCCCCTCCCTCAAAGCTCTCTCCCCATCCCTCACCCCCTACCCCGCTCTCCTTTCCCTCCCAAATCTATCCCGTTTCCTCCTCCTCCCTCCCCTCTTCTCACCCCCCCCCGCAAACGCCGTTGGGGAAACAGACCATAGAGGGAGTACAGAGAAGGTTCAACAGACTGATTCCTGGGATGTCAGGACTTTCAAATGAAGAAAGACTGGATAGACTTGGCTTGTACTCGCTAGATTTTAGAAGATTGAGGGGGGGATCTTATAGAAACTTACAAAATTCTTAAGGGGTTGGACAGGCTAGATGCAGGAAGATTGTTCCAGATGTTGGGGAAGTCCAGAACAGGGGGTCACAGTTTAAGGATAAGGGGGAAATCCTTTATGACCGAGATGAGAAAAACATTTTTCACACAGAGAGTGGTGAATCTCTGGAATTCTCTGCCACAGAAGGTAGTTGAGGCAAGTTCATTGGCTATATTTAAGAGGGAGTTAGATGTGGCCCTTGTGGCTAAAGGGATCAGGGGGTATGGAGAGAAGGCAGGTACAGGATACTGAGTTGGATGATCATCCTTGATCATATTGAATGGTGGTGCAGGCTCGAAGGGCCGAATGGCCTACTACTGCACTTAATTTCTATGTTTCCCTCTCTTCACCCCTCTCCCTCTCCTCACCCCTCTCCCTCACCCCTCTCCCTCTCTCCCTCACCCCCCTTCCCTCTCTACCCCACCCCCTTCCCTCTCTCCACCCGCCCCCTTCCCCCTACCCCTCTCCTCCTCCCTCTCACTCCCCACTCTTTCCCGTCTCTCCCTCCACCCCTCTCCCCCTCCTCCCCTCCCTCCCCATCCCCCCCTCCCCCACATCTCTCTTCCCATCCCCCTCTCTCACCCCCCTACCCCACTCTCCTTTCCCTCCCAAATCCCTCCAGTTTCCTCCTCCTCCTCTCCCCTCCCTCCTCTCTTCTCACCCTCACACTCCACACCCCGTCTCCCTCTCCCCCCCCCCTGTGTGTTTGGGGGGTGGTTAATTTGAGTGTGATGCCGCAGCCCCTACTCCCCCTCCCCCTCCCCCCCCCCCCCCCCCCCCCAACGGTGTTGGGGAAACAGACCCAACGGGTCTGCAGTTGGGCTAGTATATAATATAAATATAGGCAAATATATTATATATATAATTGCCTTTATGGTTTATGTATATCATCTTACAAGACAAATAAATTAATAGTGATTATTTAAATCAAAGTTGCTTCTGATCCATGAGAATAAACTTTATTATCTCTAACTTGCCTCTCACACACAGACACACATTCATATAAATATATAAAATATATATACGTTAAATTTAATTTTGTGCAGTGTGTGTTAAAGCAATACAAGGGAAACTGCACAATACAATGCAAGGGAAACTACGCAAAGGAGGGGGCTGTTCCCTCTACAAGATACTCGAGGATCTTTGCTTTGGATCAAATATTATAGCGGAGCTATATAATCTTTGCTTTGGATTTCAGCGGGTCGCGTTTCGCATTAAGAAATGGCGGCCGTGACGTTCCGTCACGTACTGCACGTCAGTCCATTGGATTTCGGAGGAGTGGTCTATCTTACTCTGCTATAAGATCTTTGTTCCCAATATCTATCCCTGAAAAAGTCAATATGACATTGCTGTCAGTCGGAGTTTGCTGTGTACTAATTGCTTTCAGTGGAGACTGCTGTTCAAAAATACTAATTGCTATTAGCCACATTGAGACATCCTGTGCAGCAATGATGATGTAGGGATCATTACTAATCAAGTGGGTTGCTGTGTTCTGGATGATGCCATGTCTCTTGATTTTTCTTCAAGGTAAATCCAGCTATTGACAGGTGCTATCGAAAACAAGTTCAGATTCATCTCAGTTTTCTATTATGTAAAATTTTAGTTTCCTTAATTCTTATTTATGCACCATGTATGTTTAGATTTATATGCAGATATTGTATATTTCCACCTCTAAAGCTATAACATAAAGAAAAGTTTGTTTACGATCTTAGGGATTAAATTATTGCAACATTTGGTTTAATGTTCCACTTACGTCCATGTATATGAACAGCAGCATTTCTTTTAATGCTTAGAAAAGTTCTCAGAGGTGTACTTCCAGTCAAGTTCTATAAGAATAAAGGCAGAAGATATTTTTTTAAGGCAGATAATATTTTTCTCTGTGTTAATTTACTTTGAGGCAACTTTAGGTGAATGGGAAATACTATTTTGTAATAATTTAATCATCAGTTCCAGGTATTATTGGCAAGCAATATAAGACCTGAACCACATGGGCGTTCTAATTGTTGCTGAGAAAACAATCTGATGCTACCTTCTTAACCCACTGCAATACAAGTGGGGGAATCTACCTCAACACCAAATAGTTAAGATCATGTTCAGGTCGATAACCTATCAGTACTGGGGTGTCATAAGGAAAATTACTCAGCGATCTATGCTCCATTTTATCGGTCACAATTAAAAAGCAAAAGAATGACAAATTCAAGTTTGCTTATGACTCAAAGTTAGTTTGGACACTGAGTAAGATGATACAAACGTCCTCCAAAAGTATGTCGACAGATTAAATGAGGCGGCATGAAGATGGGACCCAATGTAAACAATCTCTATTTATTCCCTTTGATTTGACAAATTAGGCAATGTTTAAATAATTTGGAGTTATGTTAATTTTAGATGGTAATTCCTGTGTACTATTTCACAAAAAAAATTGTGTCCACTTGCAGCACGCAGTTCTAAGTGCAAATGACATGTTAGCCTTCATTACAAAAGTTGAGTATGAGTTATGTGATTTTGCTGCAATTGTGCAGGGCGTTCATAAGACAATATCTAGGGTGGCACTGTGGCGCAGCAGTAGAGCTGTGACCACATGGGTTTTCTCCGGATGCTCTGGTTTCCTCCTACATTTCAAAGACTAGCAGGTTTGTAGGCTAATTGTCTTCTGTAAATTCCTGTATGTGCCCTTCCTCGTGTATACGGAGTGGATGCGAAAGTGGAATATCATCAAACTAGTGTACGGGTGATGGATGGTCGGTGTGAACTCGTTGGGCCAAAGGGCCTGTTTCCATGTTGTTTTTTTTTAAATTAATCTAAACCTGCAGTACTGTGTATCATTTTGCTGCCTGTACCTGATAAAGAATGTCCTAGCCAAGGATATGGGGCAGACATTGAATGAGTGAAACTGTGACATTGAATCAGGAGATGTGGAGTCAGTATGGATAGAACTAAGGAATTGTAAGGGTAAAAATACCCTAATGGGACTTATCTACAGGCCTCCAAGCAGTAGCCTAGATGTAGGGTGCAAGTTGAATCAGGAGTTAAAATTGGCAGGTAGTGAAGGTAATGCTACGGTTGTTATTGGAACCCAAGAAAGGGAGTTTGTGGAGTGCCTACATGATGGATTCTTAGACCAACTTTATAGAAGCCTACCAGGGAGATGGCAATTCTGGATTTGGTGTTATGTAATGAACCGGATTTAATAAAGGAATGAGGTTAAGGAGCCATTAGGAGGTAGTGACTACAATATGGTCAATTTTAATCTACAATTGGCGAGGGAGAAGGGCAAATTGGAGGTGTCAGTGTTATGGTTGAATAAAGGGGACTATGGAGCCATTATGGAGGAGCTGGCCAAAGTTGACTGGATAGATACCTCAGCAGGGATGACAGTGGAACAACAATGGCAGGTATTTCTGGGAATAATACACAAGGTGCAGGATCAGTTCATTCCAAAGACGAATAAAGATTCCAAGGGGAGTAAGGGGCGACCGTGGCTGACAAGGGACGTCAGGGACAATATAAAAATAAAAGAGAAGAAATACAACATAGCAAAGATGAATGTGAAGCAAGAGGATTGGGTAATGTTTAAAGAGCAACAGAAGATAACTAAAAAGGCAATACAGGGAGAAAAGATGAGGTACGAAGGTAAGTAGCCAAGAATAGAAAGGAGGATAGTAATAGGTTTTTAGGTATGTGAAGAGGAAAAAAATAGTTAAGACCAAAGTTGGACCTTTGAAGACTGAAAAAGGTGAATTTATTATGGGGACAAGGAAATGGCAGGTTAGTTGAACAGGTACTTTGGATCCGTTTTCACAAAGGAGGACAGAAACAATCTTCCTCATATACTAGTGGCCAGAGTATCTGGGGCGATGGAGGAACTGAAGGAAATCCGCATAGGAAGGAAATGGTGTTGGATAGACTGGTGGGACTGAAGGCTGATAAATCCACAGGGCCTGATGGTCTGCATCCCAAGGTAGTTAAGGAGGTGGCTCTAGAAATTGTGGACGCATTGGTGATCATTTTCCAATGTTCTATAGATTTATGATCAGTTGCTGTTGATTGGAGGGTAGCTAATGTTATCCTGCTTTTTAAGAAAGGCGGGAGAGAGAAAACAGGGATTTATAGACCAGTTAGCCAGACATTGGGGGTGGGGAAGATGCTGGAGTCAATTATAAAAGATGAAATAGCGGCACATTTGGATAGCAGTAACAGGATTGGTCTGAGTCAACACATGGATTTACAAAGGGGAAATCATGCTTGACTAATCTTCTGGAATTTTTTGAGGAAATAACTAGGAAAATGGACAAGGGAGAGCCAGTGGATGTAGTGTACCTGGACTTTCAGAAAGCATTTGGAAAGGTCCCACATAGGAGATTAGTGGGCAAAATTAGGGCACATGGTTTTGGGGGTAGAGTGCCGACATGGATAGAAAATTTGTTGGCAGACAGGAAACAATGGGTAGGGATTAACGGGTCCCGTTCAGAATGGCAAGCAGTGACTAGTGGGGTAACGCAAGGCTCGCTGCTGGGACCGCAGCTAATTACAATATATATCAATGATTTAGATGAAGGGATTCAAAGTAACATTAGCAAATTTGCAGATGACGCAAAGCTGGGTGGCAGTGTGAACTGTGAGGCGGATGCTATGAGAATGCAGGGTGACTTGGACAGGTTGTGTCCCTTCCTGCTCCACCGGTGGTGGCTTTCCCGCCTCATGCACAAACTCCTCTCTCCCCTCCTCACAGTAACTTGTCTATCATCTCCCCCACCACCGGACGTGAGGCGGCCACACGTGCGTGGGTTTCAGTGGAGGCCCAGTCGGGGCCCTGGTCCCATCACTCTCTCCCTCATCACTCACCCCTCTTTCCCGCCCGCCCTCTGCAGCAATGGCGGTCCCGTCTACCCATCCCCCCGGGTCCCTCTCCTCCACCGCCGCTATTGCGGTAACTCACCATCACGGCTTTCTCGGAGGGGATCTTCTCCATCAGCTCATCGAAACTCGTGGTGCCCACCGTAACGAATCCTGGCGGCAGTGATGCAGGCAGGCAGGTAGGTGGGCAGGACCGGGGGGCCGAGCGGCAGCAGCGCGTGGGCGGACAGGACAGGAACAGGCCGAGCGGCGGCTGAGCTGGAGTGGGCAGAGGGAGGTAGGGAGGTAGGGAGAGTCGGGTTGCAGAGTGGCTGAGCGAAGTTTGAGTAACACACACACACACACACGATGCAAACTGGTCCAATCGTGAAGTCAACGGGATCTAAACCACAGCTAACAATGAATGTCGTGTGGAGGAAGGAACTGCAGATGGATGGAGGAAGGGAGTGACTGAGTGTAGGTGAGAGAAGAGGGAGGGAGAGGTGGGAAGGGAGGGGGAGGGAGAGGTGAGGGAGGGATTGGGGAGGAGAGGAGGAAAGGGGAAAGATCCTGGGGAGGTGAGGAGGGAGTGTGGGGTGGATTGAGGCAGAGGAAGAGGTAGGGAGGGGGAGGTGGAATGTGGGGGAATTGAGGAGTGGGGGAGGAGGGGGAATAGAGGAGGGGGGTATGGAGGAGGTAGGGAGTGGGGAATCGAGGGAGCGGAGGGCAGTGGGGGTGTCAGGAGAGATAGTGGGGGGGATAGGGGACGATAGAGGTATCGGAGGGGGGTAGGGAGGGGTGAGGAGTTATGGAGGTGACTGAAGGTAGTGTAAAGTAGAGGAAGGGAGAGGTGAGGGAGGGATTGGGGAGGGGAGGAGGAGAGGGGAAAGAAGTGGAAGGGTGAAGAGGAGGGGAGGGAGTGCTGGGGGATGAGGGGAAATGAGCTGTGCCTGCGCAGTTGGGGGCTATGCGTGAGTGGTGCAATATTGCGTTGGGGAACGTATTGGGCTGGGGGAACGGGTGTGTGGTGGAATATTGCATTGGGGAACGAGTTGCTTCGGGGGACCAGGCCTCTCGTGTGAGAGGGACCCCCCACTTAGCCTAGTAATTATTATATGCAAGGAAATTTTAACTTTTGATCTATAATATTAGTAAAATGTTCTTTGGAAAACTAGGCTTTCTCTTACCTTTATTTTTTTCATTGTAAATAATCTGTTTTTAACAGCCACTGAATTAATAAAAATAACATCTCAATCGTATCTTTCATAAGTGCATGCCAACCTAATATGTTTTACAATATTTTTGATCTGTGGTTGCTGGTCTAATGTAAGAAAGAGCAGCTAATTTGGGCACAACAGGTCGCACAAAAAGTGACAAGTTTATTTGACCTTTTTCTTTGTCATGGGAAAATTGGCAATGTCTCTAAAGATAACTCTCCTGCTCCATATCCACTAAAGGGGATACATTAGACTGTGGTATAATGTTTCAACTGGGAAGCCACATCTCAAACAAAGCTTTTAAGAAGGAACTGCAGATGCTGCAAAATCGAAGGCACACAAAAATGCTGGAGAAACTCAGCGGGTGCAGCAGCATCTATGGAGCGAAGGAAAAAGGCAACGTTTCGGGCCGAAACCCTTCTTCAGACTGATCGGGGGTGGGGGGGGCGGGGAGAAGAAAGGAAAAAGGAGGAGGAGCCCGAAGGCTGGGGGATGGGAGGAGACAGCAGGAGGGCTGAGGAAGGGGAGGAGACAGCAAGGACTAACAAAATTGGGAGAATTCAATGTGCATCTCAAACAAAGCTGTTGCCTCTCAGTGACACCAAAGTCAATTTTCAGGCATTTGTTGCACCCGAATGAACCATAGCTGCCTCATTATATGCTTTGTTTCTCCTGAGTGAGATAATGCTTCAGTGGCTAAAAGAAAATAACTCAAAGAGTAAATAAAAATTGTTGTTGTGTGCGACCCAAAGGTCCCGGTTCCATCTGGTTAGCACAAGAGGTCATTCATAGCAAGAATATTTATTACACTACTCCTCAGACATTGCCCCAACGAGAAGGATGCCTGGAAACCCTGTCAACAGCAATTAATCTTGTGGAGGAACATTTCCAATCAAGTTTAAAGAGCCCTTCCCAAGGACATCATTCACACATCATTCTTGCACTTAGCAGCCAGAGGAAGAAACAGAGGCATGTCTGAGCTGATGAATATTTTAAAGATCTTTAGTCCAAGGACTTAAGGTTACAATACATTAAAGTTGACCTGTAGATAGTTTTGTGAACTACATTGGAAAATGTATTAGAAATTGTGCATTTATCATAAGGGTTTGGATGAAACATCCGCGAATGTACATCATCCTAAAATGTGCAATATGCTGAAATCAACCATATTAATTTAACGACATGGCACACAAAGCCTCAGCAGCAGTTTAGACATGTCTGGGAATCTGCCCAGCAATGAATGTGTTAATAAATATTTGCATTGCTTTGATTTATACAATAATGTGTATCACACCAAATAAGACCTAGGTCTGCAGTCAGTGAATTAAAGTGTGGTTTCTGATGCTCAACAACTTGATATTCAACATTAAGAAAATCATGAGCTCTTTAATCAGTTAGCCTGTCTAATGATCTGAACTTGCCCCATTACTCTGGTGCTAACTGACTTGATGATCCAGCAAAAGCTCATTTACTTAAAATTTCTGCCTTGTTTTCAATTCCCTCTATAGCTTCAGGACGCCACTCCTATAACCCCCACCAGACCTGTAGCTGTGAACTCCTACAATTCTGGTTTCTTGTGTCTCCCTGATTTAAATCACTCCACCACTGGAGACGATGCCTGGACTGCCTGGCCTCTGCTGAAATTTATACCCAAATCCTCGTAATTTCTCTACTTTCACCTTTCCTCTTGCGACACAGTGGCACGGTTAGAGGATCTGCTGCCTCTGAAACCCAGCAACCAGGGTTTGATCCTGATCTTCAGAACTGTCTGTGGGGTTTGCACATTCTCCTGTGACCATGTGAGTTTCCTCCAGGTGCTCTGGTTACCTCCAACATCACAAAGATGCACCTTCTTTGATTAGCTGTATGAGTAGAGTTTTAAAATAGGATCCAACATGTATACTGTATTACTATGTAACTTAATTTGTAATGTATTTAAGACCACATGGAGGTGCACCTGATCTCCATAATTTACTAAACACTGGGGTCGGTTGCAACTTGCATCAATCCCCTCAGCTTTATAGTATGATTATATTTAAGCACCTTTGTTAATGAGGTAAGTGTGATCAAGTGGATCATTTTATTGTACTTAACTGAGTTTATGTATTTATTTTTAATTGCTTTTATAAAATTGTTAGGGGCTTTTCATACGTCTCTGGTCATCAATCTAAGATTTCCACACACTTACAATTTTGGTCCCTCCTGCATCCTCAGTTTTATTCAGTGCTGTTTAGAGACAGTGGAAAGGCATTGGGCATGACAGGCTTTTAGATGGCCATCAGGTAAGTGTGGGTGGGCCCATATTTTCTGACACCCAGAGTCTAGAAACTGCTGGCAAACTGACCTGCCTCACAGACTGACCGCAGCAGCAACCCTGACCATAGGTTGGGAGCCGCCGGTTAACACAGGCTAAGTGTATTTGCAGGATAAGCACTGAGGTGACTGTGAGGCTTCGGCCTGGTCCAGCTTCATGACAGTAACCTGATTAATTAAGGTAAAGTTTATACAAAGACAAAGATAATTTGCTTCAATTGTAAAATGTCTCAGAATCCAGAAGTTGCCTGAGCTTTACTTGCTAAATATGAAGATATTTCGAAATGTTAATGCCCCTGTCCCACTTAGGAAACCTCTATGAGTCACCAGGGGTTTTGGTCACTCGCCTGGAAAGCCTCGACCGAAGCGTGAGCTGCATCTACTGACCAATACCGACCGCACACACACACAAACAAACACATCGCGAAGGTGGGGGCCAGGGTCAGGGGAGGAGCGCTGTCTGCGCGATGAAGAGGAAGGTAAACGGCTGCCACAGAGCACGGTAAGTCCTTTAGAGAGCGCGGGAGGGAGGGAGAGAAGGGGAAGAAGGGGAGAGAAGGACAGAGAAGGGGCGAGAGAAGGACAGAGAAGGGAAGAGAAGGGGGAGAGAGGAGAGAGGGGGAGAAGGAGTGGAGACAGTTTTAAGAAGTTTAATAAAGTTAGCGGGCGTTTTACCTTCCGGCGGATCTTGTAGGTCCTGAAAACGAAAGATCCTATAGGATCTCTGCTGAAAACTCCAATGAGCCTTCGACTGCCTGTAAGTAAATGGCAACCCCACTACACTAGCTTCGACCAAACGGCAACCTAATTTTAGTCGAGGCCGGTTTTGATTTTGTTGAAATAATCACAGGACAATAGAAGAAGCCTCGATTACGCGAAAACCACTTTCGACCATTAGGGAGAGTGATCAAAATCACCGGGAACCTCCGGGAACCTCATGGAAACCTTCGGTGGGGCACAAGGTCACCAGAGGTTTCCGTTCAGGTTTCCTAAGTGGGACAGGGGCATAACTTTCTTCCAATTCTTCAATCTAAATAGTATTTTAAAGAATTTGGATTGATATCTGGCAGTCGTGTTGCTGGTAATGTTAACTGATTGTATATCCAAAGCTTTAACATATTAATCCATTGTCTTTTATAAGAATTACAATAAAATAGCCGGCAAGAAAACCTCATAAAAAATGCTGAATTTCGACCCATTCATAGAAACATAGAAATATAGAAATTAGGTGCAGGAGTAGGCCATTCGGCCCTTCGAGCCTGCACCGCCATTCAATATGATCATGGCTGATCATCCAACTCAGTATCCCGTACCTGCCTTCTCTCCATACCCCCTGATCCCCTTAGCCACAAGGGCCACATCTAACTCCCTCTTAAATATAGCCAATGAACTGGCCTCAACTACCCTCTGTGGCAGAGAGTTCCAGAGATTCACCACTCTCTGTGTGAAAAAAGTTCTTCTCATCTCGGTTTTGAAGGATTTCCCCCTTATCCTTAAGCTGCGACCCCTTGTCCTGGACTTCCCCAACATCGGGAACAATCTTCCTGCATCTAGCCTGTCCAACCCCTTAAGAATTTTGTAAGTTTCTATAAGATCCCCTCATAATCTCCTAAATTCTAGAGAGTATAAACCAAGTCTATCCAGTCTTTCTTCATAAGACTGTCCTGACATCCCAGGAATCAGTCTGGTGAACCTTCTCTGCACTCTGTCTATGGCAATAATGTCCTTCCTCAGATTTGGAGACCAAAACTGTACGCAATACTCCAGGTGTGGTCTCACCAAGACCCTGTACAATTGCAGTAGAACCTCCCTGCTCCTATACTCAAATCCTTTTGCAATGAAAGCTAACATACCATTTGCTTTCTTTACTGCCTGCTGCACCTGCATGCCTACCTTCAATGACTGGTGTACCATGACATCCAGGTCTCGCTGCATCTCCCCCTTTCCCAATCGGCCACCATTTAGATAATAGTCTGCTTCCCCGTTTTTGCCACCAAAATGGATAACCTCACATTTATCCACATTATACTGCATCTGCCAAACATTTGCCCACTCACCCAGCCTATCCAAGTCACCTTGCAGTCTCCTAGGATCCTCCTCACAGCTAACACTGCCCCCCAGCTTAGTGTCATCCGCAAACTTGGAGATATTGCCTTCAATTCCCTCATCCAGATCATTAATATATATTGTAAATAGCTGGGGTCCCAGCACTGAGCCTTGCGGTACCCCACTAGTAACTGCCTGCCATTGTGAAAAGGACCCGTTTACTCAACAGTGATATTTAATCTATAGCCTCTTTCCATTATTTAGTTAGATAGCAATACATGCTGGCATTTAATTATACATTATTACCACAAAGTAGAGTTATCCCTGTGGAATCTGAGACTTCCCAAACCACTTGAGAGCCAATTCAATAATTTTGAAGTTAGTCCAGTTATAAAAATGGAAACTTAAAAGCTATGTTTAGTGGTTAAAAACAGAAATGGAAACTTCAGCAGGTCTAGTTTTATGTTGTCATGTGTACCAAAATGAAAATGTTGTTTTGCATGCTATACAGGCAAATAATACAATACCTAATTACCTCAGGTAGTTCTAAAGAGAAAATAAACAGAGTGCAGAATATAATGTTACAGTTTCAGATAAACTGCAGATAAAATAAAGTGCAAGAGTAAATTGGAAGATTGGGAATTCATCCTTAGAATATGCGCAGTCCATTTAGAGAGAGCTGTTCTCATGCTATTTTGGCAATAGTTTGGAATGACTCATACATATCCATTGGAGCCAGCGTTAGTATTTTGATTGCAGATCCAGCAGTTATTTTATACAATTCAAACTGAAGATCAAAGCTGGGACCCGGCTTTAACTCCATTTTATACAGTGTATAATGTGTGCGCCTGCTGAGAAAGTTCTGAATCAATTCATATGTTTCTGCTAATGGCAGAACTTGTCAATAACTTGGCAACTTGCCTTCCTTACAATTTACTATTTACTACTTGTGGCAATTCCCTTTAATAACAAAAATTGAATTTGAACCATCCAAATATAAAATTATTAACACAGAATTAGAAAAATATACTGCGTAGGCTATTTGACACAAGTACAAAGGTGCAAAGGATCTCACATCTGCATTAAAACATTTTTCGGAAATGTAAAATAAAAATGAAAATGTTGGAAACACTCTACAGGCCAGACAGCATCTGTAGAAAGAGAAACAGTAAACCTGTCAGGTCCAGGACTCTTCCTATCAAGGCTCCTGGCCTAAACATTAAGTATTTTTATTTCTGCAGATGCTTCCTAATCTGCTGAATGTTTCCAATTTCAGATCGTTTTTGTAAAACTGAATGCATGCTTAATAACTTTCAGATTCCGTTACTGGGCAATGTATATTTTGATGTATATTTCTTTTAGTTTTGTGGCCACATGCTTCAACTAATTTGGGTGTGAGCATACAATTCATTAAATGATCAATTACATCTTTTTTAGCAAAAGGCATCAACTTTAAATGTTACCTCTTGTTTTCTCCTTACAATGCTCAATCAGTTGTGTGTTTCCAGAATTCCCCCCTTTTCCTCACATAATTCTACTTCCATTAACCAGACAGAAACTGGGCATTTCTGACTGATGGACTTCCTTAAGTACATAATAAACAACTTTATTTCTCCCTTAACATCAGTCTGAAGAAGGGTCTCGACCCAAAACCCATTCCTTCTCTCCAGAGATGCTGCCTGTCCCGTGGAGTTACTCCATCATTTTGTGCCTACCTTCGATTTAAACCAGCATCTGCAGTTCTTTCCGACAAACTTTATTTCTCGACTGTTTCTCTTATTTCCCCTCTTTATTTCTCAACTTCGGAGGCAGTGCCAGTTAACATTAAACTCACTTTATTTTTCCCAGAGAGGTTGAAATAAATTAAAACCAGCAGTATCAACACATCAATTTGTAGGTACGTACTCCTGTGCCAATGCTAATCTACCAGTGAACATGTATCCAAATTGAACATAGTGAGGATTTTTTCCAAGCATTTTGTTTCTGCCACAGCTGAATAATCTCTTTCACTTAGGAAAGTGGTTGTGACCATCAGTCTTGCATTGGAAAGCTGTTATGGCTCACTCAACTCGTGTTTTTTTTTATTATTAGTTCCCTGCTCTTGTAATATACTTTTAATTTCAAGGCAGAAAGGGGCCATTCGACCCACCAAGTCTATATCAGCTCTCAGAGCTTTCGCATCAATCCAATTTCCCCACCTCTTTCCCTGTAACACCGTTCCTTCAACTACAGCCCAAACATCCATGCCCACACTGAAAATAGTAGTCTAACTGTGAAGAAAAATGTATACTCAACAGCAAATGCAATATATAGCAAATATTCGAAGGAGCTTTACTGGGCAGATTTTGATTCCTGTCCCCATAAGGAGATATGGGGATAGAGAGCCAGAACGTTGGCAAATGCATTTGGCATCAGGAAACATCCTAAATGAATTATGAGTGATAAGACACACGAAGAAACCACAAAAAACAGCATCTGCTGAAAATAGAGCATCAAGGCTGAATAAATACTCAGAGGTTCAGTGTTGTCAGCCCACCATGCGCATGCCAAATATCAAGAACCCATCTGTACTTATCCCAGCACCTGCTCTGTAACTTATTTTGCCTTGGCAATTCCAAAGTTTGTCTAAACACTTCTTAAATGTTGTGAGAATACCTGCTTCCAAACTCCCCTCAGGTTGTGAGTTCCAGATTCCAACCACACTATCGGTGAAAGATATCTTTCTCTTTCTTTATAACCACCACAATGCCTACCTTCAATCCAGACTTACAAATCTTGGCCTGCCTTAACTCCCAATGCAGATGCTAGCACCAAATTCAGAACAAAGATCAAGCATCTTTGACACTCGCCACATCTTCCCATCTCCCCACCTGTCCGCAAAGACCGCTCCCTCCGTAACACCCTTGTCAATTCTTCCCTTCCCTCAAGCACCACCCCCTCCCCGGGCACTTTCCCTTGAAACCGCAAGGGATGCTACACTTGTCGCTTTACCTCCCCCCTCGACTCCATTCAAGAATCCAAGCAGTCGTTCCAGGTGCGACAGAGGTTCACCTGCATCCTCTCCAACCTCATCTATTGCATCCAATGTCAGCTGATCTATATCGGTGAGACCAAGCGTAGGCTTGGCGATCGTTTCGCCGAATACCTCCGTTCGGTCTGCATTAACCAACCTGACCTCACGGTGGCTCAGCACATCAACTCCCCCTCCCATTCCGAATCCGACCTCTCTGTCCTGGGCCTCCTCCATGGCCAGAGTGAGCACCACTGGAAATTGGAGGAACAGCACCTCATAATCCGCTTGGGCAGTCTGCACCCTAGTGGCATAAACATTGAATTCTCCAATTTATGGTAGCCCTTGCTGTCTCCTCCCCTTCTTAGCCCTCCCTCAGCCCCCGGGCTCCTTCTCTTCCTTTTTCCTTTCTTCTCCCTGCCCCCCCCCCCCCCACCCACCCTCCATCAGTCTGAAAAAGGGTTTCAGCCCGAAACGTTGCCTATTTCCTTCGCTCCATAGATGCTGCTGCACCCGCTGAGTTTCTCCAGCATTTTGGTCTACCTTCGATTTTCCAGCATCTGCAGTTCCTTCTTAAGCATCTTTGACTTCTGATTGTGTGAATCTTGCCACTTCTGCAGTGTTGGTTTATGCTCCTGGGGTCAGTGACACTTCCAGCTTTGGTGATGAATCATAAAGGAACAGTTGCCCCACAACCACCTCACTTTTCCAGCTTTCTCCCCCACACCCCCCTACACACACACTCCACTCCATCCATTTGAAGGGGTCCTGACCCAAAATGTCTTTTGTCCATTTCATCCACAGAAACTCCTAACCCCCTTAGTTCAACGAGCAGTTTGTTTTTTAATCAATTGTTCCTCTTCTGAACCTCAATGAGTGTAGGCTCATCATACTCAATCTCTCCTCATGCAACTCTCTCATCTCAGCAATCAACCAAGTAAATCTATTATTCTCAGCAGCCTAGGCTAGTAAACTGCTTCTAAAGTACAATGACCAAAACTGAATAGAACTCCAGCTGTGGTCTAACCAAAGCCTTGCACAATTGTAGCAAAATTACCTTGCCCATATTCCAACCTCATTATAATGAAGGCTGATGCATCATTTGTAGTTCCAATTGTTTGCTGGATGTAGACAGTAAGTTTTTGTGTTCCATGAACCAGCACACAAAGGTTACTATCATATTCAACATACTGCAGGTCTGCACTATTTAAACTTGTTTTCCTTTCTTTTCTTCCAACTAAAGGGAATACATACACTTTATAATTGTGTCCTGCCTGCCATATTCAAGGCATCTCACTTACTCTATTGACATCCCTTTGAAGAACTTTTGCATCCGCATTGCTCAGTCCAACCCATTTCTGTGCCATATAGTAGAATAACACAGCACAGGAATGGCCTCTTCAGCACACAATGTTTGTGCAGAACATGATGCCAAGTTCAACTTATCTCATCTGCCTGTACATGATCTATATCCCTCTAATCCCTGCACTTCCATGTGTTTACCGAAAAGCGTCCTAAGCACCACCATCGTATCTGCCTCCACCACCTCTTCCTGGCAATGCGTTCCATGCCCCCACCACCTACTGTGTAAAAATACTTGGCCAACACATCTCCATTAAACTTTCCTCCTCTCACCTTATAGCTATGTCCTCTAGTGTTGGACATTTCCACCCTGGGGAAAACGATTTGACTTTCGACCCTATCTATGTCTCTTTTTTTTAACAATGAATGTTTTAATCAGGAAAACTGCCATTTGTAACAAAGCTTTTCTTTATATGTTTGGATGCAAAGAAAAACTGTAATGAAACAACAATGTCAATTTGCTACAAAAAAACTTCCTGCCACACTGCCTGCAATGTGGCTCTCTAAAGATTGACCAGGTTAATCAGATCAGTACTGGGTGCACAACATTGCAGGTGCATATTTCAATCTATTTTTCCACTCCTCCATGTGGAATATGATGACTGCTGTTCTGAAAATGCCCTGATCCTCTGGCACCCCAAACACATCTCGGTACTATTTATAACCCGAATCCCAGCCAGCCAAGGATCTCATTGTCACAGAGATCTCTTGGGCATTGGACAGCCACATTCTGATCCCTTAGGTTTCCATTCACAATCCTACCATGGAGGTTTGAGTAAGTTACGTACAAATAAAAGTCAAGATACAGTCTGCAGAAAGGTTTTGACCAGAAACGTTGCCTATTTGTGAGAAAAAACTGCCCAGGGTATCATTGGACTCCCCCTGCCCCCTCTGGAGGACATTTACCACTCAAGATGCCGCAGCAGGACCTGTAATATCGTGAACGACATTACACATCCTTGTCACCACCTTTTCACACTGCTGCCCTCAGGAAAAAGGTACATGTCGCTAAAGTTACGCACTGCCAGACTCAAGAACAGCTTTTACCCATCAGCAATCTTGGAACTGAACTCTGTCTCGGGAGCGGGTTATGGGGGAGGAGGGGGGGGGGGGGGGGGGGGGGGGGGAGACTGTGTTAATTTATGTAAATGTGAATCCATGGGTGTGTTTGGGGAGGGAGGGAGTGTAAAAAGTATGAGTATGTGAATGTTTGAAGTTCTTTTAAATGGAGAGACACAGTAATCTTGTTGTATGTGACACATGCAATGGCAATAAAGCATTCTGATTCCGATTCCTTCGCTCCATAGATGCTGCCTCACCCGCTGAGTTTCTCCAGCATTTTTGTCTACTTTCAAGATTTGTGTTATAGAGAAGTCACATATAATAACTCTTACCACTTAACCCGTAATCTGTGCCCTTGAAGTTTAGATCCCGATGGACTTACTTCAGCCATTCTTTTGAGATCACTTCATCAATTTCTTGGAACTCTGTATCTAACAGATCAATGGGAGTTACTGGTATAGGAATTGGTTTTGGTTTATTATTGTCACATGTATGGGACTCAGTGAAAAACCTTTAGCCAGGAAGATCATACCATATATGAATGCAATAATACCAAACATGAGTCTAAGAGGGAATGCAAAAAGATAAAGAAAACAGAATGCAGAATGTAATGTTGCAGCCACAGAGCAAATGTAGATGAAAAATTGCCATGACAGCCACAAGGTAAATTATAAGATCAGGAATACATCCTTAGTAATGCCAAGTGGAGAGGTTCAAGAAGAAAACTCCCTATCCTCTCGAGGGCTGATAGGGGTGGGCAATAATCATTGGTTTTACTCGCAATGCTGAAACCCCAAGATTATTTCTTTAAGGCACTCTGCCAATCTGCTCCTGCCAAATTAGGTTAGAGAAGAAATGCTACATCTTGCCGATTACAATTTGCATGATATGCTTGCATTTGCAGTAATTGGATGCAGACAGAAACAGATGATGCAAATATGCCCACAGTCTATATTTTACATAATTAATTGGTATTTGGATCCAGTCCCAACATTTTTGAATTTAGGTTTCAAGGTCAGCATAAAATTGGAACTCAACTGCTCTCTTTTGCACTCCTTTAGTACTGCACTGAAAGTGTCAGCCGGCATTGTATGCTTACATCTGTCATGGGAGATGAAGACCCAGACATCTGACCTATAGGCAAGAGAGCTATCACTGAACCATGAAAGATTCATGACATACATAAGGCGTGAAATGTGAAATGTCTCATTAACCTTTTCCACCAACGTTGGAGAAGGTAGAAGATTGAATGTTAGCTTAAGTTTAGGTCATGAGCAAACAAAGATCTATGACAATTCTTGCACATTGGAGCTTTACATGCAGTGCAACTTTATATCCAGTTGCCAACTTTTCTGGGATCTATAGTGGTTCTTCAGGAGCCGTACACCGTTAGATCTGCAACCGTTGAAAATATGAAATTGATACTCATATTGCGAGATAGAAAATTGTCCAATCAAATCTTCATATTCTGATTAATCTAAACTCTGAATGCCCAAGGGATCATGAGTCTCCAGAGTTTGTTGCTTACTTTTCTGTGAACTGACAGATTCTGTGTTGTACATAATAGAAAGGAATGTTTTATGTGGTACATAAATAAATCATTTAAAAATCATGTTGGTATATGGAGAGAACAGTATTTGTCAAACTTCTAATCTAAATGGTTTGTGTGTTTGAAAACTGCTCAGTCTCAAGGAATTCTAACTGGAGATCTTGTACTGTGATCTAATATTCCATTACTTTCATAGTAAGCTTCCATTCCCTGTAGTCTCTAGCTAACGGAGAATTCTGCAACTATTCCTTGTCCTATTCATCCATCCATTACAGGTGTACAGATTTCGAGCCCATGGAGGCTAAGACAAATTGGATCCAAAGTTGGCTTGGCCATAGAGAACAGAGGGTAATGATGGAAGAGTACTTTTGTAATTAGAAGCCTATGACCAGCAATGCGATCTATGTTCGCTCTGATTTATTTTTTATGGGACTTTCAGGGAACTGTAATATAAAAATTCCCTACCATTTACCATGTGATATAATGTTGAGGCTTTTATCAGCATTAAAGGGCCTGCCATCTTTCCCCACTGCGGCGAAACCTAATTTCCACGTATCATCTGTTTAATAATCCAAATTTAGAGCCCATGGAGTCCAAGATAGAGAACAGAGAGTAATGATGGAAGTGCTCGACTATGTTCGCATTTATTTTGATGGGACTAAACTCGCAGCATAAAGTCGAAACGTGGTCCTAGGAGGGGGAGGTTCCCGCATACTCGCGGCCTCAGTTTGGTCGAGGAAGATTTTTCAGCATGCTGAAAAATTTTCCGCGAGTAAAAATTGGTCGGCATGGTTCTTTTGAACTCATAGTGCAGTTGAATGGGGTCATGTTAAATGCCTGCTAAACTTTCTTAAAAGTTGTCTGGCTTCTTAAAAGTGTTCCACTTCTTCTCTTCCCCCCCTTTCCTCTCCCCCTCTCTCTCCTTCTCTCCCCCCCCCACCACCCGCGCTCCTTAAAGGACTTACCATACATTGTGCCAGCCGTCTTTTACCTTCCTGTTCATCGCGAGTGTGAATTTCAGACAGCACTACCCCGCTTTCCCTGGCCCCCGCCTTTGCGATGTGTTTGTGCGTGTGTGTTGATGGTCGATCCAGCTAGTGGTTTCATCGCTGACGATCGATCCAGCTCGAGGTTTTTCAGGTGAGTGCCCTCGAGCTTGAAGGTCGAAGACAGTCGCTAAATAGTCGCGTTAGTGACACAGGCCCTTAAGGCACTGGTAAGATGGCATTTGAAGTGTTGTGAGCAGTTTTTGGCCCCATATCTGAGGAGGGATCCATAGATACATAGACAATAGGTGCAGGAGGAGGCCATTCGATCTTTCGAGCCAGCACTGCCTTTCAATGAGACCATGGCTGATCATCCACAATCAGTGCCGTATTCCTGACTTCTTCCCGTACCCCTTGATTCTGCTATCCCTATGAGCTCTATCTAACTCTCTTTTGAATGCATCGAATGAATCGGCCTCCACTGAGGCAGAGATTTCCACAAATTCACAACTCTCTGTGTGAAAATGTTTTTCCTCATCTCAGTTATAAATGGCCTACCCCTTATTCTTTAACTGTGGCCCCTGGTTCTGGACTCACCCAACATCGGGAACATGTTTCCTGCATCAAGCGTGTCCAATCCTTTAATAACTTTATATGTTTTTATAAGATATCCTCTCGTCCTTCTATGTGCTGGTGTTGGTAAAGGTACAGAGGAAGTTTATGAGAATGATCCTGGGGTGACTGGGTTAACATGAGGAGCATTTGGCAGTTCTGAGCCTGTACACACTGGAGTTTAGAAGGATGAGGAGGGACCTCATTGAAATTAACCAAATAGTGAAAGGCCTGGATAGAGTGGGCATGGAGAGGCTGTTTCCACTAGTGTTTAGTTTATTAGTTTAGAGGTACAGTGTGGAAACAGGCCCTTTAGCCCACCGAGTCCGCTCTGACCAATAACCCCCCTGCACTAGCACTATTCTAAACACTAGGGACAATTTTACAATTTTTGAGTTGTAATGGTTGAGTTCTTCATTAGAATGGAGAGTGACATAATTAATTCAGAAATAAGGGTTCTGAACTTAACGAAAGGTGAAGAAAGCGAATGGTATGTTAGCTTTCATAGCAAAAGGATTTGAGTATAGGAGCAGGGAGGTGCTACTGCAGTTGTACAGGGTCTTGGTGAGACCACACCTGGAGTATTGCATACAGTTTTGGTCTCCAAATCTGAGGAAGGACATTATTGCCATAGAGGGAGTGCAGAGAAGGTTCACCAGACTGATTCCTGGGATGTCAGGACTGCCTTATGAAGAAAGACTGGATAGACTTGGTTTATACTCTCTAGAATTTAGGAGATTGAGAGGGGATCTTGTAGAAACTTACAAAATTCTTAAGGGGTTGGACAGGCTAGATGCAGGAAGATTGCTCCCGATGTTGGGGAAGTCCAGGACAAGGGGTCACAGCTTAAGGATAAGGGGGAAATCCTTTAAAACCGAGATGAGAAGAACTTTTTTCACACAGAGAGTGGTGAATCTCTGGAACTCTCTGCCGCAGAGAGTAGTCGAGGCCAGTTCATTGGCTATATTTAAGAGGGAGTTAGATGTGGCCCTTGTGGCTAAGGGGATCAGAGGGTATGGAGAGAAGGCAGGTACGGGATACTGAGTTGGATGATCAGCCATGATCATATTGAATGGTGGTGCAGGCTCGAAGGGCCGAATGGCCTACTCCTGCACCTAATTTCTATGTTTCTATGTTTCTATGTAACTTTGAGGGTACGAGACGTGAATTGGCCAAGATAGACTGGCAATTGATTCTTAAAGGGTTGATGGTGGATATGCAATGGAAGGCATTTAAAGACTGCATGGATGAACTAGAACAATTGTTCATCCCAGTTTGGGAAAAGAATAAATCAGGGAAAGTAGTGCATCCATGGATAACAAGGGAAATCAGGGATAGTATCAAAACAAAAGATGAAGCATACAAATTAGCCAGAAAAAGCCAGAAAAAGCAGCCTACCAGAGGACTGGGAGAAATTCAGAGTCCAGCAGAGGAGGACAAAGGGCTTAGTTAGGAAAGGGAAAATACATTATGAAAGAAAACTGGCAGGGAACATAAAAACTGACTGCAAAAGTTTTTATAGATATGTGAAGAGAAAAAGTTTAATTAAAACAAATATAGGCCCCTTGCAGTCAGAAACAGGTGAATTGATCATGGGGTACAAGGACATGGCAGACCAATTGAATAACTACTTTTGTTCTGTCTTCACTAAGGAAGATAAATAATCTGCCGGAAATAGCAGGGACCGGGGGTCAAATGAGATGGAGGAACTGAGTCAAATCCAGGTTAGCCGGGAAGTGGTGTAAGGTAAATTGAATGGATTGAAGGCCGATAAATCCCCAGGGCCAGATAGGCTGGATCCCACAGTACTTAAGGAAGTAGCCCCAGAAATAGTGGATGCATTAGTGATAATTTTTCAAAACTCTTTAGATTCTGGAGTAGTTCCTGAGGATTGGAGGGTAGTTATTGTAACCCCACTTTTTGAAAAGGAAGGGAGAGAGAAAACGGAGAGTTACAGACCAGTTAGTCCAACATCGGTAGTGGGGAAACTGCTAGAGTCAGTTATTAAAGATGGGATAGCAGCACATTTGGAAAGAGGTGAAATCATTGGACAAAGTCAGCATGGATATATGAAAGGTAAATCATGTCTGACGAATCTTATAGAATTTTTCGAGGATGTAACTAGTAGAGTTGGTAAGGGAGAACCAGTGGATGTGTTATATCTGGACTTTCAGATGGCTTTCGACAAGGTCCCACATTAGCGATTAGTATACAAACCTAAAGCACATGGTATTGGGGTTTCAGTATTGATGTGGATAGAGAACTGGCTTGTAGACAGGAAGCAAAGGGTAGGAGTAAACGGGTCCTTTTCAGAATGGCAGGCAGTGACTAGTGGGGGACCGCAAGGCTCAGTGCTGGGACCCCAGTTATTTACAATATATACTAACGATTTGGATGAGGGAATTGAATGCAACCTCCCCCAATTTGCAGATGACATGAAGCTGGGGGGCAGTGTTAGCTGTGAGGAGGATGCTAGGGGGCTGCAAGGTGACTTGGATAGGCTGGGTGAGAGGGCAAATGCATGGCAGAGGCAGTATAATGTGGATAAATGTGAGGTTATCCACTTTGGTGGCAAAAACAGGAAAGTAGACTATTATCTGAATGGCGGCCGATTAGGAAAAGGGGAGATACAATGAGACCTTGGTGTCATGGTACATCAGTCATTGAAAGTAGGCATGCACGTGCAGCAGGCAGTAAAGAAAGCGAATGGTATGTTAGCATTCATAGCAAAAGGATTTATAGGGAGGACTTTCATATGCAGAAAGACTGGGTAGACTCGGCTTGTACTCGGAGATTTTGTAAGATTTTTGGGCATCTCCAGAAACTGACAAAATTCTTAAGGGGTTGGACAGAGGGAGATGCAGAGAAGGTTCACCAGATGTTCCTGGGAAGTCAGGACAAGGGGTCACAGTTTATGGGTAAGAGGGAAGACTCGGTTTGTACTCGGTTTTAGAAGATTGAGGGGGCATCTTATAGAAACTTACAAAAATTCTTAAGATGGGAAAATCATTTTTTTCACAGAGAGTGGTGAATCTGTGGAATTCTCTGCCACAGAGAAGGCAGATGCAGGACACTGAGTTGGAAGATCAGCCATGATCATATTGAATTGCGGTGCAGGGACTCGATTCGTTGCTGTACCGAATGGCCTACTCCTGTACCTATTTTCTATGTTTCTATGTTAAACCCAACAGGAAAAAATGGTTCAGCCTTGACTAACAAAAGAAGTGAAAGATTGTGCTACATCCAATGAAAAGGCCCAGCATGTTGCCAAAAACTGTTGTACGTCTGATGATTGGGAACATTTCAGAATTCCGTCGCAACATCAATGAGCAAAAGTAGAATATGAGAAAATCCTGATGGATGCGTAAAAAGGAAAAGATTAGTAGAATTTAATGTGAGCCGAATACAGACCATAACACAATAAATAATGCTGGAGAATAAGGAAATAGAGACATTAAATAAATATTGACTTTCTCCATAGAATACAATACAGAAAACCTGCCAGCAATAGTCAAAAACTATGAGTACGAGTGAATGAAGAATTGACAGAAAAATACAATCATTCATGAAAATCATCATATATTATATATATGATCATATATAAATCATGTATAAAATCATAATAATTACTGGAATTTGAATGTCTGCAGCTTCGCAGAGCACGATGACCTGTATCCAAATAACCATATAACCATATAACAATTACAGCACAACCATATAACATATAACAATTATAGCAGGCCATCTCGGCCCTACAAGTCCGTGCCGACACAACTTTTTTTCCCTTAGTCCCACCTGCCTGCACTCATACCATAACCCTCCGTTCCCTTCTCATCCAGATGCCTATCCAATTTATTTTTAAATGATACCAACAAACCTGCCTCCACCACTTCCACTGGAAGCTCATTCCACACCGCTACCACTCTCTGAGTAAAGAAGTTCCCCCTCTTGTTACCCCTAAACTTCTGTCCCTTAATTTTGAAGTCATGTCCTCTTATTTGAATCTTCCCTATTCTCAAAGGGGAACGCTTGTCCACATCAACTCTATCCCTCTCATCATTTTAAAGACCTCTATTAAGTCCCCCCTTAACCTTCTGCGCTCCAGAGAATAAAGACCTAACTTATTCAACCTTTCTCTGTAACTTAGTTGTTGAAACCCAGGCAACATTCTAGTAATGTTTTGAAAGATAAGGCAGCAGAGATGGTGGATTCCCAGGTTATCATCCTCTAAAATTCTATTCATTCTCGATGGATTTTCACAGACTAAGTAGAATGAAATTACACGAGGAGAGAAAGGGAAAACAGAAAGTTATGGACCAGTAAATGGTACTTGGAAACTAAAATAAGACTGGGCAGAATCGACATGGATTTATAAAAAGGAAATTATGTTTGAAAGATCTGTTTGCTTTTTTTGTATCTAATAAAATAAATAAAGGAGAAACAGTTGATGTGATATATTTAGATTTTCAGATGTCTTTCATTAAAATCTCATGGAAAAGGTCACTGAGTAGAGTGTCAACACATGGTATTCTCAGTAATATCCTGACATAGGTCGTGAATCGGTTAATAGAGAGAAGTTAGAAAACAAAATAATTTTCAAGTTGGAAAATAATGATAGAGAGGTTCCCATGGGTATAGGTTTTGAGATCTCAACTGCTCGCAATCTCTTGTAATGAAATAGAGATTAAATGCAATATTCCCAAATTTGCAAGGCTGGTTGACAGTATCGGTTTTGTGGAGGTTGCTGAAAAGCTTCAGAGGGTTGTGAACATGCTAATGTGATAAGGAGCGATATGGCATATGCAATATAATTTAGAAAAATGCAAGGCATTCACGTTTGTATTTGTGTTGATATTTGAAATATGGTGATAAAGGGCCGACAGTCACTGTAACAAAACATTTTTAATTAGTCTATAGGTACAGCAAGCAATTGTAAAGCCAAATGGTTTGTGAGTCTTTATTGCCAGAGGGGTTGAGTAAATTAATAAAGATCAGTTAGAACTGTTGGAAGTACAGTCAGAAATGGGAATTTATGATGGTAACAAAGAAATGACAGATCAATTAAATTTGTACTTTGGTTCTGAGGTAGAGAGGATGTCGCTTGACATTTGTATCGGGGAACATGCTTAACTCCATTATAAAGGATATTATAGTCGACCACGTAGAATAACAAATTCAACATGGATTCATGAGAAAGAAATCGCTCAAATAATCTACTGGAATGTTTTGAGAATGTAACGAGTTGAATTTATGAAGCAGTGGATGTGGTGAATTTAGACTTCTGGAAAGCTGTCAGGAAGATCACACGTAAGAGATTAGCATGTAAAATTAAACCACATATGTTGCAGGTGGAGGGTATAAGTTGCTCATATCAACACAGATCGGGTAAGCCAACAGCAAACCATACAGGAATAATTGTGTCATTTTCCTGGGAGATTGACAGTGAGTGTCAGAGCTGGGATCGTGGATGTTTACGATATATCAATGATATGGATGAGGAAGAAAAATGTAATAACTTCAAGTTTGCAAATAACAAATTGCTGAGAAGGACGATGAGCCTTGAAGAGCATAGAGTGAGTTATTTCTTTACTGAGGGTGGAGAATCTTTGAAATTGGCTATTCAAGAGAACTATGGAGGAGACCTATGAATATTAAGGAATATGGAGGTAGTACAAGTTATATTTGAATGATGGAATAGTTGTAAGGGGCCAAATGACCTTTAATGCCTCCAAGTCTCATGTTCAGTTATTTTGCCTGGATGCATGGATGCCTTCAAGCTCTTGATTATGCAGTCCAGCATGTAGTTGATTAGTCACAGAAAGAGATAGGAATCAGATGATTAAATTACTTCTAAAACAATCATGCAATAAATATATCAGCAAAACATTATGGCATTGGAATGAGAAATTAGTAAAAGTATTAGAAATCACAGCGAAAACTGGGAAGCAATAAATGATGACTAAATTACCTTGTTTACATCTGATTTATGATCAGAAAATAAATAATGGTATTACTATCATGTGAAAAGAATTATGCACTCATAAATAGCTTCTGAACCAGGATGTTTCTAATTGTAATTGATGGTGTCAGTCACTGAAAAATTATGGATGGAGCTGATGGTGGTGCTCAGTGTGATATGGAAGAGCACTTTTGGCTTTCTTGATATTTCCTCAGATCAGGTAAAGATGTGAGGTTTGACCGAATGTGAAGGTGCAATGCCACCGCTAAAAATTGATACACATCTCCAAAAAATGAACCCTTAAAACTCGTAATACAGAGAAGAAGAAAAGAGAAATTGGGCCATGGAATGTCCTTTGCAAGTATTGTGAGGTCTAAGGCCCTTATGTATGCTATGTGGGAGCAAGAGGGAACCTCGGGTAGAGTCAGGAATCAACAGTCAAGAGTGTTTAATTGTCATATGTACTGGCACCAGAACAAGGAACTGCAGCTTTATAGTCCCGTTAACACAGTAATACTAAAACAAATGCTGCCTAAATTAAGTATTAACCACAATAGATACAACATTTAAAGGTAAAAGAACAACATTTAAAATATACTTGGACATGCACATAGATAGGAAAGGTTCAAATGCATGCAAATGGGACTAGCTAAGATGAGACATCTTAGTCAGCATGGATAAGTTGGGCAGTAGGGACTGGTACCATGCTGTATGACTCTGTAAGGAGAAGTTGGATAAACTTGGATGTTTTCTCAGGGCATCAGAGGCTGAGGGGAGACCTGATAGAAATATAAAAAATTACTAGACTAAGTGGGACCGTTGGGTCCCAGCTTCACACAGGAGGGCTGGTCCCCCAACGCAATATTCCACCTCTCCACCAATTCCACTACACACACACACACACACACACACACACACACACACACACACACACACACACACACACACACACACACACACACACACACACACACGCACACACACACACACACACACACACACACACACACACACAACACACACACACACCCACACATAACTCACACACACACATACACTCACACACATACACACACACACATACACTCACACACAGTGAGAAGGAATGGCGCGGCCCTGTCCAGTCGCCGTTGTGGCAGCTCCACTAAAATTGTGTGTGTTTTTAACTTTTATGTTCCTTTTCTTTCATTTCACTGCACATCTCGTATGTGTATGTGACAAATAAACTTGACTTGACTTGACACACACACACATCACACACACACACACTCACTCACTCACACACAGACTCACACATACGCACTCACACACTCACACACTCACACAGGTGCACTCAAACACACACATATACTCACTCACACACACATACTCACGCACACACACACACACACACACACATACATACACTCACACACACTCACACACACACTCACACACACTGACACACACACACCATATATATGACAGTAAACTTTCTTGAATCTACTTACACGGCCTCTCCATTATGGGGCATCCGCAGTCAGCGGCACTTCTGCAATCAGCGTGACCTCTGCACTTACCGGAAATTATGCAATCAGCGGGACCTGTCCACTAAGCAGAAGTCACAAAATGAGCGGGACTTTTGGACTAAACACAGTCGGACCTAATAAAGCATTTATTCCTTCCAAACACAGTCAGACCGAATAAAGCATTTATTCCTTCCAAACACAGTTGGACCTAAGAAAGGATTTATTCCTACCAAACACAGTAGGACCTAATAAAGCATTTATTCTTTCCAAACACAGTTGGACTTAATAAAACATTGCAATTTCAAGCATAGGCAGGGCAGCAGGGTAACGGTGAAATCGACAGAAGGATGGAGGGTTGGGTGTGTATGCGTGCTTTGTCTGTGTTTTTATTTATTTGCTTATCTTTATTATTTTACCGTGGATGTTTCGTTAGCTTTAGAAATGTTTGAATGCTGCACTGACTGGCTGACATTTTAAATTTCGTTGTACATGGCCCATGTTACAATGACAATAAAGAAACTATTCTATTCTATTCTAAACAACTCATGGCTTTGTCATTACATTTCATTTCATTGCCAATTAAACATTGCACTTTCAAGCACAGGCAGGGCAGCAGGCAAAACAACTAAAAGGACTGGACAAGCTCGATGCAGGAAAAATGTTCCCAATGGTGGGCGAGTCCAGAACCAGGGGCCCCAGTCTTAGAATAAAGGGGAGGCCATTTAAGACTGAGGCGAGAAAAAAACGTTTTCACCCAGAGAGTTGCGGAATTCCCTGCTGCATAGGGCAGTGGAGGACAAATCACTGGATGGATTTAAGAGAGAGTTAGATACTCGAGGGGCTAGTGGAATCAAGAGAAATGGGGAGAAGGCAGGCACGGGTTACTGATTGGGGACGACCAGCCATGATCACCATGAATGGCAGTGCTGGCTCATAGGGCCGAATAGCCTCCTCCTATTTTCTATGTTTCTATGTATCTATGTTTCTATCATAGCTGTGGAGTTGTGGATGGGATTTGTTTAGATTGATGTCTGTAGACAATAGACAATAGGTGCATGAGTAGGTCATTCCGCCCTTCGAGCCTGCAGCGCCATTCAATGTGATCATGGCTGATCATCCATAATCAGTACCCTGTTCCTGCCTTCTCCCCATACTCCTTGATTCCTCTAGCCCTAAGAGCTCGATCTAACTCTCTTTTGCATTTAATGAATCGGCCTCCACTGCCTTCTGAGGCAGAGAATTCCATAAATTCACAACTCTCTGTGAAAAAGTGTTTCATCATCTCCGTTCTAAATGACTTACCCCTTATTCTTAAACTGTGGACCCAGGTTCAGGACTCCCCCAACATCAGAAACATGTTTCCTGCCTCTAGCGTGTCCAAACCCTTAATAATCTTATATGTTTCAATAAGATCCCCCCTCATCTTTCTAAATTCCAGAGTATGCAAGCCCTACCTCTCCATTCTCTCAGCATATGACAGTCCCGTCATCCCGGAATTAACCTTGTGAACTTATGCTGCACACCCTCAAGAGCGAGAATGTCCTTCCTCAAATTTCGATACCAAAACTGCACACAATACTCCAGGTGTGGTCTCACTAGGGCCCTATACAACTGCAGAAGGACCTCTTTGCTCAGATACTCAACTCCTCTTGTTATGAAGAATGCCAACATTCTCCTGCACCCAATTTCTATGTTTCTATGAAGGCCAACATTCAATTTGCTTTCTTCACTGCCTGCTGTACCTGTATGCTTACTTTCATTGATTGATGAACAAGGACCCCCAGATCATGTTGTACTGCCCCTTTTCCCAACTTGACACCATTCAGATAATAATCTGCCTTCCTTTTTTTGCTACCAAAGTGGATAATCTCACATTTATCCACATTAAACTGCATCTGCCATGCAATTTGGCAATTCACACAATCTGACCAATTCTCCCTGCATTCGCATTGCATCCTCTTCACAGTTCACACTGCCATCCAACTTTGTGTCATCTGCAAATGTGCTAATGTTACTTTGAATTCCTTCATCTAAAACATTAATGTATATCGTAAATAGCTGCGGTCCCAGCCCCGAGCCTTGTGGCACCCCACTGCCACTGCCTGCCATTCTGAAAGGGACCCATTAATCCCTACTCTTTGTTTCCTATCTACCAATTTTCTATCCATGTTAGCACTCTATCCCCAATACTATGTGCCCTAAATTTGCCCATTAATCTCCTATGTGGGACCTTATCAAATGCTTTCTGAAAGTCCAGGTACACTACATCCACCGGCTCGCCCTTGTCCATTTTCTTAGTTACATCCACAAAAAATTCCAGAAAATTAGTCAAGCATGATTTCCCCTTTGTAAATCCATGCTGACTTGTAATAATCCTGTTACTACTATCCAAATGTGCCGCTATTTCATCTTTTATGATTGTTTCCAGCATCTTCCCCACCACCGATGTCAGGCTAACTGGTCTATAATTCCCTGTTTTCTCTCTCCTGCCTTTCTTAAAAAGTGGTATAACATTAGCTACCCTCCAATCCGCAGGAACTGATCCTGAATCTATAGAACATTGGAAATTGATCACCAATGCATCCACTATTTCTAGAGCCACTTCCTCATGTAGTCTGGGATGCAGACCATCAGGCCCTGGAGATTTATCAGCCTTCAATCTCTTCAGTCTACCCAACGCCATTTCCTGCCTAATGTGGATTTCCTTCAGTTCCTCCGTCACCCCAGATCCTTTGGCCACAACTATATCAGGAAGATTGTTCGTGACCTCCTTAGTGAAGACAGATCCAAAGTACCTGTTCAACTTATCTGCCATTTCCTTGTTCCCCATATTAAATTCACATTTTTCATTCTTCAAGGGTCCAACTTTGGTTCTAACTAATGTTTTCCTCATCACATACTTAAAGAAGCTTTTACTATCCTCCCTTATATTCTTGGTTTCGTATCTCATCTTTTCTCCCTGTATTGCCTTTTTAGTTATCTTCTGTTGCTCTTTAAACATGGTTGGAGCAGATCTAATGCGCCAGATGGCCTGTTCCTGCAATGTACTGTTCTATATTCAATATTCTTCTTACAGTGTGTTCAACGTTATGGCTTGTAAAACATGGCAAGAGGTGATAAAGTGAACCCAAGTATCACAACCTGCTGTCATGTGGGAAGAACTGCCAATATCTGCCAATGAACCATAACTTTTCTCTCTTTCTCAAATGATTGTATCCTCTTTATTTATTTGTCTTCTCAATCATGGCCATGAAACACTTTCTATGTTTTTTTTGCAAAGAAGGATGATTTGCTTCTAGTTCTGTTAGTCCTGAAGAGACTCATGTGAACAGCGTAGAAACTGCAGGAGCCACCTGATGGGTTGGGGTGGCTGGGTAACCTGTGAAATGGTGCATTTCATATGCTCCTGATGCATGCAGCTGAGGTACTCAGTACTAGTCTGAATGCTCCTTGTATATATTGAGCAGTAATGGGGGTCAGGAATCAATTGAAATGTTGCATTTCTTCAAGGAGCTATTAAGCACATCCTTGAATATTTTCCCAGGTAATGTCTCCCTTTGACAGAGCTCGGTATAGAGTATATGCTTTGGGAGTTTGGCGTTGGGCATGTGAGCATTGTGGCCTGCCAAGCTTATTCAATAAAACATACTTTCTGCTAATTCACTAATGAGCGAAACTGTCTCTCTTGAGAGGTGTTGAGAGTAACCTGCAGACTTTTACCTTGATCAGACAGCAGTTACATTGTCAACTAAATACCCTGTCACAGGAAGATGGCTCGGTTACATTAAATATGTCACATGTGTGCAATTAATCAGTTGCATTAAAAAATATTCTGAAGGTACTGCTGATGATAAAATTATCATTAGATATCAGTAAATATTTTAATAAATTAGGTAGACTAGTTATGCTATTCAATAGGACATAAACCACTGTTTGAAATGCCGACCAAGACCACAGGGATGAGAACTACCAGATCAGGTCATGGCGCAACTCTGGGTTGGTCATTATGTTAGAATTATTGCATTATAATTCCCTGATGACTGCTCCACAGTGGCTGAATTGATTGATTGATATAATTTATTGCCACACAACCAGGGTTGGTGGAATTTTGGGTTGTCAGCAGCGGTACAATAATAAAGAACACACAACCGCAATAAAAATGTAACACAAACATCCCCCACAGCATTCATCACTGTGGTGGAAGGCACAGAACTTGGCCAGACCTCCTCCATTTCCCCCCGTGGTCGGGACCTCCACCCTCCGCAGCCGTTGCTGCGGGCGTCCAGATGGTAAGGGACAAAGTCAAAGTCAAGGTAAGTCCAGGATCGGCGCTTCCCCACCGCAGACCACGGCTTCAGGTTGGTGTAGGCCGCAGGCCGGCGGTCGAAGATTTAAGGTTCCCGCCGCGCCGCAGCCAGAAGCACCGCAGACCGCAGGGCCGGTGGTCGAAGCTCCCCTCCAGGGGTGATGGTAAGTCCATGCCGGACCCGCGGTAGAAGTTGGCCGCGGGCCGGCAGTGATGGCTTCTTCTTCTCCCGGGTCCCCCACGAGGGATCCCGGGCTGTAGACGCCGCGCCAGCTGGAGCTGTGCAGATCGCGGCTTCAGGCTGCGGCTTCAGGCTGCCGACTGCCCCGGGCCAGCGAAACGGAGCGCTCCCCTCCAGCGAGCCCCAGCCCACTCCACGCCGAGAGTCCACACTGCGCCCGCCGCTGAAGCCGCAGGCGCGTCTCCGGGAAAGGCCGCGCCGATCCTTGCTGTTAGGCCAGGGGGGAGGCGACCTGTAAAAAGTCACCTCTCCGTGGAGGAGGCAGCCGAAACGGTTTCTCCCTTACCACCCCCCCCCCCCCCACACCACTCCCCACACAAAACATGCTGAGAAACATCAAAAACATACTTTAAAACATACTAAAAAAATTAAAGAAGTTGAAAAAACTAACGCACTGCTGACAGGCTACTGCCATTGCAGCGCCCCCTACCCACCTATCTATATTACTAAAACTCTGTTCTTGACCGGTTTCGGCTTTCTGTGCTGCGGTTTCCGAGAGTACACCGCCACCTACGGCCATCATTTTTGGCCACCTCGCTCAGAGCCACCCTCCGCCGCGTGTGTGCCGAGGATTTTGCCCGTCGATGAAAATTGACAGAGATATTAATGTTTTTACAACATTCCCCATTCTCTCTGCTGCCCCTGCTGGAGGGAGGGGGAGCGACTATAACACCAGGAAGTGGTGTGCCTCAATCAGTCTCTGCAAGTCAGTCTCTGCAAGTGGTGTGCCTCAATCAGAGCTTTGAATAACACTGACAAATGTCTACAGCACTGTGAGTACCCTCAATTTGGTTTGAAAATGAAAATATGGTTAGAGGTAAAAAAGCACTGCCTGCAAATGGTTACTTGGGTTTGGGTTGAAGTAAATAGGCACTCTCTCTCCCCCCCCGACCTCTCCTCTCCCCCCTCCCTCTCCTCTCCTCCCCCCCCTCCTCCTCTCCCCCCCTCCTTCCTCCTCTCCCCCCCCTCCCACCTACCTCTCCTCTTCCCCCTCCTCCTCTCTCCCTATCCTCTCAACCCCCTCTCCTCTCTCCCCCCCCTCTCCACCCCCTCTCCACCTCCCCTCTCCTCTCCTCTCTCCCCTCTCTCTCCCCCCCCCCCCCCCCCCACTCTTTCTCCCCCTCTCCCCCACTTTCCCTTCCCTTCCCCCCCCCCCTTCCCCCTCACTCCCCTCTTCCCCCCTCTCTCCTCTCTCCCCCCCATCTCTCCCCCCCTCCCCCCCCCTCCCCCTCCCCCCCCTCCTCCCCCCCCCCTCTCCCCCCCCCCTCCCCCACCCCCCCCCCCCTCTCCCCCCCCCCCCCCCCCCCCCCTCCTCCTCCCCCCCCCCCCCCCCCCTCTCCCCCCCTCCCCCCCCCCCCCCCCCCCCCCCTCCTCCCCCCCCTCCCCCCCCCCCTCCCCCCCCCCCCTCCCCCCCCACAACCACACGTTGGGGGAACAGACCCAACGGGTCTGCACTTGGTCTAGTATATACCTATAATGCTTGTCAGTGCACAAACAGTTGCTCACAGAATGGAGGTATGTTTCTTTTTTCACCAAGAAGAGTTCTTAACTCACAGTACGGGTGTTTTCAGGTAGTATCCAGCTAACAGTACAACATTCTGCAAATGGTGATTGGGGACCTTAAAGCCCCTGAACCATATAGGAAACCTGAACGGAAACGTCTGAAGACTTTGCGCCCCACCCAAGGTTTCCGTGCCGTTTTTGTCAGTCTCCATACCTGCTTCCACTACCTGCAACCTCCGGCAACCACCTGCAATGTCCGGGAACCGCACGGAAAGCTTGGGTGGGATGCAAAGTCTCCAGAGGTTTCCGTTCAGGTTTCCTAAGTGAGACAGGGGCATTACACCTCTCGCAAAACTTGTATTCTTCCCTCCAAGGTGTTCTTTTTGGACCTTTGTCAGATATCCTGGAAAGGTTAGGCAGCAATCCATCTGAGTAGTCTAGGCTTACTAAATTGCTTTTCATTGAAGTAACCAGTGGTGTCCTAATGGGCCTGTCCCACTTAGGTGACTTTTTAGGCGACTACAGGAGACTATGCGGGCGCCCCGTGGTTGCCACATGTTTGCGGGTGGTTGCCGGGGGGTCGCTTTCATGGTCGTGAGTAGTTCCCGCATTCTCAGAAATAGTCGCGGCCATGAAGCCGCCATGGAGAGTAGCGAGAATTTTCATGCGGTAGGTGCAATGGTAATGGGTCGCCTGGAGGTCGTAGGTTGTCATAGGTTGTAGCCAGTGCTGACCGGTGAATTTCATTGGCTCATTGGGAAATAAAACGTAAACAGTGTTTTCCGAACCAAGGATAACTGGCCGGTAATGTTAATGTCTGCCAAGTTTCACAGCCATGGAGCTGTGGCTTCTTAAAAGTTGTCTGTACTCCTTCTCCCCACCCCATCTCCCCCTTCTCCCTCTTCTCCCCCTCTTTTAAAGGACTTAAGTGACCCTACCCATACACTGTGCTTTCTTAATTACAGCGCCAACCTTCCTGTTCATCGTGGTGTGTGTCTGCATCACATTGGCTTTGCACTGTGTGAATTTCAAGCAATCCCCCCGCTTGCCCTGTCCCCCGCCTGTATAACTGGCTGGTGAAGGAAGCGATGTGTGTATGTGTGTTCCACTCTGAGAGTCGCCGTTCCACTCGCCAGTTTTTCAGCGACCTGCTGCGACTTTACAGTCGTCGGCGCTCGCCTGAAAAATCACCCAAGTGGGACAGGCCCTTTAGTGGAATTATCAATTTAATTCAAACTTGTTTGGCCGCAGTACAAATAAAACCCTTTGCGATGAAGGGTCAATTACCCATAAAAATTGTGGATTAACAGGATGTCTCGTGACCTAAATAAAGCTTGTATTTTGAATTATACCAGCTGCCAAGGAACCTGGCATTCACAACATAAATTAGTAATGGTGGTTGCACACCAGCTGAACAGTTTCTCAGTAGTTCCCACTTCTGTTCGTATCAAGCACAGAGCAGGACCACAAAGGGATTCATATGTCTAACCAATGTATCCTTGTACTTTCTGAACTCCACCATCTGGCTAAAATCCGAATGCCTGTATGTGCTGCTAATGCGGGATCCATGGGAAATAGAATATATACTGTGGGTTGGCCCTTACGAAGGTTTGAACAAGGCTGCTGCCACTTTTAATACTGAAATGTGTCGTCCATGGCCCTTTGAAACCCTCACTTACTGCAGAAATTGTCATGCTTTTGATTGACACCGGAAGAGCTGATCTGATCTAATACTTAACTCCCACTACCCTCACATATCATAACTTGCCCGAAGAACCTGGTGTTATTCAAGTAAATTATGCTAATCTGATTCAGATTCATAATTTCATAAACAATAGGAGCAGAAGTTGGCCCTTCAGCCCAACAAGTCTACTCCGCCATTCAAACATGGCTGATCTACCTTTTCCTCTCAACCCCATTCTCCTGCATTCTCCTCATAACCCCTTCAGGTTAGTTTATTGTCATACACATGAGGTGGCAATGAAAGTCCTTGTTCACACAAAGCTCACAGAGTAAACAGTATACATACAATACTGATAAATATGTCAATAACTACAATGACAAGTGACAAACAGCAGAATGGCACATGACTAGATGAGAAGAACTTTTTTCACACAGAGAGTGGTGAATCTCTGGAACTCTCTGCCACAGAGGGTAGTTGAGGCCAGTTCATTGGCTATATTTAAGAGGGAGTTAGATGTGGCCCTTGTGGCTAAGGGGATCAGGGGGTATGGAGAGAAGGCAGGTACGGGATACTGAGTTGGATGATCAGCCATGATCATATTGAATGGCGGTGCAGGCTCGAAGGGCCTAATGGCCTACTCCTGCACCTAATTTCTATGTTTCTATGTTTCTATGACTAGTGCAATCCAAATTGACGTAAAAGGTATTAAATTACAACAAGGGAATATCTGAATGAGGTAGAATTAATAGTAAGAGTATATGGCAGAACCTCCGGGGTGGTGTGAAAGTGGTGGAAAAAAGTTGTTTTTAGATTCAGATTCAGATTCAGATTCAATTTTAATTGTCATTGTCAGTGTACAGTACAGAGACAACGAAATGCATTGTTCTGGATGTCTGGGTTTTCAAGTTCCTGTGTCATCTCCCAGAAAGTACAAAAAGGAAAGTGAATGGCCTTGGTGGCAAAATCTTACCAGAACAGGAATGTTCTAATGGCATTCTCATTTCTTGGGACACCTCTACTGCATAATTATTTATGGTCAGGTCAGTAAGAGAGCATTAAGGAAAATGGCTACCTGGTCTGACCTGGCTTGTAGATTGCAGCAAAAAAACAAACTGCTGTTGGAACTCAACAGGTCAAAACCATTGCATCAATATGACTGATCCAGAACAAGTTGCTGGTGATATTTCCCCCATGGAACTTGAAGCTTGTAACCATCTCTACTTTGGCACTATCAATGTATTGGTATGTGTATGTGTACTGCTTCACTTCCTGAAGTGGATCACAACCTCCTTTGTCTTGCTGACATTGAGGGAGAGGTTGTGTAGGAAGGAACTGTAGATGCTGGTTTACAACGAAGATAGACAAAAAATGCTGGGGTAACTCAGCGGGTCAGGTCGCATCTCTGGAGGAAAGGAACAAGATACAAGATACAAGATACATTTATTTGCCACGTGTGCCAAATGGCGCAGTGAAATGTGATTACCATACAGCCAAACAGTAGAAATAAAGAACACAATACACAATAGAATTCAACATAAAAACATCCCCACACAGCAGAATCAAAGTTTCCCACTGTGAGGGAAGGCACCAAAGTCAGTCTCTTCCTCTAATGTTCCCCAAAGTTCACCCATGGTTGGGGCCTCCCCGAGCCCTCCACAGTCGCCACTACGGGCGGCCCGATGTTCAGGCCCGCTCGCCGGGGTGATGCAAGTCCGACGTCGGGGCTGGGGGACATCCTCAGCGGCCTGGACTTTCAGAGTCGGCCCCCTCCTACCGGAGTCCGCGGCTCTCAAAGTCCGCAGGCCACGCTGGGTGGAGATGCAACACTGGTGGCCCTCGGCAAAGGGCCCCAGGACTCCACAAAGTTGTTCAGCGCCGCCCGCGTTGGAAGCTCCGTGAACCACAGCTCAGCGATGTTGGAGCAGCGGCCCAACGCTCGGGAGCTCCAAACCCAGGTAGGCATCGCCCGCTTCACGGCGAATTCAGCGCTGCGCCGCCGCTGTTGCAGCTCTGGTCCGGTTCCCGGTCCCAGGCAGGAAAGGCCGCTCCGATCCAGGTGGTAGGCCGCGAGGAGGGGGGCGAGGACGCGACTTGGAGAAATAGTCGCGTCCCACCAGGAAGCAACTGGGAAACTATTTCCCCCCTTACCCTGCCCCCCTCCGCCACATAGACAAGTTAAAGTTTCCCCTAAAAACAGACTTTGAACTAATAGGTGATGTCTGGCTGAAGAAGGGTCTTGACCAGAAACATCACCTTTTCCATTTCTCCAGAGATGCTGCCTGACCCGCAGAGTTACTCCAGCATTTTGTGTCTACCTTGAGGGAAAGGTTGGTGTCTTGGCACCAGGTAGTATGTTCTCAATCTCCTGTACAGTATAATGTGGATAAATGTGAGGTTATCCATTTTGGTGGTAAAAACGGGAAAGCAGACTATTATCTAAATGGTGGCAGATTGGGAAAGGGGGAGATGTAGCGGGACCTGGGTGTCATGGTACACCAGTCATTGAAGGTAGGCATGCAGGTGCAGCAGGCAGTAAAGAAAGCGAATGGTATGTTAGCTTTCATTGCAAAAGGATTTGAGTATAGGAGCAGGGAGGTTCTACTGCAGTTGTACAGGGTCTTGGTGAGACCACACCTGGAGTATTGCATACAGTTTTGGTCTCCAAATCTGAGGAAGGACATTATTGCCATAGAGGGAGTGCAGAGAAGGTTCACCAGACTGATTCCTGGGATGTCAGGACTGTCTTATGAAGAAAGACTGGATAGATTTGGTTTATACTCTCTAGAATTTAGGAGATTGAGAGGGGATCTTATAGAAACTTCCAAAATTCTTAAGGGGTTGGACAGGCTAGATGCAGGAAGATTGTTCCCGATGTTGGGGAAGTCCAGAACAAGGGGTCACAGCTTAAGGATAAGGGGGAAATCTTTTAAAACCGAGATGAGAAGAACTTTTTTCACACACAGAGAGTGGTGAATCTCTGGAACTCTCTGCCAGAGAGGGTAGTTGAGGCCAGTTCATTGGCTATATTTAAGAGGGAGTTAGATGTGGCCCTTGTGGCTAAGGGGATCAGGGGGTATGGAGAGAAGGCTGGTACGGGATACTGAGTTGGATGATCAGCCATGATCATATTGAATGGCGGTGCAGGCTCGAAGGGCCGAATGGCCTACTCCTGCACCTAATTTCTATGTTTCTATGTTTCTATGTTTCTATGTACTCCCTCTTTTATAATTTGATATCTGGCCCATTACGCGGTGTTGTCTGTGAATTTGTAAATAGAGTTTGATTTGTATTTAGCTGCATAGTCGTGGGTATATAAGGAGTAAAGAAGGGGGCTGAGAACACATACTTGCAGGGAACGAGTGTTGCAGAATTTTTGGAGCTCAAAACCTATGGTCTTGGTCGACCATCTGCCTATCAAGCCCCCCCCCCCCCCCCCCCCCCACTTGTATCCACTTGTCACTGACCAGATGTTTCCCTGCCCCTCCTATCTTTCAGCTTTATCTCCCCCTCCCACAATTAGTCTGAAGCTGGGTCCTGACCCGAATCATCAACAATCCATGTTCTTCAGTGATGCCGCCTGGCCCCTCTTTGGTTTATTTTGTAAACCAGTATCTGCAGTTCCTTTATCTCATATTTCCACCATTTCCTGCTTTCTCTTATTTCAAATTTCTATCCCAACATTTTGAAAGAAATAGGGGACAATACAGATCATTTAACTGTGATTTTCCGCAGTTCTAAATCAGGAATTGGCAAACTAGATTGAATAATTGCAAATCTACATCTATTATTTTAAAAAATGTTTCTAGAGAATGCCAGGAAATTTCAGACATTGCCAGGATAGTATCTGATGTGCTGATACATTGGAATAAATAGTTAAGTGGAGCAAAGTATCTGAGCATTCAGAAAAAGATTGTGCTTTATAGCACAAGCCACGAAGGATATTTTAAGTTACAATTTAAATGCTTTAAGCATGTAAAGCAAGAGACAGGAAGAAAGACAATTTGTGCAGCTCTTATATTAGCAAAAATTAAAGCCAGAGGCAAATGTTTGTTAAAAATTTGGTTAGGCAGTAGAAGACACAGAGCAGACATAATGGTATGTGTATGGATTAGAAGCAAGTGACTTCTTGGGAACAAATTATTCAAAATATTTGTTCATATTTCTGGTAAAATCATAAAGAGATATATGTTCATTTTATTTATTCATGTGTGTATATATTTATATTATGGTATATGGACACATTTATCTGTTTTGTAGTAAATGCCTACGAAGTTCTGTATGCTGAAGCAAAGCAAGAATTCCATTGCCCTATCAGAGACACATGACAATAAACTCACTTGAACTTGCACTTGAATTTGTTCAACGTCGCGGAAGGTTCGATCAGCCCCGACGCGAGGTTCCATCGCCCGGCGCGGGGGAGATGACATCCTCCCGTTGCGGGAGTTGATCGCCTCGACGCAGAGGGCCCGAAAGCCGCTGGCTATGGGAGTCAAGACCGTCCCGTCAACGGGGGCTCGAGGCGCACGACCGAGGAAGAACTACGGGAAGGACTTGAACTTTATTTCACCTTCCATCACAGTGAGGAGTGTGCAAGAGTCACTGTAGTGGATGTTCATGTTAAATGTGTTTTTGACTGATCTGTTGCTTTAAATTGTATGACTGACCTGGCCAATGAAATTCCTCGTATGTTGAAAACATACTTGGCGAATAAAGGGTGATTCTGATTCTGATTCTGATGTTTGCCTATTATACACATGCTGATGGTATATGAAGCAGATTAAAGCGTAAAATGACGTAACCATTGACAGATTCTGAGAACGGCCAAAGTGATGGCAGATGGATTTTCCTGCAGGTTACAAATTATGTCTATCATTTGGGGAGAGATCAAAGTACTTTTATTTCAAATAGTAAAGCAATTGAAATCCAAAGAGATTTATGACTTCATGTCTATGGATCATTAAAATATACCAGCCAAACATGAAGGATTATCATAATGCTAATGGAATGTCAGTCTTTGGAATTAAATGGCTAATATGTACAGAAGTATAGTTGAACGAATACTTGGAATGATCACAATTATATTCCACCCCCCAGTAACACCTAATAATCAACAGAATTGAAGTGGAAGCAGGTTAATCCCCTTACCTGATCAGACGATTGACAACCAAGCCATCTTTGGCTTATTGCTTTTTAAAATTCATTCTTCAGCAGCATAATGCCTCCCAAAACCTACAAAGAGGCAGGTGGAAAGCAGAAATTGGTGACCGAATGAGGCTCGCTAATGCTTTGAGGTGAAATGAGAATGCAGATTGTGTCAGGCAACAAGTTCAGTCTTTCTAAATAGATCGAAAAACCTTCAACCCAATCTAAATACATTGGTGTTGTCCTCCATTCGGCTTCTATTGTCAGCAGCCTGTGCCTGCTTACATTATTGTACTTTTTTTCTCACCTTATCTTGTCGTAATTATAGATATTTAGTACTTGAAACACTGAAATATAAAGCAGTTGTATTTTTGCCATGCTAGGTAAAGAAGGCAAAAATTATTTTAGACTGAAGAAAGGATTGCACTTGATAGCATCACATAATGACTTCACTTTCAGATCTGAAGTAAATTGCTACGAAGATTAATTTAATATTGAAGAGATAAAATAGCTAAAAGTTCAGGAACAAGTGCATATTAGCAAATTATTTATGATTATAACTTCATGACTATTCCAGTCTAACGTCTTTAGGACATATAACCCGGATTTTGGATGCAATTGTAGATATTCTGCAAAAAAGATCATTAAATAGATCTCTTATTTTGAACAGGAAATATTGCAAGGAACTGTCATACAACGATTCAAAATTAAGAATAGTGTGGATAAAGTAACTAATGAGAAATTATTCCATTGGTTGGTGGACCACACACCAGATTTCACAGAGTTAAGATGATTGATTAAAAAAGCAGGAGGCATGACTAAAACATTTATATACAGAGTGTAATTATGATATGGCAAGAACTGCTTGAAGGTGAGTGGAGGCACAAAAAAAGAATTAGGTTCATACGCGAAAGGGAATAATGCTGGACCATGAGAAAAGGGACGAAGTGGAATCTTGACTAAATCCCTTAGATCTTCCAGCATCTGCAGTTCCTTCTTGAACACTTTGTCTACTCCACTGCGATATCTCCTCAAGGTATGCCTACTTTGAAGAAATTCTCCTCCTCTCTCCAGAGATAGTTTCACAACCTCCCCTCTAAGCCCTTTTTCCTTCCTTCTCCCCCCCATCAGTCTGAAGAAGGGTTTTGGCACGAAATGTCGCCTATTTCCTTCGCTCCATAGATGCTGCTGCACCCGCTGAGTTTCTCCAGCAATTTTGTGTACCTTGACTAAATCACTATTTATTTGTAGCGTGGTTTCCTTTCATAAATCCAGACTGATTCTGCCCAATCCAAATATGATTTTTGAAATGTACTATAACCTCTTCCCAATAATTCTAGTATATTAGTTGAGACTGACATTAGGACAACTGGTCTGTCGTTCCCTGGTTTCTCTCTCCTCCTATCTGAAATAGTGAGGTCACATTTTCCTCCTTTCAGTGAGCACCTTCTAATATTTGGATAGTAGACTCGGATTGTACTCGCTAGAATTTAGGAGATTGAGGGGGGATCTTATAGAAACGTACAAAATTCTTAAGGGATTGGACAGGCTAGATGCAGGAAGATTGTTCCCGATGTTGGGGAAGTCCAGGACAAGGGGTCACAGCTTAAGGATAGAGGGGAAATCCTTTAGAACCGAGATGAGGAAAACATTTTTCACGCAGAGAGTGGTGAATCTCTAGAACTCTCTGCCACAGAAGGTAGTTGAGGCCAGTTCATTGGCTATATTTAAGAGGGAGTTAGATGTGGCCCTTGTGGCTAGAGGGATCATGGGGTATGGAGAGAAGGCAGTTACGGGATACTGAGTTGGATGATAAGCCATGATCATATTGAATGACGGTGCAGGCTCGAAGGGCTGAATAGCCTACGCCTGCACCTATTTTCCATGTTTCTATGTTTCTAATAGTCATAAAGTGTAGCATAAGGAGGCAAACTCACTTGTAGGAACTTACCAGCGCCTTTGTTCAGTTATGGACCCAGATTTCAGTTATTTTTCAGCTGAGGCTTTGTACATTTATCCATTATAGATGTATGACCAACGTCTCTTCATCCTGATTGGGGTAAGCACATTTGGCTCTTGCAATGAAAGATTAATGATTAAAGAGAAATATTTTCTGATACCAGAAAAGTTCACGTTTTCATTGGATTATAAGATGACTCGGGCAGTAAATTTTACATTTTCTCCTTCAAAGCAAATAAAAACCATTTTCTAACTCACAATTTGTGAACAATCATTCTTGCTAAAGGAAAGTAACATGGACTCGAGTAACCTGAAATAAAAACAAAATGCAGCAAACATTCAGCAAGTCTAGTCAGAGGGAAACAGGATTAAAGCTTCACTTAAAAAAGCTTTCACAAGGTCAAGACATTAACATTGTATGTTTCTCTGACTGTAGATTCTGTCCATTAAGTTGTGAATTTGCAATGTTTACCGTTATTGGAGCAATTCTGGCATTTCCTTCACATGATTACTTATTTATCATTGAAGGTATTATGCCAGACTAGCATTTGTCACATTGCAGTTTTTCCATGTGAGAACAGAAATATCTTACCATATTACTACATTGTAAACTGTTTTGTCGCTGTGAGAACACTCAGAGTGAATCTACTCCTTAATATATCATGGGTTCAGAAGTCATTTTCTGAAATAGATATATTTTGGGATATTAGCAGGCTGAATGACAGCAGTATTCAGAACTAAAGTCTATTTCTCAAAATGTGCTATCTGTGGAGCATATTAAAAATTGTAATTGTGCTATAATATGCAGACACCCATTTCATCTCCCAGTAAGTCAGGGTTCCTATTTTTTCAATGAGTGTGCGTCACTATCTTCAAAGTCAATAATCCTTCCGTGCAAGAACCATGGTGCATTAACATCATTTGGTGTTCAGCATCACTGCATGGCTGAATATAACTGAAGAATGTCTTGATTGTTGAATAAAAGTGCCTCTAAGAAAAAGGTTATACGCTCTATTCTATATGCTCCTTTGTGCATATACTTCGTTCACAGTCAGTATCACAATTGCCATTCCCTATCCACTGAACATTAATCCTCTGCAAAACAGAAAATGCTGGAAGTTCTCAGCGGGTCAGATAGCATCAATGGGGAGCGAAAAACAGTTGATATTTTGGATCTAAGACCCTTCAGCAGAAGTGGGAAGATAATCAAAAATTCAATTCCAGAGAGGGTGAGGTGAAGATATCTCAAGGAATATCTATGATACATGTACCATCTTGTTCCAATTGCCCATTTTTTAAGCAATTGTTATTCTGACAAATTTTGTCTGCAATTTATCACAGATATTCCTTCAGCTCTTTCCAATTTCCCCTCTGCAATTGAAATCATTTTGTTTTCAGTTCTAATGAAAAGTTCCTGCTTGAAAACATCAACTCTATTCCTTTACTCACTGATGCTGCCTGTCCTGATGAGAATTTCCAGCATTCTTTGGTGTTTCTTTACAGATTTCGAGCACGTTTGTGTTACTTTTTCTCTAACAGCATCCCTCGCTGTCCAGCTGTCTGAAACTGAATTTGATGACATATCACTGGGTGGAACAGTAATGCAGCTTGTAGAGTTGTTGGCTTTCAGCTTTAGTCAAATTAGATCCATATCAAGTAAAACCCTGATGTCTGGTGTTATCTATGTGGAGTTTGTACAAGGAACTGAAGACGTACTCAATCAAGGGCCGGGTCTACTCCTGCACCTATTGTCTATGTATCTATGTATCTATGACGGAATCTTCAGCAAAACTCAAAGTGCTGGATGTGACAATATCCATATAATTTATACATATGAGCTGTACTTATTCTCGCACATGCTCAGACTCGCACATATAATTATGTACATTAGTCAGTGACCTTTAACTTGGAAATAAATCATTCTTGCTTTTGATCCCAACATGAGTGTGTGTGGAGCCATTTTTCTCCGTTTTGTGCTAGTTTTACATATATCGGAAGCAGACACATATCAAAACATGGTGGCAATGGTGAAAGTGAAGATTTGTGGATCAAATAGGCGCTACGATGATTCGCAAAAATGCTTTGAAAAGGCTGTAACGTAAAAAAATGTGGGAAAAGTGAAGGGGTCTGAATACTTTCTGAATGCACTGTATATTGCCTATCCATGTCCTCTGGAAATGAAGACTGACCCACTGAGTTACTCAACATTTTGTGTTTTACTCAAGATTCCAGCATCTACAGTTCCTTGTGCCTCCATTTTACTGCTCTACTGCAAAATTTCGTCAAGGTACGCCTACTTTGAAGAAGTTCTCCAAAAGTCTGAATAAGGGTTGTGGCCCGAAACGTCACCTATCCATATCCTCCAGAGATTATGCCTGACCTGCTAAGTTACTACAGTACTTTGTGTTTGCACAATTTCCCTGTGACTGTGTATGCTTCCCAAAATTAAACTGGTTTTATCTCATATTCCAAACATGAGTGTGTTGGTAGCTTAATTGGCCAATGTAAACTGCTCCTAGTGTAGGTGGATGATAGACTCTGGGAGAAATGGTTACATGGAAAATGTGTGGGGTAATGGGATCCTTCAATGAGCCAACATAGGCTGAATGCCCTCCATCTATGTTGTAAGGAAATATGAAATTTTTAAGATCACCCACTTTCACCTTGGTGATATCATCCAATTCTGTTCTGTCCTCAGCCTCGACAAAGCCAATAGGCAGGAACCTCTTAAAATTGAGACCATACAGAATTCTTACTTGCTGAGTGATAGTATATCCTTAGTTTAAGTCTTGGTTTTAAAATTCTGATCATTACGATCAAACCCCATCATGGCCATGCTCCACCACTGTTCTGTAATGTCCTCCAATCTTTCAGCTCTCTGTGATATCTAAGCTCCTTAGGATCTGAATTGATAATCCACACATTTATGTGCTTACGACAAAGCTTCCATCAGTGAAGATGCTAAACTCTGATATTCCCTACCAACACATCTTAAGGTAGGAAGCCTCACTGCTCCAGGAGTCCAGGTTCAATATTGACCTCAGAGTCTGCATGCTGCCCTTGCAACCACATGGGTTTCCTTCAACATCCCAATGACATACTGGTAGCTCAATTGGATCCTGTAAATTATCCCACAGTATAGGTTATTGGCAAAACAAAAAAGGCAAAGTAGGGTTGGTGGGCATGTGTAAGGGAATAGTGTTAGGGCTACAAGAAAATAAGAAGAGAAGGAATTGGAATTATGAGATTGCTCTTCATTGACCCAATGGACTGAATGGCTTCCATTTGGTCATTATAAATATAAGGCCCTTTAAGATAACCTCCCAGTCACTTTCATAATATTACTTTCTGGCAATGTCAGTTTGTCCGGTTAAGCTTTTGATAAGCTTTCTGTTTTTTGCTCCATTAAAAGTCGTGTATGAATGAAAATTCTCATTATCAAATTGCGACAGTTTATTGCAAAAGTTGGTACAAAAGTTTAATTACATCTCAGTATTACATTTTGTTTCAGGCTCTGTTCAGACACTATTTTTCAAACATCGATCTATTCTTTCAATCAGCATGAATGGTGCCTAGGGAGATTCTCAATTAAATTTAATACCTTTATGAAAATCCTACATCAATCAAGTATGCATGACACTGCAAAAATGCTACATTTGATCTATATATTTGAAATTGATTGGTTCCAATATTGTTTTCCCAATTTAAAATCAAACACATCTGTGAAAGGCAGGAACACACCATGTACTAACTTCCCTGCGTTGGCAGTTGTCTTATTTCTCAGGTGGAAATCTGCTCAGTTTCTTGGTAGATTTCAACAGAAAACCTAGTGGTAGATTTAAACCATATAACCATATAACAATTACAGCACGGTAAACAGGCCATCGCGGCCCTTCAAGTCCGTGCCAAACACTTAGTTTCCCCTAGTCCCATCTACCTGCACTCAGACCATAACCCTCCATTCCTTTCATAGAAACATAGAAACATAGAAAATAGGTGCAGGAGTAGGCCATTCGGCCCTTCGAGCCTGCACCATCATTCAATATGATCATGGTTGATCATCCAACTCAGAGTATCCTGTACTTGCCTTCTCTCCATACCCCCTGATCCCTTTAGCCACAAGGGCCACATCTAACTCCCTCTTAAATATAGCCAATGAACTGGCCTCAACTACCTTCTGTGGCAGAGAATTCCAGAGATTCACCACTGTCTGTGTGATTGGATATACATACACCTATCCAATTTATTTTTTAAATGAAAAAATCGAACCTGCCTCCACCACTTCCACTGGAAGCACATTCCACACAGTTACCGCTCTCTGAGTAAAGAAGTAGCCCCTCATGTTACCCCTAAACTTCTGTCCCTTATTGCTATGGGTTGTCCTTATTACTTGAATGTAAAGCCTTCAAATTTAACCATATAAGGACCTGCATTTGTTCATTTATCTACCTCTTTGTGAAATTTAAAGGGAACATATTTTTTGTCTGGGACAAAAAGGTAAAATTAAGCACTACAAATTTTATAAACAAACACCATCTGGGCATTAGTTACTAACAGGTGAGCATTGAGGCCTTTGGACTGGTCTGTTCAGGTCAGAAGGTGTTCATATGAGGGTAGTTAAGGTAGGTACTGCAAGACCATTTAAAGGACATTTGTACAAGTACATTGATAGGGGAGGTTTAGAGGTATGTGGGCTGAATGCAGGCAGGTGGGATGAGTGGATGGGTCACCTTGGTTGAGCAAGTTGGGCTGAAGAGCCTGTTTCCAAGCTGCATGACTCTAACTCTGCACAGCAAATATTCAGCCAGACTGATATTTTATTGTTGATCATCAGGTTCCAGTTCCAATGACTTACAAGTCCCGGTTGTTGGTGCATCAGGAAGCAAGCATCTTCCCATCGATACCAAGATCTGGCCAGCAGAACAAAGGCTTTGTATTTAACCATTAAAATAAACCATTTCCTGTCATTTGGCAAGTACTATAGTTGGCAAAAATATTGCACCTCACCTTAGCATAAGCTTCAGATAAAGTTATAAAGCATATCAAAAGAGCTTTAAGACAATCATGCCCACCCACTGATTATTTGACTGAGAATTTCGGGATCTGACAATTTTATAGGTATTCTATCTCTATCTTTGATTGCTGCTTGTGTTACTAGTAATTCACAATTTAGATGCAGCCAGCCACTGTGCTTTGTGCTTTGATGCATGGTGATATAATTAATGCTGAAGGATTGATGTTGGTAGCTGCAATCACTGGAGTAATACCAGGAAATGATTTGCAATTGATTACTGGGAAATTCAATGATGAATAAAATAAATAAGGGCTCAAAATAAAGAGCTCACAACTTATGATTTCCTTTTTCTTTATCGATTACATACCCTCCTAATGAAACCACAAATATATGAAAAATCATATAGTATATGGAAATCCAATTATGATTTGAGCTTATTTAATGATTTAAGCTTTTCTCTGCATTCCTACAAGGTTACACTGGTGAATTATGTTTAAGAAAGAACTGCAGATGCTAGAGGGAGTCGAAGATAGATTTAAAAAAAGCTGGAGAAACACAGTGGGTGAGGCAGCAGCTATGGAGCGAAGGAATAAGCGACGTTTCAGGTTGAGACCCTTCTTCAGACTGATGTTGGGAGGGGCGGGAAAAAGAAAGGAAGGGTGGAGACAATAGGCTGTGGGAGACCTGGGAAGGGGAGGGGTAGGAGGGAGAAAGCAAGACCTACCTGAATTTAGAGGACAATGTCATATTGCTGGGGTGTAAACTAACTAAGCAAAATATAAGGTGCTGTTCCTCCAATTTGTGCTGGGCCTCACTCTGACTATGGAGGAGGCCCAGGACAGTAAGGTCAGATTTGGAATAGGAGGGGGAGTTGAAGTGCTGAGCCACATGGAGATTAGGTTCGTTATTGCAAACTGAGCAAAGGTGTTGGGCGAGGCGATTGCCAAGCCTGTGCTAGACATCGGTGAGAACAAGCGCCAGGCTTGGCGATCGCTTCTCCCAACACCTCCGCTCAGTTCGCGATAACCAACTTGATCTCAACCCGAAACATTGTCTATTCCTTCAATCCATAGATGCTACATAGATGCTGCCTCACCCGCTGAGTTTCTCCAGCTTTTTTGTCAACCCCTGGTGCATTATGTTGCACCTTTTGTTTTATTTTGATGCAAATAGATATTGCAGCCCACAAAGGTAGTCTGATGTTTCATCAATTATCATTATTTTCTCTCCAACTTATTGGCTGCACGAGCCCACCAATTTGCTGGCCCCAATTAATCAAAGTTCATATTAAATCCTCAAAACTGCTCTGTCAGTACTGGCAGTTACAAATATCAGTTTTGATTGTACCTTGCCAAGCATACTTTGACAAAAATATGTATATTAAAGTGCATTACAATGAGCATTGCTTTTCAAAATGAATCAGAACTCATTAGCATCATATTACTTCTGTTGATTATATTAACATTTGTTTAATCATGAATTGCTGATATTTTCATTAGTGGAACAGGGTTTAATTAAGTTTCAGAGAAACTAAATTAAAACACATAGGTGAATGTGAGCCACATCAACTAATCATTGTTCTAGGTTTATCCAACTCAATCACATTGTTAAACTTGGTAAGGCTTCTCATCTGGTTCCCTGATATACCAAACCAAGGATTATTGCTGATAAAGTGGTGAATTCAATCACTTCTCTGTTGTTTCTCCCTCCTGGTTTTGTGCATCAAATAATTGTGGGAACGAAGTGCTTGGTATTCTCCTGTCTACTTGAGCTCTCTCCCCACCAAAAGATTCTGCAACGACTGGAGGGTCAGGTTATTTTCCATCAGTTTGCATTGGTTAATTTGCATGAAATTGCTATGCCAACATAAAAATTACCACAGGATCTAAGTTAAGGTAGCATTGAATATACATTGAGTTTGTACAATGTACGGGTATAGCAATATTTCAACAAATGCCACACTGAAAGATGGCACCATCCATAAAAACAATTTCCTCAAGCAAAATTAATTGCTTATGGTTTGGGCAACTTCAAGCAAATTGAGCCCAGTTCCAACTTAGAGCAGGCTTTTGATATTATGTTGTTTCAAAATACTAATAGGCACATTTCTAAATAACACAGTGTGTTTATCAAAAAACTGGCAATGAACAAACAAGCAAACTAATAAACTGTATAGATATTAGTGCCATTTTTCTTATTTGAAGGTACATTATATTTAGTTGCAATTACTCTTAAAAATGTATACATTATGAATTCTATATTTTCAGCAGTATGTAATTTATCATCAGAAAAACCTCTTTGGAAAATCAGAGCCGTATCACCAAATCTTTTACCAGGTTTCCCAAATGCCTAATCATGAAGTGCTTCTTGTACTTTTATTTCAGTAGGAAATGTTCTTAATTATGGTTCTGTTCCTTTACATGAAGTGCTTTCTCAGGAAAGACATAACATGCTGGAGACGCCATTTGACTGCAGAAGTTACTCCAGCATTTTGTGTCTTTCCTTGGTAAACCAGCATCTATCATTACTTGCTTCTGCATTAGTTTGTTTGATGGCATTCTTTCTCGTTTGATGGCATTCTGTACTTTCATTTTAAAAGATAATTTGGAGTAAATGCAAATATAATTAGCAACTGAAATGTTAGGCTGATTTTAAGTTATTTGTGGGTGTTTGATGAGGGAAAGTTCCCCCACGTTATATATTCTTACTTCTGTTTGTCAGAAAGTGGCTAACATCGCAAATATGTTATGAATATGTTATAAATATGACTGATTCAATTCTCCAAACAGTTCGGTGGAAGAACCAGTTTTTAAAAAAAGGCAAAATGACATACATTGCATCTTTTAAATTTAGATTTGTATCCATCCATCTATCCATCCATCCATATATCCATCCAATTTAGATTAAACCTTCAAATGTAGATTAAAAATTAAGAATAATTTATATCTTAAAAAATAAATTGATAAAAGGAAAGTAAAAATAGCAAATACAAATGAGAAATAGAAACATGAGTAGGCCTTTTGGCACTCTTACATGCTGTGCTTTTCAACAAGATTATGACTGATTTTATATATTTTAGGCACATAAGGTACCTGATCACTCATTATAACAGTAATAGTGTTTAGGTATACCAACTGAAAATATTAAGATGTCAACTGTTCCAGAGTGTAATGAATTTCCACAATTTGCCTACAGTTTATGGTTTAATAGTAAATTTTAAAAAAAGAACATTGCAACTAATGTTAATAAAAAATAACTAAAAGAGGGATAAAATGGTTCAAATTACTCGTGAATTATTCATTTCTCTAAATTGCAAAGGGTATTAAAAATGGACTAGGACATTTTTGGAAGGCAGTTGATAAATGAAGAGAAGTTTATGGCATCCAGATTATGTTTTCAGCTTTAGATTTTAAGTGGGGAATATATCTAAATATTAAATTACGTTTCTTCCTAAAACAGAGATTTTACAGGGTTAACTATTGTAGATTGGCCATTTCATACTAGCCAATTATAATGCTAGTTAAAAGTAGTTCTCTGGAATTCTCTGGCCTCGTGGAATTCTCTGCCTCGGAGGGCAATGGAGGCAGGTTCTCTGGATGCTTTCAAAAGAGAGCTAGATAGCAGTCAGGGGATATGGGAAGAAGGCAGGAACGGGGTCCTGATTGGGGATGATCAGCCATGTTCACATTGACTGGCGGTGCTGGCTCGAAGGGCCGAATGGCCTACTCCTGCACCTATTGTCTATTGTCCATTGTCTGTAGTAGCAGCACGGGGATGTAACGTCTGCAGATCCTTTCTGCAAGTAGATTTAATAAGCATGTGTTGTACCTTCATGTGTGTTCGAGTCTGCTCATTACATGGTGTCAGAGAGTGAATCTTGCCCACTCCGCTCATGTTTATCGGGTTTTATTTTTTTTTAATTATTTTGTGTGTTTATTTTCTCCATCATAGCAAATTCATGTCGCCGTCCAAGTCCTCTGATCTTTGATTCTGACATTGCTGAATGCTGCCGTCTTTTCGAGCATGACTACTCTCATTATGCTTGCATCGTTCATCGCAATGACAACCCCCCCCCTCCCAATGTGTGTGCCTCTGTATTGCTTAACTTGACGGGACCTGAAGCAATGAATCACGCCGACAACTTCACTTTTGCGCCTGCTGTTTTGAATGATAACGGTCAGGTCAGAGTGTCTGCTGAGACAATTGACGACCCTGTGGTTTTGCTCAGAAAATTCAGAAAGCTGTGTGACCTGCCCTCAAATTACATTATTGAAAGGACCAAGTTCTAGGTTCGTTCACAGCAGGTCGATGAACCAATTGAATGTTTTATCAGTGACGAAGTACACGGCTGCACACTGTTGATTTCATGATTTACGCGATGAGCTCACACGCAACAAACTTGTTGGAGGAATGCTTGATAGCAAGCTATGAGTTGAGCTTCTTCGTAATACTGACTTAACCCTTGAACAAGCACAGTATGCCAGTCGGATTTCTGAGATAACGTCTCCCCACACTGACTCTGTGCCCTTCGGTCACCGTTTGCAGCATAGTGTCAATCTTACAGACTTCTCCTCCCACAACCCGGGTCTGCTGTTCATTGTCAAAATTGCAACAATTTCCATGCTACGGGTCATCAGTTCTGTATTGCCTATGGGAAAGCCTATAATTTCTGCAAGAAATTAAACCACTTTGCTCGGTGCTGCCATTCCCGTGTGACTCTTGCAGCATCAAGGACATGCCTGCTTCAACATGAGCCTACTGATAATGACTTCCAAGGGCCTGACTCGCCACCCCCGCTCTGCTTTCAGAGCGTACAGATACCAGTTCTGCCATCCACTCTCTCTCTTCCCTTCTTCTAACGAGCAACTTGACCCTGAGGTAACCATGTTTGTGAATAACAGGCCTCTGATCGCCTAGGTTGATACAAGCACCAAATGCGACGTCATCTCATTAAGATAGTTTTTAAAAATTCATAATGCTGAATGTATTGATAAGGCCTCTGCAACGCTTCAGGCTTCCGCGGGAGAAGTTCAAAACCGACTTGGACAAGCTGATTTAAAGTGCACCATAGATGAACAGACCCGCACCTTACAGGTTTATATTGTTAAGGGAGATTCGGAGACTTTGCTCAGTATCAATGCATGCCACAAACTAGGCTTAGTTTACTTAGGCACGCTGTCCATAAACTCTGTCTCGCTGATGGACCCCACTGAACAGCTACTCTCTCAGTACAAAGAACAGTTTAACGATGAGTTTGGCAAGTTGCCTATCAAATACCACATTGCTGTTGATCCCAAAGTTACTCCTGTGGTCCGAGCGCCATGTTCCGTATGCCATGTGTGACAGAATACACAATTAACTCAAGCGCATGGTCTCCATGGTTGTTATTGCTGAAGTTACTGACAGGTCTGACTGGGTTTCCACCATGGTGGTTGCAACAAAGAAAAACAAGGAGGAAATCCATTTCTGCATCAACCCCTGAGACCTTAACACTGCCATCAAACGCCTGCATTACCCAATGCGAATGAAAGAAGAAGTTGCTGCCCAGATAGGCAACGCAGCAGTATTCTCGGTTGTGGATGCCAAAAGACTCGCCCAATCTCACTACGTTCGGCAACCCCTTTGGCAGATACAAAATTTTGAGAATGCCCTTTGGCATCAACTCCGCCAGCGAAGTTTTCCAGCGCACTATGGAACAATTGTTTGTAGAGTACCCATGCATCATTATTGTTGATATTCTCATCTACAGACGCGATCTGGCTGAACATGGCACCAATCTGAAGAAAGTACTTGACGTGCCACAGACATTCAGCTCAAACTCAATCCCCTGAAGTGCAGGTTTTGAGTTCCAGAGGTTACTTACGTTGGACATGTTTTCACATGTTATGGTCTCAGACCAGACCCGTCGAAAGCTGGAGCTATCATAGAAACATAGACATGTTAGGTGCAGGAGTAGGCCATTCGGTCCTTCGAGACCACCGCCATTCAATATGATCATGGCTGATCATCCAACTCAGTACCCCGTACCTGCCTTCTCTCCATCCCCCCTGATCCCCTTAGCAACAAGGGCCACATCTAACTCCCTCTTAAATATAGCCAATGAACTGGCCTCAACTACCCTCTGTGGCAGAGAGTTCCAGAGATTCACCACTCTCTGCGTGAAAAAAAAAAAAAAGTTCCCCTTTATCCTTAAGCTATCAAAGAAATGTCGGTTCCTACTGACGTTGTGAGCTATCAAAGGTTCCTCGGAATGGTCAACTACATGGGAAAATTTATTCCCAACCTCAGCAACATATCTGCCCCCTGCGAGAACTGACACACAAGGACGCTGCATGGTCCTGGTATCCGCAGCACCAATGGGCTTTTGACACTCAAATTGCAGCGGGCTAGCGCACCTACTCTCGCCTACTTTGCGTTGGTGTTATCAGTAACGCCCACCTGCGATGCATCCCTGTACGGTTAGGCGTAGCGTGAATGCAGACCACTACCGACGGCGATTTCAAGTCAGTTTTGCACGTCTCCCATGCGCTAACTGACACTGAATAGCGTTACGCCCAGATCGAAAAGGAACTGCTCGCAATGGTCTTCGCTCACACTAAATTCAAGGACTTTATCGTTGGTAAGTCTGTGACTATCGAGACTGACCACCAGCCGCTGGTCACTATTTTGAACAAACCCATCCACGCTGCCCCAGCATGACTACAGCGAATGATGATGCAACTGTAGCGATTTGATTTCAACATCGTCTATAAGAAAGGCAAAGACACATAGCAGACACGCTATCCAGAGCCCTGCGCAAAACTAACGAACAACTCTCTGAACAGGACCAATTCTCAGTAATGAAGGTTTTGTTTGATTGTTTGAGCAGCCTAGCAGAACACACGGCTGCTGATGAGACTTTCCAATTGCTGTCTGCAGTTATCCGGTGTGGCTGGCAGATAAATAACACAACAACCCGCTCGAAATCCGCCCAAACTTCCTCTTGAGAGAGGAAACTTGCTCTTCAGAGCTGTGTGGTATTCTAACACACCTGTTCAACCTGAGCTTGCGTCTACAGAAGGTCGCAAGGCTGTGGAAAACACCTTGCCTGGTACCTGTCCCAAAGAAGACCTATCCCACTCACCACAATGACTACAGACCAGTAGCGCTCACCTCACATATTATGAAGACATTTGAGAGACTTGTCATCTCATACATCAGGACTAGTGTGTCAACTCAAATGGATCCTTTACAGTTTGCATATCAGCCCAACATCAGTGTCGATGATGCCCTTATTTACATGCTGCAGAGGGCGTACACACATCTGGACATCCCTGATGCATCTGTAAGAATTACATTCTTTGACTTCTCTAGCACCTTTAACACAATTCAGCCCGACTGCTAGGGGAGAAGATGGAGAAGATGAAGGTGGATCCATTAATGGTACTGTGGTGTTTGGATTACCTTTTCCTCAGACCACAGTATGTGCGCCTACAGAACAATGTCTCACGCACCATCCTGAGCAGCACAGGGGCTCCACAAGGAACTGTGCTGGCTCCATTCCTGTTTACCATCTACACAGCGGATTGTCAATATAACACCAACAGCTGCTTTTTGCAGAAATTTTCAGATGACACAGCTGTTTTCGGCCTCATCAAAGGGGGCAATGAGGAGGAGTATAGAGACACAATTAACAACTTTGTGGAGTGGAGTGCACACAATAACCTCCATCTCAACACCACAAAAACGAAGGAGATAGTTGTGGATTTCAGGAGGGGGAGGAGGAGGACTCAACCAACACCAATCACCATCAGGGGCACTGAGGTGGAGGTGGTCGCCAACCACAGGTACCTTGGTGTGCAGCTTGACAGTGAGCTGGACTGGAAGAGTCATATGGAGGCGGTGTACAGGAAGGGACAAAGTCGACTGTATTTTTTAAGGAGGCTAAGGTCATTTAATATCTGCCAACCCCTACTGTGCAGTGTCTACCATTCAGTGGTGGCCAGTGCTCTGTTTTTTGCTGTGGCCTGTTGGGGAGAAGGCGCCCGCATAGCGGACAAAAACAGACTGGACAAGCTGATCAGGAAGGCCGGCTCAGTGGTCGGGGCTGAGCAACTAACGGTCCAGCAGGTGGCAGAGGCCAGAATTCTGAACAAACTGGGTTCAATAATGACCAACCCCACTCACCCACTCCACGCCCTGAAGGTGATCAAGTGCAGCATCTTCAGTCAGAGACTGATTGCACCAATGTGCAAAACGGAGAGATATAGGAAGTCTTGTATACCAGCTGCTATAAGGTTTTATAATGCACAAAAATAATTTTGGATTTTTTTAAATATTCATTCATTGTATTTTAACTTATTAAGTATTGAAGCTATCTGAGGAAATGTGTGGTGTTATGTCTGTCTTGAAGCTGTTGTGGCACTGTAATTTCCTGTAAAGGATTATTAAAGGTTATTCAATTCAATTCAATTCAATTCAATTCAATTCTCGTTCATTACGAACTAGTATTAGAGGACAGAATTATAGTCAAGGGCCACAAGACAGTGTTCCCAGCCACCCTCCGGAACAAATACTTTGACGACATCGACAGGGGCCACCCCGGTGTGGAGGCAACCCTCCAAAGGGCGCAAAGCATGTTTTACTGGCCCAAAATGACCAAATACATACGAGAAAAAAACAAAGTTTGCACCGTCTGCAAAAGCCTGACGCCACATCAGCAAAAGCAGCCTTTACTGACGCACACGGTCCCTCCTCTCCCGTGGTCCACGTTAGCCACCAATATTTTCGAGTGGCATGGGAAACACTATCTGGTTCTTGTTGGCTCTTACTCAGGCTGGTTCGAAATCGATTTACTTCAAACCACTACTTCCGAAGCAGTTATAAATAAGTTGTAGCATCACCACTCCGTGCACGGCTCCCCTGCACGTATCCTGTCCGACAACGGCAGACAGTTCACCAACCAAGCTTTCAAAAACTTTGCAAAATGATGGGACTGTTCGTTACCAGCAGCCCTGTGTTCCCACAGTCCAACAGACTCGCCGAACGCACTGTCCGGAGTGCAAAATAACTCATGGAGCAGTCATACCGAGGCAAATCAGATGTGTACCTGGACCTGCTCAACCTAAGGAATATTGTACGGAATCCCATACTGGGTTCTCCAGCCCAACGACTGATGTCTCGACAAATCCGTGCTCCTCTGCCTGTGTCCCAGCAGCTTTTGCAGCCACAAGTTCATTCCCCGCCTGCAGTTCAGAAACAACTACAATTCAAATAGGTCACGCAGAAACGCTTCTTCAACAAGTCCAGCAAGCCACTTAAACCTCTTGCACATGGACAAGTTGTCCGTCTCCAGACCAACAAGGGCTATGCACGTTAGGGACGCATCCACGGCCATGCAAAAGAGTCGCGCTCTTATCTGGTCGAAGCAGACAGAGTCTTCCACAGATGCAACCATCAACATATCTTTCCGGTGAAGGAAACGCGTCCTGTGACTCCATATCCTGACGTCTCGCGTTTCGTATATCCTCCCACAGTCGGTCCCGCGTCCTCACTGCCACCTATCATTTCCACCATGGTCTACCCGCGGCGCTTGTCGTCTAACCCATCTATCCCGTTCCCCTCCCTGCCTTAACCCATCTATCCCATTTCCCTCCCCGGTATCTTCTCCAGTGAAAGGAGGTGAGGCGGACTCGTACCGCACACGGGCCAGACAGGTTTGCAGGCCACCCGTTAGATATGGTGATTTTGTGTAACTTTGCAAGTGTATTATAAACATTCCCCCTATATTGTTTAGCCACTGAAGTTTCTTTTGTTTCTTTTGAAATATGTAGATTGGCTATTTCATACTACTTAGTAGTGACTCCTCCTATTATGTGCTTTATATTATCAATCGCTTGCCTACGCTAGTTAGTAGTAGTAGCAGCTCGTAGATGTAACGTCTGCAGATCCTTGCTGTAAGTAGATTTAATAAACATGTGTTGTACCTTCATGTGTGTTTGAGTCTGCTCATTACAACTATCATAGAATAAATATAGAGGTAACCAACGTCATGGTTGTTGAGGATTCTATTGACATATTTTTAGTAATTACTGTACTGAAAATGTCAATGAAGTAATCCACTTTCTGTCATGAAGGTTAATATTACATTAAATTATGGAAAGAATGGATTAAGTGAATGCCAGGAAATTCATGGTGACATAGAAGAAAAAGACATAAATAGATGATGAGGCTTTTACCATTAGGAAATGGAGTCAAAAACTAATTAGGATGAAATGCCTCTTACACTTAGAAGTTTTAAGGAATAAATCAGCAATAAATCAGTGGACTGGCAAGAATGTACAACTTTATGATTTCAAGTTCAAGTTCACATTTATGCTGTTTCAAAGCATTGGTTGCACAACCTCAAGGTACTCAGAGAAATCTTTCTAAACAAAGGATCACTTCCCTACCAGAGGATGGCTCTCTGATTGTAGTATTGTGATGTGAAGAGGAAATGTCATGAGGAGTAGGTCAGGGAGATCATATTTTGATGAAGGTGCGTTGCAGCTCACGCTCATTTGTGGTGGGTAGGATTGTCAATGTTGTATTTCAAAAACAAGGGACCTTCCCTTATACTGCTCCCATTGATTTTATTGCTTTTATTGATAACAATTATGGCAATCCGCGCCTAAATTTCCTTGGGATATCCCTTAATACTCTTTGCAGTATTCAGCAACACTTTCAATTTATTTTTGTACATGAATATAGAAATCTTTGCAAAGTATAAATATCTGCATATTTACATTTATTTCTATTGATAATATTTACCCAGTTAAGATGGCGCCAGAGCATGACGATTTTTGGCATGCTGGCCTCAGCAGAGAACCTATTATCACCAATACAATTGCACCTCTCATTTAAATTTATTTTACACTTGCAAATCCATCAATGTTTCCAGCTGTACTAACGTTTTTTTTTTCTTCTGCACTCTGCAATCTTTCTCTTTGCTCAACCTTTCGTACTTGTGTTTGGCTTGATATATTCATGTATAGTATTATCTGATTTGATTAGCTCGCATACAAACAAAAGCTTTTCAATGTACCTTGGTATATGTGATGATAAAAAAAACTAAATCTCATACATCAACTTTTTCCAGAGGGAGGACCAAATTCCTCCTCATACCCTCCACTGCAGTTCATAGCCAAATTGTCCCTCCCTCCCTGAACCCCTCCTCTCAGAATAAATATATAGTTTCATCATAAACTGATATCTACTTTTGCACCATTTATTTCTGGCAAACTCTAAATTACCCTAGAATAAAAAAGTCATAAATGTATAATAGTGGTAAGCAAACTTGATAAATGATTCTCATCCTATTTGAGAGAGACAATGTTCTTAATTACTACCTAACCTAATCCTATACATATGTGTACCTATCAACCTACAATGTGATGCATTAATTGCCCAACATTCCATTGAATCAATTCTACTGGGAGCATCTCTGGGGAGAAGGAATGGATGGCGTTTCGGGCAGTTAGGGATAAGGGAAACGAGAGATATAGACGAACACTGAATGAAAGATATGCAAAAAAGTAAAACAATAAAGGAAACAGGCCATTGTTAGCTGTTTGTTGGGTGAAAGCGAGAAGCTAGTACAACTTGGGTGGGGGAGGGATGGAGAAAGAGGGAATGTCGGGGCTACCTGAAGTTAGAGAAATCAACTGTCATACCACTGGGCTGTAAGCTGCCCAAGCAAAATGTGAGATGCTGCTCCTCTAATTTGGATTTAGCCTCACTCTGACAATGGAGGAGTCCTAATACAGAAAGGCCAGTGTGGGAGTGGGAAGGAGCATTAAAGTGTTTAATAACCTGGTTAAGACGACTGAGTAAAGGTCTTCAACGAAACGATTACCCAGTCTACGTTTGGTTTTGTCGATGCATAAGATTCAAGATCGTGAACAACGGATACAGTAGATGAGGTTGTGTGTGATCTTTCTGCTGACTGATTAGACAATAGGCAATAGGTGCAGGAGTAGGCCATTCGGCCCTACGAGCCAGCACCGCAATTCAATGTGATCATGGCTGATCATCCCCAATCAGTACCCCATTGCTGCCTTTTCCCCCATATCCCCTGACTCTGCTATCTTTAAGAGTCCTATCCAGCTCTCTCTTGAAAGCATCCAGAGAACCTATCTCCACCGCCCTCTGAGGCAGAAAATTTCACACACTCACAACTCTCTGTGAGAAAAGTTGTTTCTTCGTCTCCATTCTAACTGGCTTACTCCTTATTCTTAAACTGTGGCCCCTGGTTCCGGACTCCCCCAACATCGGGAACATGTTTCCTGTCTCTAGCATGTCCAAACCCTTAACAATCTTATATGTTTCAATGAGATGCCCTCTCATCCTTCTAAACTCCAGAGTGTACAAGCCCAGCTGCTTCATTCTCCCAGCATATGACAGTCCCGCCATCCCGGGATTAACCTTGTAAACCTACTCTGCACTCCCTCAATAGCAAGAATGTCCTTCCTCAAATTAGGGGTCCACAACTCACAGAGATAGGCTCAAAAAGATAGCGAGGTCAGGGGATATGGGGAGAAGGCAGGAACGGGGTACTGATTGGGGATGATCAGCCATGATCACATTGAATGGTGGTGCTGGCTGGAATGGCCGAATGGCCTCCTCCTGCACCTATTGTCTATTGACCAAAACTGCACAGAATACTCCAGGTGTGGTCTCACTAGGGCTCTGTACAACTGCAGAAGGACCTCTTTGCTCCTATACTCGACTCCTCTTGTTATAAAGGCCAACATGCCATTCGCTTTCTTCACTGCCTGCTGTCCCTGCATGCTTACTTTCATAGACTGATGAACAAGGACCCCAAGATCTCGCTGTACTTCCCCTTTTCCCAACTTGATGCCATTTTGATAGTAATCTGCCTTCCTGTTTTTGCTACCAAAGTGGATAACCTCACAATTCTCCACATTAAACATCATCAGCCATGCATCCGCCCACTACCCCAACCTGTCCAAGTCACCCTGCATTCTCATAGCATCCTCCTCACAATTCATAAAAACATAGAAAATAGGTGCAGGAGTAGGCCATTCGGCCCTTCGAGCCTGCTCCTCCATTCAATATGATCATGGCTGATCATCGAACTCAGTATCCTGTACCTGGCTTCTCTCCATACCCCCTGATCCCTTTAGCCACAAGGGCCACATCTAACTCCCTCTTAAATACAGCCAATGAACTGGCCTCAACTACCTTCTGTGGCAGAGAATTCCACAGATTCACCACTCTCTGTGTGAAAAATGTTTTTCTCATCTCGGTCCTAAAAGACTTTCCCCTTATCCTTAAACTGTGACTTGTTCTGGACTTCCCCAACATCGGGAACAATCTTCCTGCACCTAGCCTGTCCAACCCCTTAAGAATATTGTAAGTTTCTATAAGATCCCCCCTCAATCTTCTAAATTCTAGTGAGTACAAGCCGTGTCTATCCAGTCTTTCTTCATATGAAAGTCCTGCCATCCCAGGAATCAGTCTGGTGAACCTTCTCTGTACTCCCTCTATGGCAAGAATGTCTTTCCTCACATTAGGAGACCAAAACTGTATGCAATATTCCAGGTGTGGTCTCACCAAGGCCCTGTACAACTGCAGTAGAACCTCCCTGCAGTTCACACTGCCACCCAGCTTTGTGTCATCTGCAAATTTGCTAATGTTACTTTGAATCCCTTCATCCAAATCATTGATGTATATTGTAAATAGCTGCGGTCCCAGCATCAAGCCTTGCGTTACCACACTAGTCACTGCCTGCCATTCTGAAAGGGACCCGTTAATCCCCACTCTTGGTTTCCTGTCTGCCAACCAATTTTCTATCCATGTCAGCATTCAACCCCCATTACCATGTGCCCTAATTTTGCCCACTAATCTCCTATGTGGGACCTTATCAAATGATTATCAAATGATTTTCACTGTATGTGACAATAACCATGAAGTGGTGGCAGTGATCTTCAATCAAATATATCCCGTTTCATGAATGTTCCTTTAAGTTAACTGCCACTCCACCTTGCTGTTGATCTCTTTTTGAACCTTCATCACAATCATCACCACAAACCTCAGCTCAATAACATCTCTGACTCACCTGAATATTTCCGACGTATAACTGCAAAATGACCCATCGCTATATCACTTCCCCAAACATACACCATCTGATGTCCAACAGATAAAGACCTGTTCTCTACATCCTAACAATATCTGAATTCCCTTTGTCCTCACACCTCCACAAACCACAACTCCAGATTTCCCAGTCAAAATCTTTCTATCATTGACATCTTGGAGAAGTTGGTTGGACATGCAGAAACTTCTGCCTACACAGCTGCCACCATCTCCCCACCCACCAAATGGTATTAGATTAACTTGCCTTTTTTTCGTGCAATACAGATTTCTTGAACCAGTCATCTATATTACTAAAAGTCTGATCTTGACCGCTTTTGGCCCACTTTTGTGCGATTTCTGAGAGAAGGCCACTGCCTACGGCCGTCATTTTTGGCTACCTCGCTCAGAGCCCCCCTCCGCCTTCCAGGACTGGAGGATTTTTCCCATCGATGAAAAATCAGAGATATATTAATGTTTTTTAAAAATTCCACATTCTCTCTGCTGCCCCTGCTGGCGGCAGAGGGGAGAGGGGAGGGACTATAAACCCGGAAGTGTCGTGCCTCACTCAGTCTCTACCAGACCCAGGAAGCGAGAGGGTCACGGTTCTCTGAGCTGTGAATAACATTGAACGCATGTGTACTCCACGGTGAGTCCCCTCGATATGGCTGCTGCCAAATTGTTTGCCTCGCCTTTTAAAACAAGTTTGTGTTCACAAAATGAATTTTGGTTGTCAGGTGGCTGCTGCCCAATTGTTTTCCTCGCCTTTGAAAAAAAAGTTTGTGTTCACAAAATGAATTTTGGTTGTCAGGTGGCTGCTGCCCAATTGCTTGCCTCGCCTTTTTTTTTAAAAGTTTGTGTTCATAAAATGAATTTTGGTTGTCAGGTGGCTGCTGCCCAATTGTTTGCCTCGCCTTTTTTTTTTAAAGTTTGTGTTCACAAAATGAATTTTGGTTATCAGGGGGCTGCTGCCCAATTGTTTGCCTCGCCTTTTTAAAAAGCGTTTGTGTTCACAAAATGAATTTGGTTTGTCAGGTAGCTGCTGCCCAATTGTTTGCTTCGCCTTTTTAAAAAACGTTTGTGTTGACAAAATGGATTTTGGTTGTCGGGTGGCTGCAGCCATATTGTTTGCCTTGGCTTGGCGTTTAAAATCGTTGCAACAGTTGGCTGCCAGCCCAAGAATCCATTCAGCCCATAATGTCTATACTAACCCTCTGGAAACCAGTACCTTCGGCCCGCAACACTCATACTAGCGCAACAGAAAGCCCCCCCCCCCCCCACCCACCCCACTGGCGAGCTATATTGGAATTGGTGGAGAGGTGGAATATTGTGTTGGTGACCAGCCCTCCCGTGTGATGCACTTAGTCTAGTAAATTATAAATGGTGAAGTATTGTCCATGATACTAATGAAAGGTTAAGATTCACAGTCCGAGAAAAATTAAGGATGCTTTCAATATGCTTGGTCCATCTTGGTAATATTCACCAGGAATCCAGTGATGGGCCAAATTGATCGATTCAGACATTTGAATCGACTATTGTGGTATAAACTATCACCTCTGACAGTGCTTGCACGGGAGTCTTCAGTTCATTAACGTTTCAACATCTCAATGCCAGTGGCTCTGTTAGCCAGCGAGATCTGTCCAATGGTACTCAACAATCTTTTAACCAGAGGTGTTTGCTTTAGACTATTCTAATAAGCATTAGTTAACCTGAGCATGCAATTTATGTCCTTCAGACTAATGGCTCTTTCTTCATCTGGGATATCAAAAATTGACTAGGCTGACTTCAATTATTTGAGAAGAAATTGAAGAGAAAGCTTGACAGGATGAAGGAGGAGTAACATTAAGCTTGAGAAGGACAAAAAAACAATGAATATGTGGAATAAAAAATCGTGAGGTATTTTGGTTTTCAACAAGGTTGGGGTGCAAAATAGGAATGATAATGAGGAAAACATGAGAGAAAACATATAGCAATTGTCAAGGCTAGAAAAACTATGCTGAAGCTAAAATATGGGGATTAAAATGTTGGAGAATGGAGAAGGGCACGTCTAAAAGTCGGCATATTTGTTTCTTATATAACACAGGTGTTTATAAGCAAGTTGCTGAGAATATTCTTCAAAAATGGACATTGTATAATGTGCAAAATTTCAGAGAATTATTTATAATGCAAGGTTACACACTAAGCTTTATGCAGGCAGTTTCACTAGGAGTTCTATTTTAGATCAGGAGATGGTGAGAGCAAACGTATTGCAGGAAAACAGAAGAACTAGGAGCAAAAACTTCCGACATAACAGGTGCCAAACAGATTGGCAATAAACAATGAAAATAAATTGGGTTTTCCCAATTGTAATGAGACCACAAGCTGATATAAATTCGACAAAAAACAAATGGAAATTAAGGGCACAGAACAGGGCACAATAATCAATCCCTTAGATATGCAAAGTGGATAGTCTTCTATTCATCCAACAAATGTAAGCCCTGTATTAATGAAGGATAAATCTGCTCATAAAAGATAATTAGCCAAAAAATGGTCTGGAAAAATGCTGAGAATCCACAATACGTGGTAAAATTAGGGAAAAATTGGAAGTCTGAATTAATCAAAGACATCCAGCATGGACTCGTTAGCAGCAAATTGTGTTTGGTGTACTTAATGAGTTTTTCATGCAGTGACCAATTAGACAGATAAAGAGATGCAATTAATGGATTTTCTTTTTTTTTTTCTAAATGTGAGCTTTGTGACAAAGTTTGCCTCAAACGATTTAGTCACGTGGAGTGTCTTTGAAAGGATGAGGATGGACTACCACAGGGAATAGATCTGAGCACACCTTGTCGTTCAGTGGGCAAAGAAAGTTTTAACTTGGATAAGGAGTTCTCAAAATGTCCTCAGACACAGTCGATAGACAATAGGTGCAGGAGTAGGCCATTTGGCCCTTCGAGCCAGCACTGCCATTCAATGTGATCATTGCTGATCATCCCCAATCAGTACCCCGTTCCTGCCTTCTCCCCATATCTCCCTGACTGCAATATTTTTAAGAACCCCATCTAGCTCTCTCTTGAAAGCATCCAGAGAACCTGCCTCCACCACCCTCTGAGGGAGAGAATTCTGTAGACTCACCACTCTCTGTGAGAAAAAGTGTTTCCCGTCTCCATTCTAAATGGCTTACTCCTTATTCTTAAACTGTGGCCCCTGGATCTGGACTCCCCCAACATCGGAACATGTTTCCTGCCTCTAGTGTGTCCAAGCCCTTAACAATCTTATATGTTTCAAGATTCCCATCCCCTCAGACATTGAAAATGTTGACTGATCTATAAAAGAGTTGCAAAAAAAAAGGGGGGAAGGGGGGAAGGGGGGAAGAGGTGGAAGAGAGGGAGAGGGGAGGGAAGAGAGGGAGGGGGGGAAGAGAGGGAGGGGGGAAGAGAGAAGGGTGGGAGAGGGGGGGGGGAAGGAGGGGAAGCAGGCGGCAGTTGGTGGAACAGGCGGCAGTGAGCGGTGGGAAGGCTGCAGGCGGCCTGGGGCTGGGATTGTGAGTGGCGTGGATGGGCAATGTCACTCGCAGCGTGTGAAGTCATTGTGACGTCATTAGCTAAAGCCACTGGTTTTATTTTCTAAGTTCTTTCAGATTTTTGAACATTTTGATTAATAACTTGAGAAATAATACATGAAAATTTCAGATGAGGCAATTTCGCAGTCCACAGGATAAATCTCTACAGGAATATGTAAAAATGTTACCGTTAGAGCGTAGTTTTTTCGAGCAGATGTGATTATACACCCACACACACACATCCAAGATCAGAGTTTTAATAGTTACTAGACTAAGTAGGACCAGTTGGGTCCCGTCCCCTCAACGCATGGTTGCGCGGGGAGGAAACGGCCTGCAGCATCACACACGCACTAACCAACCCCTGACACACAAACTAACCACCCCCCACATACACACTAACTACCCCATTGATATTATTCATTCACTCCTGTTACCCCACCCCCTGCTCTATCAACTCAAGTATAGCCCCCAACTCGCAGGCGCGGTGGGCAAGAGGGAGTGTGAAGGGGGAAGAGGGGTGGGGGGGAAGAGAGGGAGGGGGGTAGAGTTTGAGGAGCTTGTGGGGTGGTGGGGCGCATAAAAGGCTGGTTGCCGATCCTCGCTCCCGGCTTCAGGCTGCATTCAGGGCCAGTGAACGGGTGGTGGGGGGCGATGTCATTCGCAGTGCAAGCAAGAAGAGAGTCGGGTTTTTTTTCCAAAGGTTTTTCAGCAGTGACAGGACAGACGAGAGAGCTCTAGTACAGTGCCCAACTTGCTCGTTCTTCACTCGCCACGCGTGCCGCAGTCTTCAGCCATGATATTTGGTCTTCAGTCGACAGCCAGACCTTTGAAATACAGGGGGAGGAGGGAGGGGCAGGAGGTGACATCAGTCGCAAAGCAATCAAGAACAGCAGGCAGGCAGATCCATTGTCACCTCATCAGCGAAAAAAACAGGCATTTTTCTACGGGTATTGTCATCAATCTACACACGTTAGGAATTTTTGCAAATAGCCTCAAGTCTGCTTGGGTATGACGCTACAAGCTTGGCACACCTGTATTTGGGTAATTTTTCCAATTGTTCTCTGCAGATCCTCTCAAGCTCGGTCAGGTTGGATGGGGAGCGTCGATGCACAGCTATTTTCAGGTCCCTCCAGTTGACCGATCGGGTTCAAGTGTGGGCTCTGGCTGGGCCACTCAAGGACATTCACAGACTTGTCACAAAGCCCCAGTCTGAGGTCCAGAACGCTCTGGAGCAGATTTTCATCAAGGATCTCTCTGTAATGAGGTGATGAGTGGTGCCTGGTACCCTCCAGACATGACACTTGGCATTCAGGCCAAAGTGTTCAATTTTGGTTTCATCAGACCAGAGAATCTTGTTTAGGTGCCTTTTGGCAAACTCCAAGTGGACTGTCATGTGTCTTTTACTGAGTAGTGGCTTCCATCTGGCCACTCTACCATAAAGCCCTGATTGGTGGAGTGGCTGCAGATATTGTTGTCCTTCTGGAAAGTTCTCCCATCTCCACAGAGGAATTCTGGAGCTCTGTCAGAGTGACCATTGGGTACTTGATCACCTCCCTGACCAAGCCCCTTCTCCCCCGATTGCTCAGGGGTGACCAGCTCTAGGAAGAGTCCTGGTGGTTCCAAAGTTCTTCCATTTAAGAATGACGGAGACCACTGTGCTCTTCAGGATCTGCAATGCTGCAGAAATTGTTTTATACCCTTTCCCAGATCTGTGTCTCGACACAATCCTGTCTCGGAGGTCAACGGTCAATTCCTTTGCCTTCATGGCTTGATTTTTGCTCTGACATGCACTGTCAACTGTGGGACCTTATATAGACAGGTGTGTGCCTTTCCAAATCATGTCCAATCAATTTAATTTACCACTGGTAGATTTCAATCAAGTTGTAGAAACATCTCAAGGATAATCAATGGAAACAGGATGAACCTAAACTCAATTTTGTGTGTCATAGCAAAGGGTCTGAATACTTATGTAAATACTTATGTAAATGTGATATTTCAGTTATTTCTTTTAATTACTTTGCAAAAAATTCTAAACACCTGTTTTTGCTTCTTCATTCGGTGGTGTAGATTGATGATTAAAAAAAAATGAATGTAATCGATTAAAAAAAAAGGTTGTAACGAACAAAATGTGGCCAAAGTGAAAGGGTCTGAATACTTTCCGAATGCATTGTATACGTAACTGTGTAGTTGAAACTTCCTCACAATAACCCCCACACTAAATAAAGTGTTGTGAAAGCAAATTAATTAAGTAACATAGACATTTGCTGGAAGAATCTGAACATAAAGTCTCTGTGGACATTAACCATCTGTTATGCATGATAAAACTCAGCATTGTGGGTTTGAACATTTTAAAATGTTAAGTACGTTTTTTTGAGACACTGTAGGTGTTTATTTTAATTATCAGCTTTTTGCAAGAAGAAAATGTGAATAACTTTCCAATACATTTAAAAGGCATCCTATTTATCGTAGAAAAGGCCAATATTTAACACCAGTTGTCAGCGGCATACATTATCCAACTTGTTACCAACCCCCATTCCCCAAATCCCAAGGTTATCTTCCTCCTCAGTGTCCTGTTGGGAACCTGCATGTTCTTTTGGCTCCAACCCAGAGCTTTATCATTTATGCATATTCCTCAGCTCTTGATAGCACACAACTGCTTGCCCTCAACTTGCTGTGGAAAAATGTTTGTATTGCTTATGAACCTGCATGTCCTGAGCCCATCCAAATTGGGTGTGTACTTTGGGTTTGCCATAGTTTGCCTGGATTTTAATTAAGCAGAAAGGTTTACAACCTTTCTACGGTGGCTGAAGAAGCCAAATGAAGTGCGAAAGAAGTAATGAATATAGGGCGTTAATTGCATCCTCATGCAAGTTGCAATCTGTATGATGTGTTTTTCAAGCAATTGGCTGGAATATATTTATTTTAATATATTGTGCACTGCACCTCTCAGATAGAATCCATGTTCACTAGGATTAATTACTTGCAAAATCACAGGGGATTACAATATCTTAAGCAGCTGTGAGTATCAGATCAGCCTGTCCTTTGACCTGTTCAAAGCGACAAAATATATTCGCACAAGCAAAAAAAAAAACTGCTGGTGGAACTCTGTGAGTCAAGCAGCATCTCTGGGTGCAAAGGGAGTTGCAGGTCGAGACTCTGGACTGAGAGTGCAGAGGACCACAATAAAAATGTGAGAGGGAGGAATGAGATGGGGGGTGGTAAGTGACAGGTGGAACCAGGTGAGGAGAAAAAGGGGGTGGGTGGTCAGGAGATGTGGTTGGCGGGTAGTAAGTAGAGACATGTAAGGGAATTGGGTAACATGTAAAAAAGGGGCAATAGGATCTAGTGGAGGGTGGAGGTAGAGGTAGTGGCTGGGAATAATAAGTGGAAATGAGACGCTGCAGATGCAGTAGGTAATAAGTAAGGAAGGTGATAAGTGGAACCATGTAAGGAAAGGATGATGGGTAGGAGGTAGTTGGCAGAAGGAATAGGAGAACCCAGAAGATGTGTGTGGTAGGCAGGTGAAACCAGGTGTTTGAGGGAAATTAACCTGGGTACATGGATAGGGGGTAATCAGATGGAGAGAACACGGTGTTGTGGGTTAACTGAAGTTGGGAAATTAACTGTTCATGCCATCGAGTTGTGGACTATCCAGGCAGAATACAAAGTGTTACGTTCTTATTTGCATTTGGCCCAACTATGGCAGCGGCGAAGGCTGAGGACAGGTTGGTAACAGGAGAATGGGAGGTGGAATTGAAATGGCTTGCAACCTGAAAGTTCAGGACATCAGAAAACATAGCTTCTCCTCAACAGTGCTTGATGGAGCCCATACTCACATTTCCCCCTTTGTCCTGAACTTCTGCTCTTACCCTTCCACTGAGACAGCACAGAGATGGAGGTCCCTTGATCCTCACCTTTCACCATATCAGCCTACGCATCCAGCCCATCCTTCATCTTCCCTGCCAGCTGCAACATGACCGCACCACCAATCCCATCTTTCCCCTCCCCACCCCTTTCTTCTCTCCACAAGGATCAATCCATGATTTATGCATCGCAACCCACCACCCCTTCCCATCCTCTGGAACTATCACCAGCTGCTATGGTAGGTACAACACTTGTGTTTACACCTCCTCCATCATCACCCCCCAGGGACCCAAACGCCCCTTCTAGGTCAGACAAAGGTTCACATGCGACCTCCTCCAAACTCATCCACTGCACCTGGTGCTCTTGATGTCACCACCTCTGTGTCAGCAAGACCAAGTTTAGATGAGGCAACTATTTTTCAGAACACCTGTGCTCTACCTGTAATGGTATCATTATCTCCCAGTTGCATTGTATTTCTTCTCCTCTTCCCAATCCCACACTGACCTGTTAGGCTTTGGCTTTCTCCACTGTCAGGGTGAGGCCAAATGCAAATTAGAGCAGAACCTCATATTCTGCATGGTAAACCTACAACCCAATTATATGAACATTGATTTTTAGCAATTTCAGTTAAAGTACACCCCTTCTCTCCATATAACCATATAACAATTACAGCACGGAAACAGGCCATCTCGGACCTTTAAGTCCATGCCGAACACTTATTTCCCCCTAGTCCCATGTACCTGCACTCAGACCATAACCCTCCATTCCTTTCCCGTCCATATACATATCCAATTTATTTTTAAATGATAAAATCGAACCTGCCTCCACTACTTCCACTGGAAGCTCATTCCACACAGCTACCACTCTGAGTAAAGAGGTTCCCCCTCATGTTACCCCTAAACTCCTGTCCCTTAATTCTCAAGTCTCTCCTTCTGATTTCTTCCGTCACCGTTTCATTCCTCATCCCCACCTAGTACCATCTGCCAATCACTCACAGTCTACACCTTCTGGTTCTTTCATCTGCTCTCTCAAGTCATTCCAAATGCCCATCTTCCCTCCCTTGTCTAGTTCCAATAGTTACTATTTTTACTTATCAGATAGCACATTTTCAGCCTCTTGTTTCCACATCACCTTCCAGCCTCTGTCTTTGTCTCTACCTTTCACCTTCCCACAACTAGCTTTATCTGCCACCTTATTTTTTAATTTAAATAACTATTTCTTATATAGTTTGGCCATGTCTCCTGACTCCCTCACCCACTGCCAAGCTCCATCTATCATTTCCTTCCTCACCTGGCTCGAGCTAGGTCCTGCAAGTCCCTGAATCACTGTACCTTTGTAGCTCTTTATGCTGGCTATTGAATCTCTACACTCAGTCCTGATGCAAGTTCTTGCCCAAACTCACTGACTTTATTTTGCCTTCAAAGATACTGCTTGGCCTGCTGTTTCTCCAGTAGTTTTATTTTTGCTCTTGATACCAGCAGCTGCAGCCTGTTGTGTCTCCAAGGTATTCGCTCGTACTTTGGTTCCCTTTTTCACTAACTGAGAGATATTTTGGAAGTTCATGGATTACACAAGTAGCCTGAAGTCACAACAGCTGCTTCAGATCAATTTGTTGCCCAACTATTGAAATTCTCTCTTTATCTCTTTCAGTGAATATATGTTAGTGCTTTAATTCTACAGCACACATTCTTAAATTATAGCATGGCATATTGTTTCTAAGGGTCCCACAATCTGTGAAGTTTCAATCTCGAATTCCATCTAAACTCTGGCTACTCATTCAAATACTGCAAATGTGCTGTACTCTGTTCACACTAATTTACTGGTATAAATTGGCTCTAAGTAGCTTAGACTCTGTGCAGATCATGAACGTTTAGAGTGGGCTTTCTGCTTTTCTGATCATTTACATAGCAATCCAGTTGATGTAAAAGAAGAGTCCCGACCTGAAACGTTGCCCATCCATGAGATGGTGCCTGAATCTTACTCCAACTCTTTGTGTCTATTTTTCAAAGTTGTTGTTGCTCTGGATGGAGACATATTTGTGTTGGAAACCCACAATAATTTGTACTGACAACTGAACTAATGAAAATGAATGGACAGAATGGGGAATAACAAGTTTTGAAATTCTGAGGGAAAAAAACTGCAACTGAATCACCTTCCTTGAAAGAAAGACTTACTTGCATTACAAAAGTTACCAATACATCACATGCCTGACCCACTGAAATACTTTCTGAAAAGGAATAGCAAAGAAAATACTTTCTGAAGTTTGTCACTGTTGTTGTGCACTAGAATCCCAGTTGCCTCTCATTAACAGCAGTGAGGTTTAGCAATGCTAAAAAAATGTTTGGTAAATAATAACCCGATAATGTGTTTGAGTGAAATACAAAGTGCTGAAGTAATTCAACGTGTCAGGCAGCATCTCTGATGGGAATGGACAAGTGATGATCAGATCAGATCACTTCTTCAGACTGAAGTAGTGGTAAGATTGTTGGGGGGAAGAAAGCTAGAAAAGAGGTGGGGACAAAACAAAGCCTGGCTTTTAATAGGTTCATACAGATGAGGGGGAGTTAAATAGCTGATTGGTGGACAAAGGCTGGAGATGAAAAGAAGACAAACGATATCAGATAAGGAGAAGAGTGAAATATAAATTGTAGAAGGGTTTCGGCCCGAAACGTCGCCTATTTCCTCCATAGATGCTGCTGCACCCGCTGAGTTTCTCCAGCAATTTTGTGTACCGAGTGAAATATAAAGCCAGAGGGGTGAATCTAGGTGGACAGAGGTGGGAAAGGTAGAGGATAGTGGGAGAAATAAGAACATACTGTGGGGAGGGGGGTGGGGAACACAGGAAAGAGAAGTTGGGGCATTCTATAGTGGCATTTAACCACTTTTGAGATAGGCACATGGATATGTAGGGAATGGAGGGATATGGATTATGTGCAGAAGGGTAAGAGTTTGTCTTGGCATCAAGTTCAGCACAGGTATTGTGGGCCAAAGGGCTGGGTCCAGTGGTGCACTGTTCTATATTCTATTTACGTAAATTTGGAGAACTAAATGTTTATACATGTTTAAACATTGAATCTCCAATTTTAGTTAACATAGAACATAAAACAGGACAGCACAGGAATGGGCCCTTCAGCTCGCAGTATTTGTGCCAAACATGACGTATAGCTGAACTGATCTCATCTGCCTGTAAGTGATCCATATCCCTCCATTTCCTGCAAATCATGTGCCTAACTAAAAGCCTCTTAAACACCACGATCGTATCTTCCTCCAGCACCATTCCTGGCAACGTATTCCAGGCCCCAACCACTCTCTGTGTAAAAAAAAATTAAAAAATTGTCCCGCACATCTCCATTATAATTTCCCCCTCTAACCTTATAGCGATGTCCTCTAGTGTTGGACATTTCCACCCTGGGAGAAAGGTTCTGACTGTCAGGAGAGAGCTAGATAGGGCTCTTAAATATAGTGGAGTCAGTGGATATGGGTAGAAGGCAGGAACGGGGTACTGATTGGGGATGATCAGCCATGATCACATTGAATGGCGGTGCTGGCTCCTGCACCTATTGTCTATTGTCAATCATATCTATGTTTCTCAATTGTATATACAGTGCAGTACTTCATTAGGTTAATGTTATATGCAACCTCCTTCTTGTGCTGCTATATAGTCAACCAGGTCTTTCCTCTATTTAAAAAATAAGCTAGTTGCAAAGGATTGCAACTAACTTGAGAATACAGCACTATAACTTGAAATTTGCTCTACCAATGACTCAGTCAAGCCCCATGCCAAAATGTTGTCTTGGTCTTGCACTTTGCAGGCATGGACTGCTTCATTTTCAGAGGAGTTGCCAATGCAGTTGAACCGGTACTTTGAACTTCAATCTTGCCATTCTTTGGAAAGTGAACCAAAATGTCACATGAGTGACCAGATGTCATCACATTAAAAAATTCTTGTAAGAGATTGTTCTTATTCTTTGCTATTTTCTTACCTGCAGAACTATAATTTTTAAAACTCACAGTTTGTAAGATAAAACTGTTATAAACATAAACATAAAAATTTCACATGATAAACTTCGAGAAAAATATACGAATCACATATACAGTACAAAACAATGTACCAGTAATGCTTTCAGAATTAGAAGAGATGTATTCCACAATTTTTCAGATATTTGGTCACACACGTTACTAAGAATGGCCCATTGGAGAAACGATCATTGATGAATCAACTGATTTGGGTTGGATTCAATTCATTGCGCAGAGGAACTATGACAGTGATGCTTTAGAGTTAAAATGATTAACCTGCAACAACCATTACCATCTTCCTTTGTGTGAGATGTGACTGTAACTGTAACCATTGGAGTGTTTTCCTCTTGATACCCATGATGGTTGAACCACATTTCCTGAGGATGTCCTGCATTGATGCCCTGGCGCTGGGATGATTTGTTCTCCAATAATCAGTCATTTTTCTTTGTCCAGAGTATGGGTCCAACCAGACATGTTTTCTCCTTTATGTCCATTGATTTTAGGTTTAGCAGGCTCTTCAGAGCACACTTGCTCAAAATGTATCATGGGCAGCCACTTTTACTTCATCTTTGAAATTCTCTAGTTGTACCGCATGGAAGCTGGCTCTTCGGCCCAACTCATCCATGCCAACCAAAATGTCCAAGATGCCCTTTCTAAGATAATCCCACTTCCCTGTTTGGCCCATATCCTTCTAAACCTTTCCTATCTATGTACCTCTCCAAATGTCTTCTAAATGCTAATAAAGCCAGATCGTCATATCATGGAAATTCTGTACTTTTGGTTAATGAGTAATAATTTTCGCAATAATAATTAATTTGGATGTTCCCAGCACCCACATTCAGCTTTAGACTTCATTACAGTGAGTAAGTGTTGCTTGGTAGCACTATCAATGTCACTTTCTACCACTTTGCTTATGATCGAGAATAGAATGATTTAGGTTTGGGAAGATTGAAAGTAGACTAATTGTGTGATGTTTCTTTAGTTGTTTTAAGGTGTAATATTTTGTCTGGGGTTGCCTGTTAGAATGTATTGCTAATTTCTTTAATAAGATAGCATCACTGTCACAGTGTTTGAGATACAGTAAATGGCTAAGAATAGACCCAAGTTAGCCACCATCAAATGCCTAAGCCAATGACCTTAAAGATGATTGATTTCTACCACAATGAAGTTGCACAAGTTTACAACATTTCATAATTTGCAATCCACTTTTGTTTAAAGGGCCTGTTCCACCAGCATGCGATAGCTTGCGTCTAGCGCGATTAAACGTGGTCGCTTGAGGCGTACGACCTCGCGGGGCCGGTCCCACTTCAATTGGCGGAGGCGTATGGAGTTGTGCGGGGCTGTTCCCGAAATCGCGCGGGGCTTTCAGAAAATCCTGCACTGATCGAAAATCCCGTGCGACAACGGCCTGTTGGCCCGCAATCGCATTGATGCCATACGCACCCGCATCGAGGCCATACGCAGCGTCTTGACATCGTATGCAGCGTCTTGATGTCGTACGCGGAGCCTTTACATCGTGGGCCCATCGTGGCGTTGCGCGATGACTTCACTGCCCTGCGTGCCCTTGCGTGATGGTGTCACTGCTCGACGCCGTGCGACGTCCAAATTCAGTCGGCCCGCCTCCTGCCCAGCTGGTTGGTGAGTTTGATGTCGGGAGCAGCCCCGCACAACACCATACGCCTCCGCGGTTCGAATTGGGACCGGCCCCGTGAGGCCATAAGCCTCAAGCGACCATGTTTGGTCGTGCTAGGCGCATGCAATCGCATGCTGGTGGGACAAGCCCTTAAGGGAGCTAGAGATTGGCAAATGGCGAAAGTTCACAGCTTTGCTGCAATTAGAGGCCACCTCGTGGGGAAAGGTGTGTTAATGTGCACATTGTTAACCCTGGTTTATTCCAAAATGTATAAAGACAAAATCACTTTAGGTTCCAGCTCACATCCAGCCACACATAATGCATACTGGCAGCCAATGCTCATACCCTGGGCAGCAATTCTTCCTTCTCTGTCAGTTTGTGCCATCCTGACAAACTATTGGCCAACAATAACTGATGGCAGACTATTAGCCTACTGTTAAAATGCATCTGCATCCTGGACCTTTCTAAGGAGGATCTGCAAGACATGCTAAGCCTGCTGGTCCTTGCTAATAATGTCCACTCTACCCCTCAAAATGATCAGGCTTAATTATTTCCTTGGAGTGTGTTTTTCATATATTTTCTCGGGTATCTTGTACTTCTTTGCATATTTTTTGCTTGCATAGTACATAGAAACATTGAAAATAGGTGCAGAAGTAGGCCATTCGGCCCTTCGAGCCTGCACCTCCATTCAATATGATCATGGCTGATCATCCAACTCGGTATCCTGTACCTACCTTCTCTCCATACCCCCTGATCCCTTTAGCCACAAGGGCCATATCTAACTCCCTCTTAAATATAGCCAATAAACTGGCCTCAACTACCTTCTGTGGCAGAGAATTCCAGAGATTCACCACTCTCTGTGTGAAAAATGTTTTTCTCATCTCGGTCCTAAAACATTTCCCCCTTATCCTTAAACTGTGACCCCTAGTTCTGAACTTCCCCAACATCGGGAACAATCTTCCTGCATCTAGCCTGCCAGCCCCTTAAGAAAGTTTCTATAAGATCCCCCCTCAATCTTCTAAATTCTAGCGAGTACAAGCCGAGTCTATCCAGTCTTTCTTCATATGAAAGTCCTGACATCCCAGGAATCAGTCTGGTGAACCTTCTCTGTACTCGCTCTATGGCAAATATACGAAATAGAGTTACTGTAATTGCACAGCTGCATCCCCTAGGTGTGGTTTCAGGGGCGATCAAACGTAACTCGTTTGACTCTTGGTTTATTAGAAGGCAGAGAGATCCATCACATTGATATTTTATTCCATGTGAGTTGCAAGCAAACATTAAATGACACAGCATAGAAGGAAGCTTACACAAAAAAGCTGGAGAAACTCAGCGGGTGCAGCAGCATCTATGGAGCGAAGGAAATAGGCAACGTTTCGGGCCGAAACCCTTCTTCAGATAGAAGGAAGCTAGTCAACTATGTAAAAATGCTCTCCAATCAGTCTTTTGACAGTCTCTCTCTTAAAGCTCTGCAAATATTTTCCTTCACTGTGAGTGAAACCCAGTTCCATATGAACATTATTATTAGATCTGCTTCCATGATATTTTCAGGCAGTTTATTCAGGTCATAATTATTCACAATTTAAACAATTTTGCCTTCACTTGCCTCTGGTGTTTTTGGCAAATTAGTTTTAAATCTGTCCTCTGGTTATTGGCCTCTCTGCCACTAGATACAGTTCCACCTTATTTTCTTTTTTACTCAATCTATTACTAATTAATGTTAACAGTTATCATCCCAATAGTCACTGCCTTGGTTCTGTAATTAGAGATGAGCTGTTAGTTGACTATTTGCCATAGCTTTTAATGCACTTGAGTTGATACTACAGTCTGAGCTGCAAATCTTTTAACACAACACAGCTTAGCTCAGTTCAAGATCACACAATTTACAACACTTTCAGTTAATTAGCAATATAACAGTGTCACTGAACATGCTTTTTTCTATCTCCAGTGTCACTGAACACAATTTTCTCATCCCCAGTGGATTTTAGATGAGGCCAATAGAACCATGGAACCCCTCTGCCCCATTAGTCAGTCCAACAAATTCAATCATTCTCTGTAATGCATTGCTTTCATTTCTGCTTTGAAACTGGATGTCAGGTGTCCCTTCAAGTCAGCAGCTTCTCTGGTTCACAGAGCATCTTGTGTTATCACAGAGTTTATTATCTGTTAAATGTTGTTGCTCGTTCTTTATTCAACAAGTATTTGAACTATAGTAAACTGAGTTACGTTGACTACACAGATTATGCAGCTCTGAAGGCCATTTGGCCCATTATGCTACTCAGCTAACATCAAATGCACTGCTGGTTCTTGAGGAATAGGGTGAGTTTTCAGCCTGAGGGCATGTGCCCAGTGCATGGCTTTCTGTTCTTTGCTTGGACACTAGAATGGGTTTAATTGCTGATGTAGAAGTGGATCTTAATGCTGATCAGGGACTGGATTAAAACATTTACCTATTCACAGGAGCCTGCTCTTTCAGGGCTGCTCTGAGGACAAATTGTAACTGTCAGGATGCCTGAGACTATTAGAATGATTTCTGTTATCAGTAATTAGTAATTAATCAAGTAAAAAGGTAAATAATGTGGAACTGTTTGCAGAGGACAGATTTAAAACTAATTGCCAAAAACATCAGAGGAGAAATTGTTTAAACTGTGAATGAATTGATTTGAGTATAGGAGCAGGGAGGTTCTACTGCAGTTGTACAGGGTCCTGGTGAGACCACACCTGGAGTATTGCGTACATTTTTGGTCTCCTAATCTGAGGAAGGACATTCTTGCCATAGAGGGAGTACAGGGAAGGTTCACCAGACTGATTCCTGGGATGTCAGGACTTTCATATGAAGAAAGACTGGATAGACTCGGTTTGTACTCGCTAGAATTTAGAAGATTGAGGGGGGATCTTATAGAAACTTACAAAATTCTTAAGGGGTTGGACAGGCTAGATGCAGGAAGATTGTTCCCGATGTTGGGGAAGTCCAGAACAAGGGGTCACAGTTTAAGGACAAGGGGGAAATCTTTTAGGACTGAGATGAGGAAAACATTTTTCACACAGAGTGGTGAATCTCTGGAATTCTCTGCCACAGAAGCTAGTTGAGGCCAGTTCTTTGGCTATATTTAAGAGGGAGTTGATTTGGCCATTGGGGCTAAAGGGATCAGGGGGTATGGAGAGAAGGCAGGTACAGGATACTGAGTTGGATGATCAGCCATGATCATATTGAATGGCGGTGCAGGCTCGAAGGGCCGAATGGCCTACTCCTGCACCTATGTTCTATGTTTCTATGAACAGCCTTAAAAAGCTAGTAGTCGAAGATCTAATATTAATGTTAAAAAAGGAACTGGATATTTACTTGAAGGAGTATATATGCAGCATACGAGGAGAGCACAGGTACAAGGGCTGACTGGAGAGCATTTTCACATAGTTAAATTGTTTATTTCTGCAGAAGAAGGCAACCCCATTAACCATGTATTTTCTTCACGGCTTGTTGCTGAACTGTTGCAGATCCAAACCCACGGATAGCTTCCTTTTGTTGGATTTCCAGGCAATAGGTATCTCAACAGTTTTTTTCTGAGAAAAGGGGAATTAATCATTAATGTTGCTTCTGTAACCAATGGCTCTGTGTATTTTCCTGATGCAGAAAAAAAAAATCACACTGTGACTGTGCAGACATTACATTCTGATCGTAGATCAGGCATGCTCAGACCTTCCTTTCCTCATCAAGGGAGCCGGAAACAGCATAGGTGTTGTTAGTATTTTTAGGATCTAGACATCAGGAAACATCATGTCCACATCAGTTTAAAGTAGACATAAAAGTCATCCACCTCCACTCCAACTTTAAAGTTAGAGGAATTTGTGGCTACATGGTCCATGTAGGATCATCAGAGCCATCATCAAGGGTGTCAGAAAGTGAGAGAGATTCAGAGGGGATTCAGAAAATGAGAGAGTCTCTGAGGGAAATGTGTCAATTGTAGAAAAGCATTCAGAAACTACTGCTGTAATCAATGGGATCAATATCAAAGAGGGACAAGAAATAGAGCCAGCAAGCCTCAGTCTTTGCATTAGATAATGACCTTGGTGGATTCTAAGGCAGAGACGTTTCCATGGAGCAGGAGGACACATACTTGGGCATTTTCTTCTGAAAGATCATAGCCAAAACCCCATAAACCACCTCAGTATATTTTTTAACCCAAAATAAAACACGTGAGCTTACTGCTAATCATCCATTGAAAGTTCCGTTCCTGACGAACAAGAATTATTGATCTGAAATTTAATGAAGACTTACTTGTCCAGAAACATGTGTATGAACATTTTGTTTTCTGCACCAATTATCTGCTTGATCAGCTTGCTTTCTTTAAAAACCTCATCTTTGCAAATGTTTGCCAAGATTTATGCAAATACTCCTGGATATAACCAATGAACCTTTAATTACAACATGACAAATTTTATTGAAGTATTCAATAATCCAAGCATCATTCAAACCTGGAGTGGGAGATTGCAACCTTCACGTGGTCCGCCCTGTTTCGACGAGTGCAATCAACCTGGCGTGCACAATCAAATTAGATCAAATAGAACAAGTTGTCCTACAACATTAGGCTGTGCACACCATACGTAAGAAGAAGACGATTCTAAATTTCTTTTAATAATTTCTGTATCAATTAAAATTCCAATTAATTAGCCATGTTCATGTGTATTTTCGCTCTGATTTCAGTTTTATGAATTCTGATGAAATGTCATCAACCTATACATTATATTTTAGTGGTCTGAAAAAAGACTACTGGAGTTTCCAACAGATCTTTATTCGAAAATCAAATATCCAGCATACAGGCTTATCAGACATGTCTGCCCACAACGGTGGTCAGTGCTGAACTAACACGCGCAAAGGGAAAAACTGCACGAAAACAACAGCCCCTCCCGAGTCACGTGACCGCGGCTTCCGAACGCCGGGTTCGATATCTGCTAACAGGTGCCGCTATATGGCCCCCCTCCAGAATCCGCGGTACGGAAACGCGCGGGGCGAGCGTAACATTTGGGACCGGTAAAACAGGACCGGAGAGACGCGTAAAACGTGGACGAGGGTCGGGCGTAAAAAGAGAAACGCGGCTGGAGGTAACAGATGCAGAGGGCGGCAAAACAGCAGGTGGACGTCCTCTACGCCGTGGAGTAGCCACTGTTACTGGGCTATCCTCGTCAATGTGTGCAGGCTTAAAGCGGCTCACAGAGACGAACTTCTCCTTGCCACCCATGTCCAACGTGAACGTCGAAACACCAGTACTGAGCACCCTGTACGGACCCTCGTACACCCGCTGTAACGGCGGGCGATGAGCGTCTTTACGGAGAAAACCATAAGCACAATACCGTAATATAGTAGGCACATGCACTGAAGACAAGACATGCCGGGAAGTGGGAACCAGGACCAAAGCACACGCCTGCTCGCGAAGGTCCGCCAACAACAGCGAGGTTGGAACCTCTTGGTCCAGATGTACAGGCAAGAAATCCCCTGGAACCTGCAAAACCGAGCCATAAACCAACTCGTTCGAGGAGACTTTGAGGTCCTCCTTAGGCGTTGTTCTGATGCCAAGGAGTACCCAAGGTAACTGGTCGACCCAATCAGGGCCGGTGAGTCTGGCTTTTAACGCCGACTTAAGGTGCCGGTGGAATCGCTCAACCAACCTGTTAGACTCGGGGTGATAAAAGGTAGTCTGGTGCAGCTTCGCCCTGTACAGCTGCGCCATACCACACCACAATGAAGATGTGAACTGAGCCCCCCTATCGGTGGTAATATGTGAGGGGAACCTGAAATGAGCGATCCAATTGGATACCCAAGTGCCACATGGCACTTTGACCAGCTTCAGTCCTGATTCAGCATTGCAATAAAGCTCCTTATTGGTGTCTGTCCGTTGGGCGGCTGCCAGCTCATCGTAATCAATGCCAAGACTAAGCGCTGAAACTTTGGGCAGCGCTGGACGGGCCAATGCGTCGGCCACAACATTCAGCTTGCCTGCCACATGCCGAATGTCAGATGTGATTTCGGAAATGTAGGCGAGGTGCCGTTGCTGTCTGGCAGACCAAGGGTCAGAAATCTTGGACAAGGCGAAAGTTAACGGCTTGTGGTCGGTGAACGCAGTGAAAGCGTGCCCCTCCAGGAAATAACGAAAATGGCGGATTGCTAGGTAAAGCGCAAGGAGCTCCCTGTTGAAAGCGCTGTATTTAACTTCGGGGGCTCGCAGTTGCCTGCTGAAAAATTCCAGCGGCACCCAGCGATTACCTGCCTGCTGCTCGTGGACGGCGCCTATCACGACATCGGAGGCGTCCATGGTGAGGGCCGTTTGGGCTGAAGTCCTAGGGTGTACCAGCATAGTGGCGTTGGCCAATGCGGTCTTAGCCCCCTCGAATGCCTTCTGTGCCTCTTCAGACCAGACCAGGTCCCTGAGCTTACCAGGCAGGCATTGGAACAACGTCCGCATGATGGCGGCTGCAGACGGGACGAATCGGCGATAAAAGTTAACCATCTTGATAAACCCCTGCAAACCTTTGACCGATAATGGCTTGGGGAAATTACGGATAGCCTCGACTTTCTCGGGCAGTGGTTGCCTCCCTGAGAGGTGATGCAATGCTCTAAGAACGAGAATGAGCGCAGACGGAACTGGCACTTCTTGGGGTTGATCACCAACCCGTGTTTGTGCAGCCGTTCGAAAAGTAGGTGGAGTTGCATGGTATTCTCTGCCTGTGAGCAGCTGGCTACCAGGATGTCATCTAGGTATAATGAAATAAACGGCAAACCCCGGCCGACCTGATCCATTAGTCTCTGGAACGCCTGAGCTGCGTTCTCCAGGTCCTCCATTAGTTGGAACTCATCTCGTGCAATCATCAGTTTATCGGGCGGGAGATGGCGCGCGCGGGCATGTACCGATGGGCCCTCGGTGGAAATGTGGTGGACCACGCCATGACGGGACGCGGCCCCGTCGAAACAGGGCGTTAGCAACCCTGGAAAGTCGGCGAACAGGGCTGCGAAAGCTTACTGGATCTCAGCTACCTCGACGAGTTGTTGTAGGGATGTTGACGGGTTGCGCGGCTTGGCAGGGCGTGGGTCTGACACAGGGGCCGTGCGACCACCTCGCACATCGACTAACAGGGAGAACGCGCACAAGAAATCGGCCCCCAGGATCGGTTGGGCAACGTCAGCAACGATAAACTTCCACCTGTACTGGCGGGAGTCAAAATCTAGATTCGCGGTCTGCGTACCGAAGGTGCGAATAACGCTCCCGTTAACTGCCGAGAGGACGGGTCCCACCTTACCAGCATGAATGTCTTGGGCGCTTGGAGGCAGGATACCGGCATGGGCACCGGAGTCCACCAGGAAACGGTGGCCGGAATGGCGATCGCGGACGAAGAGGCGTACGTTGGTGCCGATCGCGTTTCGCCTCTATGGACGATCGGCCGGGGCATTTCCCGGAAACGAGCAAGGGCTCCGACATCTTCGAGCTTCGGGTCTGTATCGTTGGTGGTAGTAGCACCATCTGTGTTGAATGTAGACCACTGGCCGCAGCGATTCTTCTTCGGCGCTGGGCTGGACTTCCTCTTCTTCTCCTCGATGTCGACTCAGCTGCACCCGTTGTGTGACCAGGAGGCTGGCGAAAAATACACACGTTCCGCCGTCTGTGCGCCCACAATTCGTCAGCTCTCTCCGCAAGTTGTTGGGGGTCCCTGAAATCGGATCCGGTGAGCATCAGTTGGACTTCGTCAGGCATCTGCTCGAGGAACGCCTTTTCGAAAAGCAGACTTGGACAATGCCCGGCCAACAGGGCTAACATCTCCGCCATGATGGTGGATGGCCGCCGGTCGCTGACACTGTCCATATGCAGCAGCCTCGCTGCCCTGTCTCTGCGGCTGAGACCGTAAGCATGGAGCAGCCAGGCCTTCAGCGCTTCGTATTTGTCGTTGGACGGCGGGTCCCTGATGTAGGGCAACAGCCTCGAGGCACAGTCCAGCGGCAAAGCCCCCACCACATGGAAATACCTTGTGTCGTCCGCTACGATGCGGTGGAGGTGGAACTGTGCCTCAACATGGGCAAACCACACCTGAGGTTGATTAGGCCAAAAGGCTTGCAACTTGAAGGCTGGCGAGCTCTGCCTCGTGCTGGCCGATCTGCGGGAAAACCTTCTTCCTGCATAATTCATCTGTCTAACGATGGCTAGACAGGTCGGGGTCACCAATTTAGTGGTCTGAGAAATGTCTACTGGAGTTTCCAACAGATCTTTATTCGAAAATCAAATATCCAGCATACAGGCCTATCAGACATGTCAGCCCACAACGGTGGTCAGCGCTGAGCTAACGCGCGCAAGGAAAAAAACGCGCGAAAACACCAGCCCCTCCCAAGTCAGGTGATCGCGGCTACGAACACCGGGTTCGATATCTGCGTGCGCTAGCAGGCGCCGCTACAATATCTCCCTCCTTATATTGCCTGACCTATTGTGTGTTTATTTTATTGCTTTTGGTTCTCGGTTGTTAATAACGAAAGTGCCATTCCAGAAGCTTAACTTCAATGGAATAATTCTCTCCAAAGGAGAATGAAAAATCTCCCCTTAGTCTACAAAAAATAACCAGGGAAATTTCCCTTTGAACTTAGTCGATTTTCATTCCTCAAACAACCTAAAAAAAGGAATAATCTCAACAAAATACTTTTGCTTTTAGTGAGAGCTTCCTGTGGACATGTTGGTGCACATTTTCTATACCATAACAGTGAATATACTAATCAAGAGACTTCATTGCTTGTAAAGTACTTTGGGAAAAGCTGAAGTCATGTAAGATGTTATATAATGCCAAGTATTCATCTAATTTGCAATTTGCTGATTTTCAAACTACAACCATTAAAGTTTAGTATATGGATACAGCGTGGAAACAGGCCCTTCAGCCCACCTAGGCCATGCCAACCGATGATCACCCATACACTAGTTGTACGTTATCCCAGTTTTGCATCATACACACTAGAGGCAATTTACGGAACCCAATTTATCTATAAATCTGTACGTCTTGGGAATTTGGGAGGAAACCGGAGCACCCAGAGAAAACCCACGCAGTCACAAGGAGAACATACAAACTCTGTGCAGACATCGAACCTGTATCTCTGGTGCTGTAAGGCAGCAACTCTACAAATGTGCCACTGTGTTGCTCATTCAACTCCAGCTTAATAATTTTATGCAGAGAACACTTTAACCCTAAATGGCAGAGCTATTTCCCCTACAGGAATTGCTTGAAAATTTCCATGGATTTGGGCTCTCCAGCAGAAATGGATTGATTGGTTGAATTGGGAAATTAAGATGAAATGGACAAGCAAGAGTAAAAGTGTGAGGCAAAAAGGAGGATGGGAAAACATAAAAAGAAAGTGTAACTGTCAAGAAAACAAATATGCTATCTTAGTATCTTGATTATGTTAGACAATTAATATCACTTGAGAACAACGAATTGAAAAGTACCACACCGCTCAATAAGCATGTAAAATATTATTGAAGATATGGACTAGAGGCATTTAAATTCCCAGTGCTAAAATATATATGTATTTATTAGAGGCATTTTCATGTTTTGATTTTCATTGTCAATTTGATTCTGAATTGAGGCAATTTGGTGGTGCAACTAACTAACTTTTTGCCAGCTTCTCAAAAGGAAGTACTTAGGGTTTGCTTCACGAGCTTGCATTGATAATAGTGAGATTAAACGAGCTTACCAGTTTGAAGTTTGATCTTTATTTTATGATGAGTTACGATGAGCGATTATGTGAAGAAGGCCGTCAGCCCGCATGCGCGTCAATCTTCAAAGCAGCGGTGTGAAATCACAGATAACAGTTGTTGAACTAACATAGTAAGATTAGAGATGACTAGAACTACCAGATAATCTTTATGATATGAGGGTTGGGAGCGGAGGGCACGTAATCGCTCATCGAAACTCCTCATAAAATAAAGATCAAACTTCAAACTGGTAAGTTCTCGTTTAATCTTACTATTTTACTTCAGAGTCACGTGAGTGACTACATGAAGGTTTCAAAGCTCTGTGATTTCATGCCGTGGAAAAACGAGTCCACACAAGCACGACTGCATCAGTTGACCACAGATAAGGAAAACATTCATAATGCATACAGACATGACCTAGATTTAAAACATGCTGATGCTGATAAATGAACAAATAATAATAATAGCAACCCCTCTCATCTGGAGGGAAACTATAAAATAGAACCTAAAATAGAGTTGACAAATACCGCTGGTCTGGCACTGTGTTAAAATAAAATGTTTTGGTAAACTCATTCATTAGACCATCCTGCAGTTGGCAGGATGTGGTCCAGAGGACCGTACATAACCCTTGCTGCTGATGTTGTAGCAGCCCTGGTTGAGTGAGATTAGAAAATTATTACCTACTCCTATATAAGCCCAAATCCCGTTTTAACCTCCTGGAGATGGTCTGAACTGATATCTTCTAATGAGGTTTTTTGTACCTAACAATCATTGCTAGTATCAGAGCCTCTAAGTCTCTAGGTGACCTTGACATAAGGTTGTAAATGTGTGACCACACTTAACCGAAGGTGCATGAGGTATCCCATGAGAACTAGTTTGAGACCTGACACGCTGGGCTGCCCTGCTTAACTAAATCGGAAACATGAAATATTATATTATTAACTGGTGTAACCATCCTGTCCAGTCACAATTTATGTAATGACTGGACCCATTGCGCTGTGAACAGCACCAAGTGGACAACTACCTTATGAGAGCCGAGCCAAAGATAGGGACATAGCTGGAGCCCCCTGGTGAAGTAGTGTTAACACAACGTCAATATCCCATACATCCGTTTATTTGGGCTGGTGTCTCAGTCAATCAAGCCTGTTGTGCAGGCAACTCACTCACTCACGGCTGGTGGGCTGGTAGTTGACTCACGGCTAATCCTTGAAATTCTATGTCAAGCAGGGTACAAAGGCCACCAAATTCAAGTGCAGTTTCATACCACTTCTAGCAGGGTGCAAGGCCACCAAATTCAAGTGCAGTTTCATACCATTTGAAGTAGGGTGCAAAGCCACAAAAGACAGCGGTCTCTCCCTCCTCCATCTTGCAGAGACTGAGCCACACCCACATTTTCCGGGTTTTATAACCCCTCACCCCCACCGGAAAAGGTGTGGCTTTCATGGAATGATTGACAGGAGAGAGATTCTCAACATTTTTTAAAAAACTAATAACACTTTTATTTTTAATTGATGGAAAGAATTATCTGCATCTGCTCAGCGGAGGGGGACTGAGTAAGATGGCCAAAAATCACAGCCGTAATTGGCAGCGTTTTATCTAAAATCAATATACAGTGCAAACAGGAAGTAAGTGCATTTACAGTAATGCCTTTTAACTTCAAGCCAAAGCACCCAAGCCACCATTTGCAAAGTAGTGCATTTCAACTTCATGCCACCATTTGCAGTAAGTAGTGCATTTCAACTTCAGGCCAATGCACTCACGCCACCATTTGCAGTAAGTAGTGGCTTTAAACTTCAAACCACACCCAAGCCACCATTAGCAGTAAGAGGTGCCTTTCAACTTCGTCAAAGCAACCAAGCCACCATTAGCAGTAAATAGTGCCTTTCCACTTCAAGCCAATGCACCCAAGCCACCATTTGCAGTACGTAGTGCCTTTCAACTTCAAGCCAATGCACCCAAGCCACCATTTGCAGTAAGTAGTGCCTGGCACACCTCAAAAGCTGCCTACCCCCCACACTGGATCCCTATCAGTTTGCCTACCGCAAGAACAGGAGTACGGAGGATGCCATGTTAACGGCACTTCACTCCACCCTCTCCCACCTCGACAACAGAGACACATACGTAAGAATGCTGTTCATCGATTACAGCTCAGCATTCAACACCATTATACCCTCTAAATTGATCACCAAACTCGGTAACCTGGGCATCGACCCCTCCCTCTGCAACTGGATGCTGGACTTTCTAACCAACAGACCCCATTCTGTTAGGTTAGACAAGCACACCTCTTCAACCCTCACCCTGAACACCGGCGTTCCACAGGGCTGTGTGCTGAGCCCCCTCCTCTACTCCCTCTTCACCTATGACTGCACACCTGTACATGGTACTAACACCATCATCAAGTATGCAGATGATACAACGGTGATTGGCCTCATCAGCAACAACGATGAGTTGGCCTACAGGGTGGAGGTCCAGCACTTAGCAGCATGATGCGCTGACAACAACCTGGCCCTTAACTCCAAGAAGACCAAGGAGCTCATTGTAGACTTTAGGAAGTCCAGAGGCGGCACGCACACCCCATCCACATTAACGGGACGGAGGTGGAACGTGTTTCTAGCTTCAGGTTCCTGGGAGTCAACATCTCCGATGACCTCTCTTGGACCCACAATACCTCAACTCTGGTCAAGAAGGCTCACCAGCGTCTTTTCTTCCTGAGGAGACTGAAGAAGGTCCATCTGTCTCCTCAGATCCTGGTGAACTTCTACCGCTGCACCATCGAGAGCATCCTTACCAACTACATCACAGTATGGTATGGCAACTGCTCTGTCTCCGACCAGAAGGCATTGCAGAGGGTGGTGAAAATTGCCCAACGCATCACCGGTTCCTCGCTCCCCTCCATTGAGTCTGTCCAAAGCAAGCATTGTCTGCGGAGGGCACTCAGCATCGCCAAGGACTGCTCTCACCCCAACCATGGACTGTTTACCCTCCTACCATCCGGGAAGCGTTACAGGTCTCTCCGTTGCCGAACCAGCAGGTCGAGGAACAACTTCTTCCCGGCGGCTGTCACTCTACTTAACAACGTACCTCGGTGACTGCCAATCACCACCCCCCCCCGGACACTTATTATTATTTATTCAAATCATTTGCTATGTCGCTCTTCCAGGGAGATGCTAAATGCATTTTGTTGTCTCTGTACTGTACACTGACAATGACAATTAAAATTGAATCTGAATCTGAATCTGAATCTGTCAATCTCATGCCACCATTTGCAGTAAGTAGTGCCTTTCAACTTCAAGTCAAAGCACCCGCCACCATTTGCAGTTAGTGCCTTTCAACTTCAACTTCAAGCCAAAGCAACCAAGCCACCATTTGCAGTAAGTAGTGCCTTTCAACTTCAATCCAATGCTCCCAAGCCACCATTTGCAGTAAGTAGTGCCTTTCCACTTAATGCCACCATTTGCAGTTCCTTACTACTTAATGCCAAAGCACCCAAGCTACATTTTGCAGTAAGTAGTGCCTTTCAACTTCAAGCCAAAGCACTCAAGCCACCATTTACAGTAAGTAGTACCTGTCAACTTCATGTCACCATTTGCAGTAAGTTGTGCCTTTTAACTTCAAGCCACAATTTGCAGTGTGGTGCGTTTCAACGTCAAGCCAATGCACCCACGCCCCATTTACAGTAAGTAATGCATTTTAACTTCAAGCCATTGCACCCAAGCCACCATCTGCAGTAAGTAGTGCCTTTCAACTTCAAGCCACACCCAAGCCATCATTTCCAGTAAGTAGTGCCTTTCCACTTCAAATCAAAGCTCCCAAGCCACCATTTGCAATAAGTGGTGTCTTTCAACTTCAAGCCACACCCAAGCCATCATTTGCAGGAAGTGGTGCCTTTCAACTTCAAAGCTCACAAGCCACCATTTGCAGTAAGTAGTGACTTTTAACTTCAAGCCAAAGCAACCAAGCCACCATTCACAGTAAGTAGTGCCTTTCAACTTCAAGCCAATGGTCCCAACCCACCATTTGCAGTAAGTAGTGCCTTTCAACCAAACCAAAGCTCCCAAACCACCACTTGCAGTAAGTAGTGCCTTTCAACTTCATGCCACCATTTGCAGTGCCTTTCCAACTTAATGCCAAAGCACCCAAGCTACAATTTGCAGTAAGTCGTGCCTTTCAACTTAAAGTCAAAGCATCCAAAGCCAAACAGCTGCAGTAAGTAGCTGTACCACTGTCAAAAAAGTCATGTCACACCATTTAACAGTAAAAGTAGTGCGTTTCAACGTCAAATAAAGAAACACAAAAACACCCCCATTTGTAGTAAGTAATGCGTTTTAACCACTATTCAAGCCATTGCACAGTGAGGGGGCCATCTGCAGTAAGTAGTGCCTTTCAACTTCAAGCCACACCCAAGCCACCATTTGCAGTAAGTAGTGCCTTTCAACTTCAAGTCAAAGCTCCCAATCCACCATTTTGCAGTAAGTAGTGCCTTTCAGCTTCATGCCACCATTTACAGTAATTGGTGTCTTTCAACTTCAAGCCACACCCAAGCCACCATTTGCAGTAAGTAGTGCCTTTCAATTTCAAGACACACCCAAGCCAAGCCAACTAGGGGGGGGGGGGGGGGGGGCCTAGATGTAATAAAGGCATGGATTACTGGGGTGCTGCCGCGCTGAGAGCGCTTCACATGAACCATTTTAGAACCAATAGACCATTTTCTTTGCAAGCTTTAGAGTCACTGTCCATAGAGACCCAGGTTCTTTCAAGCTTTAGAACCAATAGAAACGTCTTTTGCAAGATTTAGAACCAATAGACCAATAGACATTTTTTTGCACGCTTTAGAACCAATAGACATTTTTTTCAAGCTTTAGAACCAATAGACACTTTTTGCAAGCTTTAGAAGCAATAGACACATTTTTTGCAAGCTTTAGAACCAATGGAGACACTTTTTGCAAGCTTTAGAACCAATAGACATTTTTTGCAAGCTTTAGAACCAATAGACACATTTTTTGCAAGCTTTAGAACCAATAGAGATTTTTTTGCAAGCTTTAGAACCAATAGACATTTTTTTGCAAGCTTTAGAACCAATAGACATTTTTTTGCAAGCTTTAGAACCAATAGACATTTTTTTGCAAGCTTTAGAACCAATAGACATTTTTTTGCAAGATTTAGAACCAATAGACATAGACATTTTTTTTGCAAGCTTTAGAACCAATAGGCACATTCTGCAAGCATTTTAGAACCACTAAGGGCACTTACATTTGAATAGACATGTGTTCAGTGTTATTCACAGCTCAGAGAAACCTGACCCTCTGCCTTCCTCCATCTTGAAGAGACAGTGTGGCACACCACTTCCTGGTTTTATAGTCCCTCCCCCCTGCCGCCAGCAGGGGCAGCAGAGAGAATGGGGAATTTTGTAAAAACATTAATATCTCTGTCATTTTTAATCGACGGGAAAAATCCTTGGCACAACATGCGGCGGAAGGGGGCTCTGAGCAAGGTGGCCAAAAATGACGGCCATAGGTGGCGGCGTTTTCTTGGAAATCGCAGCATAGATGGCCAAAACCGGTCAAGAACAGACTTTTAGTAATATAGATGAACAGGCCACGCCTGCCTTAATTCCGTGCCTGCCTTGAACGACAACTCTGGCCAGATTCCCAAGCCTATCTCGAAAGGTAATCCTGGCCATAATACTGAGCCTGCCTCGAAAGACAACTCTGGCCACAATACTGGGCCTGCCTTGAAAGACTAGTCCGATCATAATTCTGAGACTCCCTCGAAAGACAACTCTGGCCATATTTCCGAGCTTGTCTCGGAAGGCAATCCTGACCGTAATACTGAGCCTGCCTCGAAAGACAACTCTGGCCATATTTCCGAGCTTGTCTCGGAAGGCAATCCTGGCTGTAATACTGAGCCTGCCTCGAAAGACAACACTGACCCCAATTCCAAGTATACTGTCCCTTGTATACTGTGCAATAATAACCCAATCACATGTTATCATTTTAGTTTATAACTGATCTGAATCTGATGTTATCATTGTCATTTGTACAAAAACAAGTGTAATTATTACCAACTTGTAAATGGTCCACTTACCCCATGTTTCGGGAGAACCAGACCCACCTATCTCCATGGTTATCAGTGGTCTTATGGTAAGCCCAAAGTTCCCTGATGTGGGTTCTATTCCCGTCCTTGATTGGAGAATGGGAATGGTAGTGTATGTGGATTCCATATTTCGTGAGACCGGCTTGGACCTTGGACTGAAATACCTCTGCCCAGCTTTCAAGCTGCCACCAGCTTCAGTGAACTGCTCACTGCCGATGAGGCATGGGGTGTGTCGTCGCCGATACGATGAAGCTTTGTTCGTTGTCGGTACCTTGATCAGTCTGCCAGCTTTTGCTTCCTCATCCAGGTATACCTGTTGGATGTCTTACCTGAAGAGAAGATTCGGCGGCAGGTTTCATTTCCTGGATTTCCTGCCCCCTCCAATGTCACTGCCGGCACTTGTAGCGTGAGGGGAACTCTGGCCCCTTCTGGGTTTTCTGCCAATGGCTGGAACCAATTCTTCCGGCAGTAACCCCTTCGCTTGCGAGTATTTCCTCGCACTCCCCTCCACAGAGAGGGAGATTCGTAGGCAGCCCTGAAAACAAGTGCTGCCGCAGGCCCCTGAGGATACCTGCGCTGACATGGCCCCTCCTACGGACCTATATCAGGATTTTTACTCCGAGTCAGACTTAAGGGGTTGGACAGGCTAGATGCAGGAAGATTGTTCCCGATGTTGGGGAAGTTCAGGACAAGGGGTCACAGCTTAAGGATAAGGGGGAAATCCTTTAAAACCGAGATGAGGAGAACTTTTTTCACACAGAGAGTGGTGAATCTCTGGAACTCTCTGCCACAGAGGGTAGTTGAGGCCATTTCATGGCTATATTTAAGAGGGAGTTAGATGTGGCCCTTGTGGCCAAGGGGATTAGAGGGTATGGAGAGAAGGCAGGTATGGGATACTGAGTTGGATGATCAGCCATGATCATATTGAATGGCGGTGCAGGCTCGAAGGGCCGAATGGCCTACTCCTGCACCTAATTTCTATGTTTCTATGAAACTGACCCTGAATGCTCCCCTCCTCAGAGAGGGAGACATTGTGCAGCCCTGAAACAGGTGTCGCTGCCGTGGGCCCCCGAGGAGACCCGCGCTGATAACTCCCTCCTTTGGAGTATATCATTGTGGAGCACCTCTCCATCAGGTGCTCCATGTGGATTTAGACGTCCGCAGACGCTACCCATTGAAGGAGGGGAACCCTCCTGGCCAGACTCGCCCCAGTCCCAAGGACTGACCGATTTCCTCATGGTTTTACCCCGTTCCTGGGGCACCATAGCAGTCTAGGAGCCGCTGACCGCACTGTCAGCGACTCGGGTGGTGAGACCAGCTTTCTGCTGGTTTTACCCCCTTTCTGGGGAACCTGGGAGCAGCTGACCCCATTGTCAGTGACTTAGGAAGCGAACCTGACGGCCGCCGGCTACCCGCGCTTCCGCGGTCCGGACCGGGATCTCCCCACAGTCCATAACCGGTTTCCCCGCGGCCCGTCCGACTTCGCCCCGAATCCAGCAGGCAAACTCTGTAAAGAGCTTCCTGCAATACAAAAAACAAAACCTAGAAATAAGTTTTAAACTTACCTGCAGGTTTAAACTTACCGCTGGAAGGAGCAGCGCGTCTGCCAGTCAGTTGTTGCGCAATGCGGTAGACGTAATGACGCGCATGCAGGCTGACGGCCTTCTTCACGTAATCACTCACGTGACTCCGAAGTAAAATTTAGTGTTTCATTTCACCGGGGAACTATGTTAATGGTCTAATGGAATCTAGTATTGAACTTCTGTTTCTGCCCACAGCTACATTATCATGTTCTCAAGGAGAATACTTAATATTTTCTGCTACTTGGACACTGATTTTGAATAATAGTTTAATAAAAGGCCTTGTGCAATCATAACTTGCCATTAATGGTGTCCGGTCATGAATTGTGGATTATTTTTCACGTAATCATAAGGAGTGTACATACATCTTTAAATTTAAATCTTCCAGATTTCAGAGTGATAGACATCCTTATTGTTATTGATGTGCTTTATGTGTGCTTTATTATATGTGGCCAATGTAATATTGGGAATGTTGCCTTTTTTGGTAAATCTAGTAAATCCAGTAAGCCTTATTGTTAATTTGAATTACTAATTATTTTCCGTATTTTATAAAGGTACAGATGTCTCCACAAGCATCACCTCATAATATATTTAGTTTTAGGTGTTTTGCTCAATTTCTTGTGCACACCAGCATTATTATATAGATGAGGCTGAGAATAGGAGAAAGAAAGAGAATTCAAGATAGAAAATCGATAACTTAAATCAATTAAACACATCTCCTCCCATAAAATCTAACAAAGAGGTCAATTAGCATCAAACTTGTCCCAGGTCTTTCTTCTTTCTTACTTTATAATAGAGGATTTTTATGCAGTGAATTATCTGTACAGATTTAGCAATGAAATCTGAGCACTTCATTACTTGAGAGGCAGGAAAAAGGAAGTTAGCTGTGCCACCTACTCTTGCAACATGCAATCCCAACATATTATGGGAGTTATTAAATTTTTTTCCTCAAATGTTTTTTACAAAACTTTGGAAATTACAATGTTATACCCGTCTCAAATGGTGTTAAACACAAAAGGTTCTGTCACCTATCTTCATGCACCTTCAACGTTTCTGGCATTAGTCTGAGCTTCCTGGAAAGCTGGCCTTGAGGAGTGAAACTGACATAAACTTAGCTAAGATGTTATGGAGCTGGCACATTTTCCTAAATTACCATTGTGTTGTAATATTGGTTTTATAACAAACCTAAAGTACAGGTGATGGGTACATTCCTCTGCAACAATATACTGCCACAGCTCCTAAAATCTGCACTGATGCTTATCTGCACCTGTGAACACACCTTTCAAGAGATTAAATAATCTAGATTTGTCATGTGCATTGGATATAAACTGGAACAATGCATTTTGTTAGGGGCCACAGTCTTAGAATAAAGGGGAGGTCATTTAAGACTGAGGTGAGAAAAAACTTTTTCACCCAGAGTGTTGTGAATTTATGGAATTCTCTGCCACAGAGGGCAGTGGAGCCCAAATCACTGGATGGATTTAAGAGAGAGTTAGATAGAGCTCTAGGGGCTAGTGGAGTCGAGGGATATGGGGAGAAGGCAGGCACGGGTTATTGATACCGGACGATCAGCCATGATCACAATGAATGGCGATGCTGGCTCGAAGGGCTGAATGGTCTCCTCCTGCACCTATTTTCTATGTTTCTATGTTTCTATTTCATGCTGCAGGTTTACAATCACATTAGAAGCAACAACAACAAAGACAAGTATCCAAGTAAACCTGGCCTTGATTGTGCAAAAGTCAAAGTGCCTAGAGCAACCCAGTAGTGTGAAGTCTCTGGTAGTTCAGGGCAGATGTACGGTTATTGCAAGCGTTGTACAAGGACCTGAAGGCTAATGCTTGGAAGCTATTCTTGAACCTGGTGATAATAGTTCTCCAATAGCTGCACCTTTTTCCTGATGGTAGCATCGAGAAGAGTGTTTGGTGATGGTTTTGATGGTCTTTGATGATAATAACTGACTTCTTGAGGCAGTGCTTCCTGTAGATCCCATTGTTAGCGGGGAAGTCAGTGCCCATGATAAACCGGGCGATGTCCATTACTTTCTGCAGCCTCTTTTATTCTTGCTCCTATGAAAGAGATAAAAGAGAGGTAAATCTCCATCCCAAACCTGCACTTGACACACCAACCATGTCCAACAACCTGGTTTTCCTTTCCCAGTCCTCAGAAGGAGTAAGTGTAAGTATGCAAGACTATCATCGGACAGAGCACATTTGGCTCTTACAATCTTCCTTCGTTAAAAAGATTCCAAAATCTATACACTTTGGTAAGTGAATAAAGGGCATCAGTATAAATGGGGTGACAAAAGTTCCATGCTACAAACATTTATACTGTATTTACTAGTGGGTAGTTTAAGTATGATGGAGTGTGGGGTGTTGTCAATGCATACAAGGTTATGAGTGAAGGCAAACATCCATGAAATGCACGGTGTCAGTTCTTATGTTCACAAAAGACGTGGACTTTGATGGTAAACTAGCAGAACATGTAAATTGCTCGTTCTCGGGCGACAGATAGCACAATGGGCTAAGAGTTCGGCTGGCGACCGGAAGGTAGCCGGTTCAAATCCCGCTTGGAGTGCATACTGTCGTTGTGTCCTTGGGCAAGACACTTCACCCACCTTTGCCTGTAATGGAATGTTACGGCGGCAGGCGCGGGCACACCGCGACGCCCTGTGTCTCCCTTTCAAGGGAGATGCTAAAAATGCATTTCGTTGTCTCTGTACTGTACACTGACAATGACAATAAATTGAATCATTTCATTTCATTTTTTCTAAGCTTCCCACCCTGATATGCAAGAAAACCAGACAAGGCTCAATACCTCATCCACTCAGCAAAGTAAAGCTTTGTAACATTATTTACAATTATTTACAAGGTGTATGTCTGGTTTGCAGTCATCCGATCCATTCTATGCATTTTGCACCTAATTGCCAGGGTCTGCAGATGTTTCCATTCTCTTCCTGCAGCTTGGATCTAGGCTCTAGACAAACTGGCACCACTTTGTAGCTTGTCCCAGTTCTACAGAGAGCAATTTCAAATTAACCAAATGGTCCAGCAGCCCTGAAGCATTTACTCAGTTTTAGGGTCCTGGCCTCCCCAATCTGGCCATGGTTAACATTCCTTCCTTTTTATTATATATGATAACCCATCATTTATGATAACCAAATAGTTCAATAATCAGCTAACCAGATATACCTAAGTGTGTCCATTACATTTCCCATCTATCAGCAATACAAGATCCCAGAATCTTGTCAAGTTTTCCGAGTTTTCAGGGCATAGCTTGACAATTTCACAATTTCGGTCTGATGAGTCTTCACCTCCGGAGTGTTCATGAGTGCGAATTCCCTCCATCCGCGTTGTTGCCCATTCTTCCATCCCTTTCCATAGTCGAACCTATAACCTATAAAACACTTGGGACAAAGACTTTCCCCTTCCTAGGTTACTCTTTGCTGAGTGGTACTTCTCCTTAAATGTCTACTTTTCCACCCGAATGTTACTAACCCTCTGCTAAGACTGGACCTCTATCCCTCTCTAAGTTCGCCAGAATTAGGGATACCCTTCGCATTCGGATTACTTATCACCAAGTAAACAGGTTCCCGTCTCTCGGGTACTCTTCGCTATCAGGTACTAATCAACAATCGATCAGAGGGTTACTATTCACTCTTGATCAGCCACTATTTGGAATCGATCACGGACATGCACCAACTCCAAAGTTCTATCTACAAGAATTCAAATTCTACCTTATAGACAGAACTTCAATGTGAAATTCTGTATTTGGAAATTTGATTCTGCAAATCTAGACTTGTTCTCGAACTCCTAGTTTTAGTGCATACCACTCCACATACGCAGGCTCGCTGATTAAACTAAATTGGCTCTAACTAAACTAAACTGTTCAACACCCTTGATCGCAAACTTGTGTTTGGGGGTCTGTTGAGATCCCAGACGAGCCCCCCATCTAAATTGCTCGTTCTAAGCATCCCCCCCAGTCCTGTTTCAGTCAAAAAACACTAATCAAACACTTGTGCAACTAATCTTTATTTTTACAAAACTTAATTACAGTTCAACTACTATACCTAACCACCGCGGATTTGATCCTCGTATCTGCCTGATCAAGCCCTCTAGGCCTCGCTCAAACAGAGACACTCCAGAATGTCACGCAGTCCCAAGCATTCTCCCAGAAGATCGATGCAGGACCTCGTGGCAGCGGACTTTTATAGGTCCCCTGACCTTGAGGGGCCGAACCACATGAGGGTGGTCTCTTTACAATCCAATTACAGATATCGATTAACCCCATACATGACAGACATTTCCCTAACCCAATAATACAATGGCTAGTACATTGTATTCAAACAGTGTTTTTCAAAGGAAGCGAACCTTGCAATATTTACCCTGATATGCAAGAAAACCAGACAAGGCTCAATACCTCATCCAATCTATATTCAGCAAAGTAAAGCTTTGCAACATTATTTACAATTATTTACAATTAGTATGTCTGGTTTGCAGTCATCCAATCCATTCTATGCGTTTGCACCTAATTGCCAGGTGTCCCATTCTCTTCCTGCAGATGTCCCATTCTCTTCCTGCAGCTTGGATCTAGGCTCTAGACAAACTGGCACCACTCTGCAGTTTGTTCCAGTTCTACAGAGAGCACTTTCAAATTAACTAAATGGCCCAGCAGCCCTGAGGCCTTTACTCAATTTTAGGGTCCCGGCCTCCCCAATCTGGCCAGGATTAACAAACAGAGGTCACCATTCAGAGGCAGTGATGCTTCATGCAATAGAATCCTGAAAGGCGCAATTTGCCACTTCACAAATGATTATATTACGGAGTGAGACTGCATCGAGATGGGAATTATCCACCTTCAAAATGGAGATATACATCTCCCTGGTGTATGTCCAATGCATTTTAATAGAAGTTGTCAGATTTTCTCTTTTTCTGCATAACAGACCCAAAATGACAAGCAAATGGATAGATAACATTGGTTTACACATTTTCTCATATGTTACTCCCATTGAGCATGATAACAGTTGCCATAGTAGTGATCAATGGGATTCTGAAACAGTAATTCTTTTTTTAACATGATTTATCTTGATAAATTTATTTTGAACGAAATGCCCATACAATTCTGATTTAAGGCACAGAGATTTCTTCTGCTGCCTTCAGCATATCACAAATCTCTTCATATTATTTTATATACACTATTTCAAATTGGTGTTTTCACTTGTACTGAACCAACCATTTATTATTTTGGAGAGACCTATTGAATGTATTTTTTACCATGCCGAAGTGGGAAAGTAGGAGGTATTCCGATTCCTATGCAGTATGATTAATAACTCAGGTTCATATTGTTGTGGTAACCAGAGTAGCTTTTTCTCTTTGGCATCTATGCCATGTTACTGTCAGTTAATTAGTTTCTGCTGAAAATCTTATGAAAATTTAAATTTCATAAGATAAATTAGGCTCAATATCATTCAGTGAGGTGCACACCGTGCACTGATGCAGAAATTACCCATTTTCATTATAATCACTGCTGTGTTGTATTTATCTACCAAAACTTATGTTTCATCTAAAGACGTAAATGTACGTAATCAAGTGAAAACCATCAATTTTCAATTGATTTATTATTCTTTATTTAAAAAAATGTATATTGAAGATATTGTGGTAAGTAATGTAAGACTTAAGTGTCCCACTTAGGCGACTTTTTAGGCGACTGCAGTCGCCACATGTTCGCGGATGTTTGCTGGGGAGTCGCTTTCAGAGGAGTTCCCGCATTCTGGGAACTAGTCGCAGCAAACATGTTGAAAAATTTGCGATGACTAGAATGATGCCCCCATGGAGAGTAGCGAGAATTCTCGAGCCATAGGTGGGCTGCCAGGAGGTCTAAGGTTCTTGGAGGTTCTCGTATGTTGTAGCTGGTGCTGACTGGTGCTAAAGGATTTACCGTACACTGTGCTTTAGCCATCATTTTACAGCGCCAACCTTCCTGTTAATCGCGGTGTGTGTCTGTTTCAACTTGGCTTTGCACCGTGTGAATTTTTTAGACCGCGCTACCCCCGCTTGCCTCGTCCCCCGCCTGCATAAAGGGCTGGTGAAGGAAGCGATTCGTTTGTGTTCCACTCTGACAGTCGCTGTTCCAGTTGCCGGTTTTTCAGGCGACTGCTGGCAAGCCGGCAGTCCGCTGAAAAATCGCTTAAATGGGACAGGCCCATTAAGCCGTCCATCAGACATAGAGTTTTCACAAACCAGCAACATTACATAACTCTTTATCCTCCACATAACCTCCAAGAACCTTAGACCTCCTGGCAACCCACCTATGGCTCGAGAATTCTTGCTACTCTCCATGGGGGCATCATAACTCTTTATCTGGACCTTCTTGCAGTATGATGTGACCTGTGAACATGGACGTTGGCCTAAACCCAATCTGATGCTTCTTTTGCTCTACATGAGCCACAGGCTTGCTTTCATTTCATATTTGGCAGTTCTTTACACGTTATCGTGAAACATCCTTTTGACTGCTCTTGACAAATGGATACGTCAGAATATGCTGTATTTAATGTTCAGATGACAGGTCAGCAAAATGAAACATTTATCCTGTCTCTATCTCCACAGATGTTGCTTGATTTATTGATTTGTTACTTCATATTGTTTCCATTTGCGTGTAAAATATATTTCTCCTGTCTGCAGCCCATCCCACCCTTCATAAACTTTATGGGTGCTGCATACTGTGCAAAACTGTATTATTTTTTACATCCATAGTTTGCACACCACTTATGCTCAAACTCTGCAATTCATTCTGTGAGCATTACTGTTCCCTTTTTTTCCAGGCAGATTCTTAAAACTGCTCATTTTGTTGTAAACTTGTCAGTTCAGTTAATTGCCTATTGTTTCTCATTGATACACAAAAAAGCTGGAGAAACTCAGCATGTCAGCTAACTCTTTACAGCACCTTACCAAGGTGTTGGTCACCTTCGTAATGTCTCAATGTGACTCAGTAGCATTATGTTGTTTGATGCAGATCTAGTGAACCAGTTTTAGGCATTTTATTTTACATATAAAGTATACATTTCCATAAGTGCAAGAAGATACTGCTTTCAAAATTCATCCTTGATTGAATTTCATCAACTGACAATTGTATACACTTCCCACACGTTCAGATCCATTGCAGCCAGTGTATACAATTGGTGATAGTTAAGCAAATGAATATTTACTGCCAGTGTCAGAAGCTGAATTTTTCTCATGTGCAGTTTTGATTGTGTTGTTTTATAAAATTATTATAATAAACCAGGTGATCTACAACTAGCATAATGTAATCAGCTGTTCATATTTCTTGGCTGCATTCAACACGAGTTGGCAACCCTAGCTTGGGTGAAATGGTGTGTAAAGAATGAAACTAAACATTGAAAGCAAACTCCAGAGAAATTACATGGATTAGATGGATTCCTAAACAGATATAGTGAAGTTTTACCATACTTAACATTGCTCTCATTCTGCCCAGCACAGTATCCATTGACTGAATAACACAGGTATCAATCACCATGGAATGTACCTGCAGGGTACTGCAGAATAATACACAACCATGAAAAAGCAAGGCCCTTGACCAAAGAACTCCTTGAAGAAATATCATTTCCTGCACCATAAAACTGCAGGGTCGCTTACAAGAATATTTTACTGCACTAGATATATTTCTAGGCTGTGCAATGTTTACCTTGCCATCTTGCTCTAAACATAGAAACATATAAAATAGGTGCAGGAGTAGGCCTTCTCTTCATACTCCCTGATCCCTTTAGCCACAAGGACCACATCTAACTCCCTCTTAAATATAGCCAATAAACTGACCTCAACTACCTTCTGTGGCAGAGAATTCCAGAGATTCACCACTCTCTGTGTGAAAAATGTTTTTCTCATCTCGGTCCTAAAAGATGTCCCCCTTAGAAACATAGAAACATAGAAAATAGATGCAGGAGTAGGCCATTCGGCCCTTCGAGCCTGCACCGCCATTCAATATGATCATGGCTGATCATCCAACTTAGTATCCTGTACCTGACTTCTCTCCATACCCACTGATCCCATTAGCCACAAGGGCCACATCTAACCCCCTCTTAAATATAGCCAATGAACTGGCCTCAACTACCTTCCGTGGCAGAGAATTCCAGAGATTCACCACTCTCTGTGTGAAAAATGTTTTCCTCATCTCGGTCCTAAAGGATTCCCCCTTATCCTTAAACTGTGACCCCTTGTTCTGGACTTCCCCAACATCGGGAACAATCTTCCTGCATCTAGCCTGTCCAACCCCTTAAGAATTTTGTAAGTTTCTATAAGATTCCCCCCTCAATCTTCTAAATTCTAGTGAGTACAAGCCGAATCTATCCAGTCTTTCTTCATATGAAAGTCCTGACATCCCAGGAATATCCTTAAACTGTGACCCCTTGTTCTGGACTTCCCCTACATCGGGAACAATGCAATGCTTTAAGTTTTTCTGGCATTACATTGATTAAGTAAGTGACAGAGGATTTTGTGCTCAGCTTAAAGCCGAAGTATAAGGGTTCAAGATCTTTCCATTATTAAATGCGCGCACGTGTGGTTTCCTCACATGTGAGATGTTGAGGAGAGAGGGGTGCTCTCTTCCAATTATATGTAGAAATTCCACAGAAGGCATAAGTTCCTGATTAATTAATACAATTGAAGAATGTTTAATGTGGACATACACTTAAAATAAAAATGTTAATATTTTTATTGCTTGGAAAATGAGTAGAAAACAAATTGTGAAATAATTCATCATGAATTATTAATCATGAATTAGACTAATTATCCAAAGCTCATTCCAACAAAAGCAAACCAAAATGATTATTTTTTGTAATTTTCAGAGATTTTGAATGTGCACTGGTATGCATTTTCAATGCACATTAATATCCTCCTCTCAGAGATACTTTGATTCAACATTTATTTTAATTAATTTTACAGAATTATAATGAATTATAATAAATTGAAATTAGAAATTAATCTGAAAATAGACATTCTTGCAGCAAAACATATTCTGTTCTTGAAACTATTAAGATACATGATGGTTCAAAGGAAGTTCCAAGCAGATTTAATACACATTGCATTAAAGGAATGACAGGAGATATAAGGAAACATATGCAAAGTTTAACAATGAGGTGGATTTTAAAGTGCCTCCAGAAAGGGAAGACAGATGGACACGCAAAGAAGATTAGGAAAGGGCAGATGAGACATGGACAGCTGAAGATACAGCAGCCAGTAAGTGGAACAAAGAAAATCAGCAAAACTAGCAGGCATCTGAGAGGGGAAACAATGATATTTTAAGGTGATTTTTAAACCTGAACAACTTGGCAAAAATCTCACAGTGTATGGGTATTCCAAAGGGCACAGGATCTTGATATCAGCAAGAGATCCCATGGAGGAGCCAAAGATAGAGTACATTGTCAACATCTCTTGATGCAATTTATTTACACTGCAAAACATAAACGTGTATTTTTTTACACATCAAATTAGATCACAGATCACACAGTAAGAAGTAATATATCTAAATAAATTTGAACTGATATCTGTGCTAATATATAGTATACAATTGAAATTCATTAAGATAAAAAAACATCCAGCATATCTGGCAAGAAATATTTGTGGCTTTTGTATTCTGGTATATATTACGGAGTCATAGTATATAGGTTCTTTATTGGCATTATAACATGTAAACATGTACAACAAATTTAAAAATGCCAACCAGTCAGTGCACCATTCACACATTATCTAAAACCTAACGATACGTAAAAGAGAAATATCTAAAATAAACAACTAAAATAAATAACATGAAAAAAAACAAGCATAAACACACAACCATATATTCTTCTGTCGATTGCACAATCCCTTTGGTATGTAGCACACCTGCGCTCATTTGGTTAAGTGTAGTTATTGCTGTGGGATAAAAACTGTTTTTGAGTCTGTTTGTCCTTGTTCTCATTGATCTGTACCGTCTGCCTGACGGCAACAGTTCAAACAGGGAGTGTCCGGGGTGGGAAATGTCCTTTATAATGTTCTGGGATTTCTTGAGACAGTGGGAACTGTGTAGGTCCTCCAAGGTGAGGAGAGGGCAGCCAACAATCTTCTAAGCGTTGTCAAAAGCCCTCTGGAGCGCTTTCCTCTTAGCCGATGTGCAGCTGGTGTACCACACGCATACACAGTATGTTAGGATGCTCTCTATGGAGCATCGATAAAAGGACAGCAGCAGTCTCTGGGTGATGTTGTTGTTCCTGAGCACCAGCAGGAAGTGCAGTCTCTGCTGGACCTTTTTCAGCAGTGCAGAGGTGATCACGCTCCATGTCAGGTCCTCCTCAATGTGGATTCCCAGGAAGCGGAAATCCGCCACCCTCTCCACACAGTCCCCTCTGATGATTAATGGTGTAATCTCCGTTTTCTTCTTCCTGTAGTCTATTATGAGCTCCTTGGTCTTTGAGGTGTTGAGGAGCAGGTTATTCTCTCCAGACCACACTGTCAGCTGCTCCACCTCATCCCTGTAGGCGTACTCATCCCCCCCAGAGATGAGCCCCACTACCGTGGTGTCATCCACAAATTTGACAATGGTGTTACTGTGGTGGGCGGGGGTGCAGTCATGTGTGTAGATGGTGTAAAGCAGGGGGCTCAGCATGCAGCCCTGTGGAGAGCCAGTACTGAGGCCGAGGGCTGTGGATGTGTGATGGCCCACTCTGACTCTCTGGCTGCGACCCGACAGGAAGCTATTTTCCCACATGCAGGTGGAGTGTGGGAGCCCCAGGTCCCCCAGTTTGTCCACCAGTTTGTGGGGAAGGATGGTGTTAAAAGCAGAGCTGTAGTCCACAAAGAGCATCCGTACGTAGCTCCCCCCGCTGCTCCAGGCGGGACAGTGCAGCATGGGGGACTGTGGCTACAGTGTCCTCTGTAGATCTGTTCGCTCTATACGCAAACTGGTGGGGGTCAAAGCTTCGGGGCAGTAGTGATGTGATGTGACCCCGGACCAGTTTTTCAAAGCACTTCATCACCACTGGTGTGAGTGCGACTGGCCGGTAGTCGTTGAGGTTGGAAATGTGTTTTTTTTTGGGCAAGGTGACTATGGTGGAGGACTTCAGACAGGGTAGACCAGTGGACTGGGCCAGAGACTGGTTGAAAATCCTCGTAAAGACTCCAGCCAGCTGGTCTGCGCAGTCCTTCAGCACGCGTCCAGAGACGCCGTCGGGTCCAGCAACCTTCCTCGGATTGATGGCCCGCAGCGTGCGCCTCGCCTCATGCTCCTCTATTTTGAGGATTTCTAGGTTCAGCTGCTGTGGACCATGTGGTGTGATGTACACACAGAGCCCTCCTCCTCTGCTCTTACCGGAGTCTCTTGTCCTGTCATGACGCTGTGCTGGTAGCCTGCTAGCTCGATAGCAGAGTCCGGAATGAATGAATGAAGCCAGGTCTCCGTGATCAACAGAATGCAGCTGTCCTTCACGGCGTTGTTAGCTGCAGTCTGTAGCCTCAGTTCATCCATCTTGTTAGCGAGGGATCTGGCGTTCGTGAGAAACAGGCTGGGAAGCGGTGGTTTGAGTGGCTGCCTCCGTAGCCTGGCTAGCGCTTGCCGGCCTTGCAGCCTCGCTTTTGCCTTCTCTCTCTGCGCCGCCTTCGCCTCCTCCCCGCGGGGATGGTAATCCATGGAGAGCCGGGCCTCCTCGCTATGTCCACCGGGATCTTGTGTGAACGGACAAACTCGGCTGTAACACTCCGCTCGTGACCAGCTCCAATCCTAAGGAGATCATGCTGGCCGTAGACGTTGTTCGCCCGACAGAAAGTACACAGGACAAAAAACAACACGTACACAAAAAGCACGAAGCACCGACCGAAAGAACATTGAGCTGCCGCAACTGTGTGCGCCGCCATAGAAGTCAAAACTGAACGCATTCATACCTCACAGTTGAGCTGGCTCACTGAATTCATTGAATGATTGAAACCATGCTGGAGTTGATGCTCAAATCGTACTCCTCACAAATTTATGCAATCCCCATCTGAAAGTTAAATTCAAATCTTTTCCCATGTTTCAGATTATATAATGTGCTGTGTTGCAGAAATCTATTAATTTTCCATTTAAATGTTTCCAAAAATCCTTAATCTGCATTCATTCTCTGATTAATAACTGATGATAGGTATGTTTCAATACTTACCTTCAGCGGCGCTGCAATTCTGCCACTGGCCATGTGCGCGATTTTGGCACGTTTCGGGGGGGGGGGGGGGGGGGGGGGGGGGGTTAAAATGCGTTTATTTTCTTACCTTGTCCTGGATTATATTTGGTTGGAGTGCAAGCTTTTGTTGAAGAATCGTTCCGACGGGCGTTCTGTCTATTTTTGTTTTAACTCAACGGACTCGTTCAGAGCTGGATTAATTTTTAAATCAGCTATAAAGCCGTCAACGCCGACAACGGGGAAGGATTTCATGCAGGTGACAGGTAAAAGAAAACAGGTTTTTTTTAGGTATAAAAGTGGTCCTTAAGATATCTTTAGTTCACATTTTATGTTGCGAAACGGTGATTTAGTCCCCATACCAATCGGCAGTGTTTTCCATGCAGATATGGGGATCTAAATCACTGCAAACCGCAACGTTCCAAATGGTCGCGTTCCAGAAAAACCCACAGGCAAGTTGATTTAAATGACCATTAATACAGGTATTAAACATTAAATTCCTTCCATTTGGCCTATAAATCCATGACAATGAGATTTTAAAATTATGTTATATTGTGAATTCTTGTGTGAATGTTATTTGGACACTTAGGCTATTTAAAAATGTTAATCTATCCTTAAGAAATTGATAGATGTTTAGATCTAGTAATTGCATTTTGTTATTAGCTACAATTAGGTAACTAACTAATTAAATGCTTTAATTTCAAGTCATCTAAGTAAGATTGTTTCATATTTGTTTCAGAATGCTTCAATCTATAATAACTGAAAATTTATTTTAGTTCTCTTAATTTTTAAGAACGTTATGGCCATTGGACTGTCCTCGATCACAGCTTTTGTGTTGTCAATGGAAAAGCAATGGAGAACAAGATGCTAATTTCCGAGTATGAAAATGGCCATGACTTTTTTAATACTGAAGATATGAAAGTGAATTAGGTGACAAATTAAACTTCTTTTTATGCTTTATCTGATGGGATAAATTACAGACTTAATTTTTTAAATCTCAAAATTTTGTAACATTGCTACTGATAATGAAAATGGGTTCTCCACTTGCAGTCTGATTTAGCAAGTTAAACTGAAGGACACAATTCTTGGAATTTTAATTTCCTTATTCTAGCTTGATGTGTTGTAAGTTAATTTCTTACATTTTGGTGCCCACATATTGATATTTTCTCACCATTATATTGCCAGCAAAGTGCTTGAAATATTTGACATGTGGACTCAGCACAGAAGCACCTCGCATCAGAATGGTCAAGCCAGAAAATAACTGAGGTAGAATTTATCTTTTCATTGGATTTCTGTCAGGGTAAAGGAGCCAGATTAGTCAGAAAGTAATGGGAACTATTTCAGGGATGGCAGTCTCGCAGAACTTCATTTTAAATGGCACCAGCAACAAGATAATTATTGATCAACAGATTCGAAGCCCAATGACGAATGCTGTAACATTTACAATTTCTGATAACATGTATTCAAAGAAATCACTTGGCCCCTTGTGCATCTTCAGCTAATGGGTGATTTCATTGTGACTCAAATATTCTTGGCTCTCAGTGGTAGCTTTTCATGAAGTATTGGTCTACATCTGCCTTAAAATTATTCAAAGGCTCTAATTACATCCCATTTGAACGAAAGAGTTCCAAAGACATGACACTCTGAAAGAAAAGAATGTTTCACCCTGTTTTAAACAGATTCCTAGTTCCAGGTTTATCTCTTACTTTTTTTAAACTCCAGCAGGCAGAAGTTTGTCCAACCTTTCTTCACAAGACAATCTACACATGTCAAGTATTAGTCTGGTAAACCTTCTTTGAACTGCTTCCAGCTCATTAAAATACCGTCTTAAATAAGGAGATCAATATTATATACAGTGCAGTGCTCTCATAAATGCCAAAAGCATAACTTTTCTACTTCCCCACCTATTCTCCCAGCTATAACTAATTGCATTCTGTTCATTTTCTTTATTAGTTGCTGTACCAGCGCATCAGCTTTTGCAAATCATGCACATCCAGATCACACTCTCTCCCAGCAATCTTTTTCACAAAGTATTCCTTGTCTGCATGGAAAGCTTTTAAAAATAACAACATTATAAGAAGTGAAAAAGGAAAATGCTTGGCTAGGGCTTTAGACCTTTGTGGATTTGACCAAACTCACAGAAGAAAAAAAAACATTGATCTATTTACGTTGAAACAAGCAGATAACTGGCACTTCATCGTGCCTTTTAATAATGAAGGGATTACAGTTCCAAGATATGTCATGCCTTGGAGCATTGAAGCAGATCTTTTTATAAGCCAGAGCAGCAACCAAAAGAGAACAAAAAGCTTCAGATTTTCTCAAATTAATTTTATAACTAGAAAGATTCACATTTACATCAACTGCAAAAGAATAAGAATTGTAGCATAGGGAACAGGAAGCAACAAAACGCCATCTGCCAATATTTGGATGTATCCCCATTAGTGCTGTGAGCATCAAGGCAGTCCAGTTAAATATGTAGCTTACATACCCATGGACACAAAATAGTATATATTCTAGACTATGTGCACATATTATTCGATTCTGCATTTCCTAACTATATGCTCACACCAGCGGGGTACTCTGGCAAAAGGGGTTTATGTTTAGAAGGAGCTGTCCTCCCGCATTCAAGTGAATTGCCAACATAATCATCAAGATTAAAAATAAATGTTCCATCCATAGTATCACAGTGAGTAATAAAATCGATTTAAGATGATGAACCTATTTCAACTATAACTGTTTTTGTCCAAATTGCCCTCCCACGAGTGATTGGTGCCAAGTTCCCAGCTGGTTCCTGAACTGGCACGTTTATAAATTAAGTTGACTAAGATGAACTCAACTGTCTCAGCACACAAACTGGAAGCAAAACAACTAATCCAATAAACATATAGCAACAGGCAGATGGCCATCAAAAAATAGCTTTTATTTAATTGAATAATGCTCAGATGTTTATTTATTGATATTAAATGTGGAAGCTGCTCCACTATGATCTAAACTTCCACACAATGGTTGAAACTTCCAAACCACTGAAATGCTGAAACTGAATCCACCATTGAACTGCTGCCCCTCGCCCCTCTCGTTCATATATTTTCTTGGGAATAAAACTTATTTTTCTTTTTTCTAATCAAATAACTTATTAAGATAGATTCATACAATGATTAAGAACTTTACCAAATGCATCACCTGTTTTTATCATTCTTCTTTTCCTATTTTGATGAATAAACTTTGATATATAAGGTTAAAAATATACTTGGGCCACCAACTTTTTTAATTTGCATGCATTGATATCACATGAAGGGAAAGGCTTTACAGGCAGCAAATCAGGTTTTAAGTTAAATGCTGTGGTAGGTTGCATGACGTGGTCTCAAATTTGAATGGAAAGAACATACATCATATAGTATTGCAGTCATAATAATTTGGAAATTATTTACTGGGCCCGCACCTGTCCTCCACTCTCACCCTAAGCACAGGCACACCACAGGGATGTGTACTGAGCCCCATGCGCTACTCCCTCTTCACACACGACTGTGTTCCTGCATTCGACACCAATACCATCGTCAAGTTTGCAGACGATCGGGCTGATCACCAATGGTGATGAAACAAACTACAGAGCGGAGGTGCAGAACCTGGCGGACTGGTGCTCACGTAACAACTTGACCAAGGAGCTGATTATCGACTTCAGGAGGTCACATAATGGGGAGTATGCCCCAATCTCCATCTACGGGGACAGTGTGGAGAGAGTGTCCAGCTTTAGGTTTCTGGGTACTCACATCTCAGAGGACCTCACAAGGTCCACCAACACCACTGCACTGGTCAAAAAGGCACAGCAACGACTGTTCTTCCTGAGAACATTGGAAAAGACTGGTCTGCCCCAACAGCTGCTGACAACCTTCGACCGCTGGACGACAGAGATCTCTGGGCGACAGAGATGCTAACTCTGTGTGGTATCTCAGGCTGCATGGAGGCGGAGAGAAGAGCTCTTCAGCGCGTCGTCCACAGAGTGCAGAAGATTATTGGGACACCGCTACCAGCCTTGGAGGGCATCTACCACACACGGTGCCTCAGGAAGGCCGTCAGCATTCATAAAGACTCCTCATACCCTTGTAATGGACTGTTCGAACTCCTACCTTCCGGCAAACGTTACAAGGCCTTCTACGCCCGCACCTCCAGACTCAGGAACAGCTTCATTCCCAGAGCTATAGCTGCTCTGAACCGGCCCTGCTGAGTGCCCCCCACCCCCATGGACAGTCTCCCTCGGATGGTCACGTCGCTCAGACACATCTGCACTTTAGTCTGTTTTGACTGTTTTACTGTTTTAATTTTCTTTTTACAAACCATGTTCTCGGGGTATCTAAATCTAATTTTTATTAGTTATTTAAGTTATGGCATCGGATGGAAGTTGCATACCCAAATCTCGTTGCACTTATGTGCGATGACAATAAAATATATTATTATTATTATTATTATTATTATTATTACATGAACATCATCCTAACATGATCTCTCAATGCCTACACACAAAAATGTTGCCCCAACTCTGAATGACATAAACATATTAACAGGTAATATGATCTAATTTTATTAGAAAGAGTGATGGAAGTTTAGAGCCAGGGTATAGATTACAAAATTTAAGGTCTGAGCAGCCAATTACAAATATGAAATAAATAAATTAGAAATTAGCAAGAGGCCAGAATGTATGCACAATCCTGAATCAATGCAACTTTAACATTCAGGAAGCACAGCATTTTTCAAGAAATTTCAGCTTCTTTGATTGGCACCCATTGTAGCGGCAGATTTTTCAGATCTTTCAGGAAATTAACTCCCTAGCCACTAATTGGGTGAGAGGGGATAAGGGGAATATCTCTTCGGTACGCATGCAAGCTGCCTCAGAGACTTTCAGAGCTTCTACTTTATAAAGCTTCAGCACACAGTCTTTTAATGAATATTTTCTTTATTGTAGATATAAAACAGTAAGATACATCCAAGGTTTTCCGACTTGTTCCAGCAATCTTCTTCGAACTCCAGCGCATTGCTTCAGATACTAGAAAACTCCTCGTGTCTCCTTCTTCACATGAGGCTTGACATGCTTGACATGGTCGAAGGATAAACCTTCTCCCTCTCCTGTCCAAAGCGAATCACCAACTAAACTAACACGCCCCAAGACACGTCATAAAATCCCACCCACATTATAACGGGCTGGCTAAAATTTAAAGGAACATACCAGATAGTCAGCTCGGCCTTACTGATAGAATCACCCAAACCTTTGTTCTGTTACAGTTGTACAAGACATTGATGAGGCCACATGTGTAGTATTGCGCTCGGTTTTGGTCACCCTGTTATAGGAAAATATTGTTAAGTTGGAAAAGGTGTGGAGAGGATTTACAAGGATGTTGCCAGGACTTGAAGGCCTGATATAGGGAGAGGTTGAGAAGGCTGGGACATTATTCCTTGGAGCGCTGAAGGATGAGAGGTGATCTAATAGAGGTGTATAAGATCCTGTGGGGAATATATAGGGTTACTGCAAAGAGTATTTTACCCAGAGCACCGGGAATCAAGAACCAGGGGACATAGATTTAAGGTGAGAGGGAAAAGATTTAATTGGAAACTGAAGGGAAAATTGAATCTTGCAAGGGGTGGTGGGTATATGGAACAAACTGCAGAAGGTGATTGTTGAGGCAGGTAGGCAGGTGGAATTAGTGTAGATGAGGCACCTTCGTCGGCGAGGGCAAGTTGAGCTGAAGGGCTTTTACCGTGCTGTATGACTCCATGACTTACTCAGTGCAAGAGGATTAAACTGGGCAAAATTTGCTTGGTGTATCAAAGGCTTCCTAGAACAGTATGTGGATAGACCAACTTGAGGAGAGACCGTATTTCGGACTTTGTATTGGGAAACAAGCTTGCCGGTTGACTGGTGTTATGGTGGAAGAGCAATTTGGAGATAGTGATCACAACTCCATATATTTTGAGATTGTTAAATAGTGATAGTTGGGCAACATATTTATTGGGGCAAGGCAGATTATAATGTAATTTGCAGGCGCCACGGAGGGTAGATTAGGAACAGTTGTTATTGGGTAATTCCACAGATAACATATGGGAGTTGTTTAAAGGCCAGCTGATCAAAGTGCAGCATCAGCATGTTTCAGTAAGGAAGAGGGACGAGGATGGCAAGGTGAAGAAACCATGGATGGCTAAGGAGGTTGTAAACTTGGCTTGTAAGAAAAAGTAAGCATATATCAGGTTTAAGAAGAAGGCATCAGATGGGGTTTATGAGGAATATAAAGTGAGTAGGAAAGAACTCAAGCAGGAACTCAAGGAGGGCCAGAAAATCCCATGATAAAATCATTGGCAAGACTGTTTCGGAGAAATTCCAAGGCTTTTTATACGAATATATGAAACAAGAGTTGCTCTACCTCTACCAGTCATTCGTGGAGTACAGCCCGTTGCCAGCATCCTATCTCCAGCTAATCTTAGACTTCTACATGTGGCCAGACATGCACAGAAATCCAAGAAAGTGGCAAGACCAAAACACCTTGTCCAATGGCAAGATGATAGTCATCCCAATTTGGCCTAGTATTACCTCGTATATTCCAATTCATACCACAGTTCGAATTATATTTTTATCCATTTTGCATAATTTCAGTATTTAGAAAACGTACATATATCGTTTCCTATTATTTACATGCTTTATTCTTTTATAATCTTAAAATATCCCAGTCATTTCTTTTGAACATTCATTTGTATAATAATGTCAATTTGAAATGATGCCTGGAATTCCACAACCTACGTTAGTCAGTGGGTGGAAAGAACTGTCAATGTGGAATTATCAATTACGAATCTCATTTGTCCTTTGATTTTATTCCCTCAGGTACACACACAGCCTACATGATTAGCATGACGACCAATTGTGAATTTTGAACATCGCATGAAGATGGCATGAAAATTACTTTCCTATCCCATTTAAATTTACAGTAATGCAAAGAACAATACTTTAGGGTAGCCTTATGAGAATGCTTTGAATAAGACATTGCAGTAATTCTTTCTGTGCATCTAGAATTATTCTTTATGCTATTCAAAACTGAGCTGGAGTATTTGTTTGATTATAGTGTCAACAAATCTAGACAGATACCAGTGTTCCCTGAAACTTAATATGGCTGTGCCCTATCACTTTCTTACCAAAACTCTCAGTACCAAGCATTCTTATAAACCAATGAATGTGACCTTAAACACATTCATATCCAGCTTCTACACAGTACATTGTCATTCAGTCGTCTTGAATGAACGCCCGATAAATTTGTAAATTAACTTGAATTAAAAGTGAAATTTTGCTATTCATTGTCTTTAATTAAATACCAACTCGGGACAGATGGGGATGACGTTCATGATTAATACCAAAATCAATATACAGGTGTAAATCAGTTATATTGTGTTGAAACAAAATGGGTTCAATTAACAAAATGAGCACAACCAAAAAAATAACAATTGTACTTAATAAAAGCGTGCTAAAATGGCCCATGCTTAAATCTCTTTCAGTAGTATGCTTTCGTTGTTAGTATTGTTATTCAAAACCTTAAATTGTGCTTGGGCAATTGAGAGTTGGGATACTCAGGGGTCAGCTGCTGACACTTATAGGTACAAAGCCAGGAAATGAATTCATGCCATGCAACATTTTGAGTGGTATGCAATTGAATAGTGTTCATTTATGCATCTGCATCAGTTTTTCCCTTGTAAGTTCACCTTTGTAGACCCCATCTGTGCCTTCTGCAGCAGAACCCTAATGTGCTTCCTTGTATTTGATTTTCTTCCAGCTTGTGACTTAAAACACTGGTTTTCTTTTTCCTCCAGACTAACGTCAGTAGCAATGTTACAACATTTTGAGATTTTAAAAATCAAGTCTGCAATTTATCCCATCAGATAAAGCATAAAAAGAGGTTTAATTTGACACCTAATTCACTTTCATATATTCAGTATTAAAAAAGTTATGGTTTTCATACTCGGAAATTAGCATCTTGTTCCCTATTGCTTTTCCATTGACTTAACACAAAAGCTGTGATCAAGGACTGTTAAAAGCCCATAACTTTCTTAAAAATTAAGAGAAGTGAATGAAATTTTCAGTTATTATAGATTGAAGCATTCTGAAACAAATATGAAACAATCTTACTTGGATGACCTGCAATTAAAGCATATAATTAGTTAGTTACCCAATTGTAGCTAATTACAAAATTCAATTACTAGATATAAACATCTATCCATTTCTTAAGAAAAGTTTAACATTTTTTAAAAGCTTAATTGTCCAAATAACATTCACACAAGAATTCACAATATAACATGATTTTTAAATCTCATTGTCATGAATTTAGAGGCCAATTGGAAGGAATTTAGTGTTTAATTCCTGTAAATTAATGGGCATTTAAATCATCTTGCGAGTGGGATTTTGTGGAACGCGCTGGTTTGGAACATTGCGGTTGCAGTGAATTTAAACCCAATATCGGCAGGAAAAATACTGCCGGTTCGTATATTTACATAATGACATTTCCACAACTTGAAATTTTGATTTTTCTTTAGCAACTAAACAGCCTGACAGAGATCGATTTGAATAGGCTGCAGAAAAATCGCATTTTAAACCCTCCCCCCTCTCAAAGGCGCCAAAGTCGCGCACACGGGCAGCGACAGAACTGCACCGTCGCTGAAGGTAAGTTTTGTAACATACCTACCTCTAGTACCAATTCAGTTACATCCCCATTTAAGACACGCTTCTGATTTAACCTGATAAATGCTTGCAATAGGAGATGCAACAATGCAGTCCTTCTCCTGATATGGGGTGCATCTGTTGCAATTGTCCGTTAGAAGAGTCAGAGCTCTCACCTTGAAAAGGTGAATAAAGACACCTTTATTTGTCTCCCATGTCTCGTGGCCGTAGTTTGTAAAGGTGATTGCAGTGATGACCATGCATTTCTCCTCGGAGTTGTACATTTATCCTTAGTGCAGACTGCACGGTTCTCTCATATCCAGAAAGATATCCATCTAAGTCTGTGTTAGTGAGGCATGCTCCCGATTAAAAAAAACCTCTTACAAATATGACCCGGTGCATGGTTACAACCTATTGGTGATCCAGACAATCCAAAACATATTATTTTAATGATGCACATTAGTATATTTCCATTAGGTGCAGCTTTGGGTATTGCCAGAAATGGCTGAAGCTAACTGCAGACTGGAAGGTCTTCATTGTCTCCAAACATTAATAGAGCTTATTCAAAAGTTTTGGGAAACTGGATCATTCCTTTGCAGGATACTGAGAGAGCAAGCAGCCCTATCTTCTTATGTAGCTTTATGGTGGAAGTGATGGAGAATGGGACAGAGGTCCCCATGCCCAGGGGTTAGCAAACCATCCTGATTCACCTTGTTTCTCCATGAGCCATCGACTGGAGGCATTTACCAAGTGCATAGAGGTCATGCCTGATAACTGTTCATGATCTCATCTGTGTGATCACTGATCGCATATTTCCAAGCTAAAAAGTCGCATAAGTGGGACAGGAACGACCTTTTTAGGTGACTGCAGGAGACTAAACAGTCGCCACATGGTCACCACATGTTCGCGGATGGTTGCCGGAAGTCGCCTTCATGGTCGTGAGAAGTTCCCGCATTCTGGGAACTTGTCGCGGCCTCATTATGGTCGCCGTGAATTTTTCAACATGAGAGCAATAGATTTTGAGATATTAATGTAATCTATGTGATAGGTCATAAGTAATAGGAGCAGAATTATGCCATTCGGACCATCAAATCTACTCCACCATTCAATCATGGCTGATTTATCTCTCCCTCTTAACACAATTCTCCTGCCTTCTCCCCATAACCCTTGACACCCGTACTAATCAAGAATCTATCACTGCTTCCACAGCCTTCTGTGGCAAATAATTCCACAGATTCACCACCCTCTGACTAAAGAAATTCCTCCTCCCTAAAGGAACGTCCTTTAATTCTGGGGTTATGACCTTTAGTCCTGGACTCTCCCACAAGTGGAAACATCCGCTCCACATCCACCCTGTCCAAGGCTTTCACTTCAGTACGTGTCAATGAAGTCCCCCCTCATTCTTCTAAACTCCAGTGAGTACAGGTTCAGTGCAGTCAATTGCTCATCATTTAGGAATTGGAGAGGAAAATAATATTTGAGGTAGAGCAGATATGAGGGGCTGAGTGGTTTTCTCCTAGTTTCCTCCTCCTCCTTTGTTTTACGTAAAATGTTCAAAGGAATCTAATGTCCAGGTAGTTACGTTTCTTTCTGTCACCTCTAAACACTCTATACACAAACAAAATATATGGGGATATATTTTAAAATGCAACTAATCTAGGAATTGCAATTCTGAGACGGAATGAATGAATAAGTTTATTGGCCAAGTATTCACATACAAGGAATTTGCCTTGGTGCTCTGTCCGCAAGTGTCAACATGACATACAGTAATAGTTAGGAATGATTAGTTAGAAATTAGGAATTTCGTTGTCTCTAATGCATTTCGTTGTCTCTGTACTGTACACTGACAATGACAATTAAAATTGAATCTGAATCTGAATCTGAATGATACATAAAGCATTAAACATTAATAATAGAACATTATTGATTAAAAAATTAGAAGTATCAGAATGCCATCGTCTCATGAGCTGAAAACAGCTCCATCTTTGTCACTGGCAATAACTTGCATTCACATAATTGTACTTTTGTAAGTCCTTAAATATGATTAAATATAACTTACTGTCAGTGCCACAGACTTATCTCACTTTTAATTTCTGCATTTCCTACCATATGCTATTCCATCAAAGTTTATAGTTTCAATGACATTCAGAATGTTTTTGTGACTGATTTGAAGAGCTGAGTTCAGACACAGGAGAGATGACATTTGTTGAACTTTGATACTAAGCAGGGAACACTATGAGCAGATATCCCCAGGGGTCTGTACTTTCTCGGAAATCATTCCAGCCTATGTACAGTAATATCCTGCCAATGGCACTGTGTAAATTTCTTTACACAATGATGATACTGTATTAGTCCCACAAGATGATTCTTTCAAGGCAATAGAAAAAAAAGTCCTTGAAAAACAATCTTCAGACCTATTTCAAATAACAACAGAAAACGTTGGAAATACTCACCAGGTCAAGCAGTTAGTTTCCAGTATTTTCTATTTTTTATTTCAGATTTCTAGCAACTGTAAGTTTTCTTTGCTTTTCGATTATAGGCTTATTTCATTCTATTTCCAAACATGGTGCTAGCAACTGAATGTGCAGCTTTGTGGAACTGAAATGAAACAGAAAAGTCTTCCTTGATACTTTGGAGTCACTCTGAATTTTGGCAGCTCATCAAAACCATTGGGAAATATGCAGTGCAGAGAGTAAACATCACGGGGAAGCTTGCTGGAACTCCCTAAGGAAGTGAAGCTCTAATTCTTCATTGATCCTTGTATTCTCTGCAACTGCACTTCATTCAGGTGCCAAAGTCTCACACCTTCCCTGCCAGCACATTGGGGAATGCCATCATAAAAGTGGGAAGGTGATTTTAAGTCCACTGTAATGTTTTTGTCTATCATTGAGAAAGGATCCAGATTAAAAACAAACTGCTGAAGGTTCTCAACAAGTCAAGCAACATCTGTAGGGGGAGAAAGAATTGTCAACAATTTGTGTCAACACCTTGTGTCGGGACTGAGAGTGGAGAGGCCGATTCACCAGTATAAAGATGCAAAGGGAAAGGCTGGGACATTGACCAGGAGATGAAAGATGACCCAAGGCGAGTTGAAAAAGCAAAAAACAAACTGCTGGAGCAACTCAGTGAATTAAGCAGTATATGTGGAGGGAAATAAAAAAGTTACATTTCTGGTTGGAAGGAGGATGGAACCAGGTGGGTTTACAGAATAGTGAAAAACCTGAATAGAGTGGATGTGCTGAGGATGGTTTCACTAGTGGGGGAGTCAAGGGCCAGAGGTCATAGCCTCAGAATTAAAGGACATTCCTTTAGGAAGATGAGGAGGAATTTATTTAGTCAGAGGGTGGTGAATCTGTGGAATTCATTGCCATGGAAGGCTGTGGAGGCCAAGTCAATGTCTATTTTTAAGGCAGAGATGGATAGATTCTTGATTAGTACGGGTGTCAAGGGTTCTGGGAAGAAGACAGGAGAATGGAGTTAGAAGGGAGAGATAGATCAGCCATGATTGAATGGCGAGAGTAGATTTGATGGGCCAAATGGCCTAATTCTGCACCTATCACTTATGAACATGAATTGTGAGACAGAGCCAGGTGGGTATTCGCTGTAAGTGGACAGAGAAGGGGGGGAGGGGGGGGGGGGAGAGAGACACATGGCAGATAAGGCCAGTGGGGGAAGGGATGGTGAAGGTTGAGCCATCTGCAAGGTTGTGATACAGTGATACAAAGGCTACCAGTACTGGAATCTTATTATTATGCAATGAGATGATGCAAACTATTTGAAGAGGGGACTAGGTTGGGGAGTGGTGGGTTGTAGGTGGATGGAGCCAGAAGAGGTAGTGGGATGGAATTAGGAGGAGGGGTGTGGGGTGCTGGAGGGGTTGTAATGAAAAGGGGGACAATACTGGGAGGACCAGAAGTGGATCAATAAGAGATCCAGTATTATTTGAGAAACCAAAAGTCTGTATTTACAGTCAGGATATACTTTGCGGCACGATGGCGCAGCAGTAGAGTGCTACCTTACAGGGCCAGACACATGGGTTAGATACTGACCGCGGGTACTTGTATATACGGAGCATCTGTGTTCTCCTCGTGACCTGTGTGGGTTTCCTCCTGGATCTCCGGTTTCCACCCACACTCCAAAGACGTATAGGCTTGTAGGTTAATTGGTTTGGTATAATTGTAAGTTGTCCCTAGTGTGTGTGTAGGATAGTGTTCATGTGGGGGGGTCATGTGGGCAGCCTGTTTCCGTGCTGTATATCTAAACTTCCTGAATAGCATTTATGGTGATGTGCAGTCAGACTTTTGTTCAGAACTTTCAGGGACTGAACCAATCTGCAGGGCTGGCTATTCAACATATAACTTTAATAGATATGCAGCTTTTTCACTGGTGTTTGCCTAGGTCTTATGAAAAGAGTGCACATTTTTACATGCCATGCATATATATAATTCATGGGAACAATAACATTATAACACCTCTTCTCAGCTCTTCAGTACTCTTTCTCACCTATCCTTTCTCTTTTAATATCCTATGCAATACCCTTCTCCTCTGCCACAAACCTCTCTCACCCTGCCCTGCGACATCACCTTCTTTACACCCTCTCCACCTCAGCTGTACACCCTCCTCACCTTCCTGACCATTCCTGCCACCCACCTACCCTATCCCTCCCAGCCCATCCCTGCAAATCCCATCCCGCCTTCCCACCACTACAATTTCCTTCCCTCCTCCCGACACTCACCCCCTCTGACACTAACTCCCTCACCCCCTCTGACATCCCTCCCTCGTCCCGGCACTCACCCCCTCAGATAAAAACATAGAAAATAGGTGCAGGAGTAGGCCATTCGGCCCTTCGAGCCTGCGCCGCCATTCGATATGATCATGGCTGATCATCCAACTCAGTATCCTGTACCTGCCTTCTCTCCATACCCTCTGATTAGGTATGTTACAAAACCTACCTGAATCGTCATTGGGAATCTGCCCTCAGCCATGGCGGCGATTTTGGCGCTGTTTGGAGGGGGCGGGTTTAAAACGCGATTTTTACTAGGCTGTACTAATCGCACAGCCTAGTAAATCATTAACGAAAAATCGCTGCAAGACCCGGTCGCAAAAGGTATTATTAGTTTTATAGGCCTCGATAATATAGTTCTAATAGTTTTAAAATTACTGTTTCATTCCGCAACCTCTCGCAGCCCCAGGGTTTTATAAAGCAAACAATTAAAGGTATGTTCCTTATTTTTACATTAAATGGGGCATCTATATAACCCTATATATCAAGTTATCTATAACGAATAGTTCATTTTGGGCTTTTTATATCCCGCAGTATTTTTCTCGGCATTTGAGGGCACTAATCCAGCGCTATGTCAACGTTCTAAACCAGCGCGTTCCACATGAACCCACTAGAAAGCCGATTTAAATGGGCATTTATTTACAGCAATTGAACACTAAATTCCTTCCATTTGGCCTATAAATTAATGTAAATTAGATATAAAAATCATGTTATATTGTGAATTATTTGTGAATAATCTTTGGACACTTAGGCTATTTAAAAATGTTAATCTTTCCTTAAGAAATGGGCTTTTGATTATCCAAGATCACAGCTTTTTTGTAATGTCCATTGAAAATCAATAGGGAACAAGCTGCTAATTTCCGAGTATGAAAATGGTCATAACTTTTTTAATACTTGAGATATGAAAGTGAATTTGGTGTCAAATTCAACTTATTGTTATGCTTTATCTGATGGGATAAATTGCAGACTTGATTTTTTAAATCTCAAAATTTTGTAACATTGCTACTCTGATCCCTTTTAGCCACAAGGGCCACATCTAACTCCCTCTTAAATATAGCCAATGTACTGGCCTCAACTACCTTCTGTGGCAGAGAATCCCACAGATTCACCACTTACTCCCATCCCTCCGACACCCACCCGTGCCGGGCACCTATCCAGTCTCCCCCGACACCCACTTACGAATACCAACCCTCTGACATCCCAATCCCTCCAACACCCCACGCCCTCAGGATACCCACACCCTCTGGGCACCCACTCCTCTGACACCCTCACTCCCTCCAGCCCATCCTCTCTGACACCCTCACTCCTTCCACCCCACCCTCTCTGACACCTCCACTCTGACACCCCAACTCTCTCTGATAGACCGCTCTGACACCCCCACCCCTTGACTTCCCCATTCCCGTCCCTCCCTCCAGCCCCGGACCCACGTCCACCCCAATGCTTGGTTTCCCTCATCCCATCCCATCCCGCATCGACAGGGCGTCCAATTTACCGAGGTCGAGCGAGACTCCAAAACTCCTCTGCCCAGCCGACATTGATTGATATAACTATATACAATGTACGCGTGTAGTTTAATGCATTGCCTCTACCTTTCTCATTTGTTTCCAAAAAAGAACGCGCACGCCCCCAAGTTAACGGTTTAACGGCCGGGCAGCGGCGAGCGAGGCGGCGCGCGAGCTTCGACGCGCGAGCTTCCCGCCGCCCCTCAGCAGCCGTTAAACCGTCGCCCGTCAGCAGCAGCCGTTAAACCGCCGCCCCTCAGCAGCCGTTAAACCGCCGCCCGTCAGCAGCCGTTAAACCGCCGCAGCGGCGTCGCTGGGCGCCGATCCCTTTGCTCGACAACCTGAGGGGGGAAAAAGTCACAGCGCAAGACAACTCTCCCAGACCCTCCACGGAGCGAATCTTCAACCACTGCTTCCTCCCTCTCACCTCGGCGACCTCCAACAGACCAGAGCAGTGCAGATCAGGTCAGGCCAAGCGTTGCAGGTGGAAACGAGCGCAGCACCTCGGTGAGCACCACGGTCAGAGGACATCTCCATTTTATTTTAACATTTTACCAAAACATTTTACCAATGTGTTATGCGGGGAGAGGGATTATACCATTTGGGATTATATCAGTGTTGAATAATCCCTCAGCAACTTTGCCCTGGCTGTGCAATTATCTTCACACTTTTAAGTGTTTTAAATTAAATGCTGAAATGAAAAGTCTAACTTCATAGCAAAAGGATTTGAGTATAAGAGCAGGGAGGTTCTACTGCAGTTGTACAGGGTCTTGGTGAGACCACACCTGGAGTATTGGTACAGTTTTGGTCTCCTAATCTGAGGAAGGACATTATTGCCATAGAGGGAGTACAGAGAAGGTTCACCAGACTGATTCCTGGGATGTCAGGACTTTCATATGAAGAAAGACTGGATAGACTTGGTTTATACTCTCTAGAATTTAGAAGATTGAGGGGGGGATATTATAGAAACTTACAAAATTCTTAAGGGTTTGAACAGGCTAGATGCAGGAAGATTGTTCCCAATGTTGGGGAAGTCCAGAACAAGGGGTCACAGTTTAAGGATAAGGGGGAAATCTTTTAGGACCGAGATGAGAAAAACATTTCTCACACAGAGAGTGGCGAATCTCTGGAATTCTCTGCCGCAGAAGGTAGTTGAGGCCAGTTCATTGGCTATATTTAAGAGGGAGTTAGATGTGGCCCTTGTGGCTAAAGGGATCAGGGGGTATGGAGAGAAGGCAGATACAGGATACTGAGTTGGATGATCAGCCATGATCATATTGAATGGCGGTGCAGGCTCGAAGGGCCGAATGGCCTACTCCTGCACCTATTTTCTATATGTTTCAGAAGGGAAAATAATCTGTGGGTTTTAAAAATATTTCTTAACATGCTAGGAGGAAATTAAAATTTATTTAATTGTGTTGCAGTTGATTACATTGTGACCAGTTTTGTAATTTGGTTCCGAATATTGCTGGAAACGAATATGTATCTATCCATATGTAGTGGGGATTATTTATTGATAATGTGCATTGATGGTGACTACTTACTTTTGTATTAAATGATATGGTCATAAACTTGATTGGATGTAGATGTGGATTATACTTAGTACGGGAATGGAGTATTTTCCAATAAAACTCAAGTTACCTTGCCCTGCCCCATCACAGCTTTGAAGAGCAATTATGCAATATTTCATGACACCTGAAACTACACTAGATAAGTTACAATACAAAATTTCCAATAACATTATTTTGCGTAATCATGAATGGATTTTCTGATAGAGACCATTGTAAGCAATTGCATAGCAGAGCAAACTGCAATTTTTGCATCACAGACTACATTTTAAAGTATGTATGAGGAATAGCTCGAAAAATGTGAAGGTGGGTTCATGGGTTTAGAAAGAAATTAAGAGTAGTCAGATCTTCATTCAAGTAACGATTCATAATCATTGAGTGTGCATAAATTCACTATTCACTATTTTAAACTTCTAATGGTCAGTGAACAACTCTAAATTACTTACTTGAGATGTCTTGTTGACAAACAGCCAAATTACACGCAGACAGTCCCACAGAGACGGATAGATAACATGTTCTCTCAACGGTTCTGCTGATAGCTCGCCCAGAACTGCAACCTAGTCAGGTGAAGATAGATGAGCAAATACAAAGTAAAGAAGTATATATACTGGTAATGTTCCCATGCACCAGGATCAGACAGGCATTAAACTTAATTTGTAAATTAGTTTAAAGGTATGGTGTGCACATAGATAGAAATCAGGATGAATGGCCTGCAGCCCAATTGTAGGGAAAGGATATGACCGATGTCATCTTGTGGAGGGATAAGGCCAACTACAAATGCTGCTGTAGAAGACTCAGATGGGGTGACCTGCAGAAGAAAATTAATGCATTTGCAAAATAAAATGCTTGTAATTTTAATATTGCCAAGATGTTTAGGCGCACAGAGAATTGCAGCAACAAACTAGTCGATTTGACAAACAAACTTTCCAACATTAACCCATTGCAGACTTTTCATTGCAATGTCTGATGATCAAAGTAGCAACTTTCTTGGTTGTGCAAGATGAATCCACCTAGCATTTAGTTACTCTAATTATTTTGCTGGTTCAGATCATAGAATAATGCAGCACAGAAAGAGGCCTTTTAGCGCTTCGAGTCTTCCATTCACCTGCGTGTGAAGGATAATTTACAGTTGCCAACTAACCTACCAACTCTCACATCTTTAAGATGTGGGAAGAAACTGGAGCACCCAGAGAGAATTGTCTGGTCAAAGAGGGAACATGCATAGTCCACATAGAGAGCATCCAAGATCAGTATTGAAACTGGGTTTATGACACTATGGGAGCCTTGTCCGCTGTCAGGGTATCAGAGTTGACACATATGGTGCTTCGTCATGATTACAAGGCAGCTGGTCATTGAGGAAATGAAATGAAATTTGACTATATCATGTCTTAGATTTGAAATAGGGGCATTCAGTCCTCGGTCCTGCATTGGGTGCAGTCAACGGCCTTCAGAAAGAATATGAATAAAGATAAGACAAAATGCTGGAGTAACTCAGTGGGTCAAGCAGCATCTCGGCAGAACATGGATAGATGACATTTCGGGTCCGGACCGTCGCAACCTAAAACGTCACCTATCCATGTTCTCCAGAGATGCTGCCTGATCCATTGAGGTATTCCAGTACTTTTTTGTAAACCACCCCTGGTTTCTGAATGAAGATTAATTTTATTTTCAAAGTAAATGCAAAATCTGCCATTATGCTGAACATTTGAAATAAAAGCAGAAAATGCTGGAAATTGATTTAATATTTCAGGTCAGAACTGGAGTTCAGTTAGGTATTTGCCTGCAGTGCTGACTTGAAAATGTAATTAGTTTCTCCATTGATGCCATTTCACCTTGGTTCTTGGTTTCTTGGTCCTCCAAAATATTTCAAATAGAATTTAAACTGGAGGTGGTGGAGGGAGGACTTAAGCCAGAAAGGGTTATTAGGAAGAAAGAGCTACTTTAAATTTAGTTGCATCTGGTTGGGTAACTATAGTAGGGTGAAGATTATCCCATGCTTTAATTGTGCGGGGAAGAACAAATTGCTGTACACATCTGTCTTTGTAGCTGGGATCACGAATTGGATTGAATGCCCTTGTCTGCTCGTAATTGGTGTGGGTTTGGTGTAGGTCTTGTAATCTATGTCGAGCTGACCATTTAACATTTTGTAAAAACAGGTCAAACGGTAAACTTCATGTCTGTCTTGGAGAGGGTTCCACCCCAGAGAATTCAGAAGTTTGATGACACTCGCTTCTCTCTCATAGGTGTTAGTAACAAATCGAGCTGCCTGTCTTTGGACACGTTCGATGGAATAAATGTTTTTTATTTGTGTATGGGTCCCATGCTGCAACTGAGCAGTTCACCTGCTAAGTATTTCCAGCATTTTATTTATTTTATTTATTGTCTTTCCTGGCTCTTTCAGGATCTCCGAAATACATTTCAACTTTGTGGTATATCACCAAGCTGAAGTATGTAGCAAATACATTCAGAGTGTTTCTGTCAACTTGCCCTTTACTGGTTTTTGGTTTTATGATTATTGCAGACTTTTATTTTGCAGCAATGAGCTAGCCAGGTGTCTGGCATTTGCTTTACAGATTGTTTTGTGATAGTTGCAAACAACTTTTTTACATTGAGAGAGAGTGAAAAATCTTTATGTATTTGCTAGATTTCTGAACTCCAATCACTCCCAGCCCCATTGGGATGCTGCTAGAATCTGCAAACCTCTGTGCACATGCTGCCTATTGTCCTGCACTCAATGAGGAGACGTCAGAGTTGCCCATCTGTCAGCATTGACAATTTTCTTCATCATAAGCACTGCAATGGATTAAGCTATCAGTTTTGCAGGACATTCAATGACTTGGGGATATTCATTATAAAAGGAACCTCCCAGAAATTCTTGTTTCCTTAGAAATAATGATACCCTTTTGTAACAGTTTCCATATTCAGTTTCCATATTACCAGCACACTACTACTGCTTATCTGTATCCACTTTAGCACATGTGATGGAAGGGAAAAAGAAAATTGCTGTGCAGAAATTATTAACATCCATTCAATTATCAACTAAGTAATTGCATGAGACTAAATACCTGTTTTCCAACAGTACTAAGCTGCTCTAATATTTCCACGTGGCCCTCCCTCAGTGGCTGTGGTCAGATATATGGATGGATCTTGACTTGCAAATGAGGAAACTGGAGCTGGCTGAGCATGATGATCGAGCATCTCTCAGGCTGGATAGCCCAAGTTTGGACCGTATCATTATGCTGTGTGTGTAACAGTGAACATGCTATCAGAGTAATGGTGGTGACACTCTGGAAGTCCACTGGAAAATTGATGACAGTAAGTTGAGAGCTTGGATGGCAAAATACTAATATTCTGTTGCATGTCACAGAGACTGTGCAGCCTACCTCTGTGTTGCAATGGATCTGAGACCTCAAAAAAAGGCGAGGTACTGTGGCAATGTTTTAGAAGCAGCACAACAGGACAGGATCAAATATAACAGTTCTGAATTATTATGGACAAAATAAATGCCAGAAATCAGTGCTGTAACTGACAAGCTGCACTCCATTTATAGGGTTAGCGCTATTTGGATCTTCCAACGACAATGGCGTTACCAACTCTAAGGGTTTACCGTCAGCAAGGGAGTTCACAACCTCTTGGAATATCGTACTTGCAGGGAAGACAGTGCCAGAAAACACTGGAAGGCCTCTATTGTGCCCAGAAACAGGGTAGACTGGTTCAAATATTGGACATTCAAGTCTGGTGACAGACTTGTACAGGAAATCCAGGTGTGACCTCTGAGGCTGTCAAAATGCTAAGAATGTAAATTGGAGGATGAGACAGAAGTTCTGTCGCTCTGGCAGGGCTTGCACACCATCACTTTCAACAATGTGAAACCAAGTGGTAACTCAAGCGACAGCGAGGCATCATTTCTTGGCGAGGTCAATGCATTCTAAGCATGCTACTAATGGAAGAACACTGATGTATTGTAATCTCTATGGGATTGTAATCTCAGACATTGAGGCTGACGTCAGAAGATCTTTCATGAGGGTAATACATTGAAAGAGTCTGGACTTGATGGTGTGCCTGGTTATGTTCTCAATGCCTGCATGAACTAACTGGTTGGAGTTTTTGCAGACATCTTTAAACTCTCATTATTGAGTTCTGAGATTCCCGCCTGTTTTAAAAGGGCATCAATAAGACTGATGCCTAAGAAGAATAATGTGACATGTCTCAATGACTATTGACTGGTGGAGTTAGTGGCTGTAGTAACAAAGTGTTTGAGTGGTTATGGCGCATATCATCTACTGTAGTAACTACCTGGACACACTACAATTTGCCTATCACCACAATAGATCAATGCGATTTGTCTTGAAGGGAGTGGGGTTATTGTTAAGAAAAATGTTTTTTTGTGGAAAAACCTGTAAAACGATACCAGTTTAGTTTAGTTTAGAGATACAGTGCAGAAACAGGCTCTTCGGCCCACCGAGTCCACAGCGACCAGCGATCCCGCACACTAACACTATCCTACACACACTAGGGACAAATTACACATACACCAAGCCAATTAACCTATATACCTGTACGTCTTTGGAGTGTGGGAGGAAACCAAAGATTTTGGAGAAAATCCATGCGTTCATGTGGAGAACATACAAACTCTATACAGACAGTCCCAAGCACAGTAAGGCAGCAACTGTACCGCTGCGCCATTGTGCCGCTGTAGAACAAGGAACCGCAGATACCTGGATGTTCTATTTTTAAGTGCAACCTATGTACTGCAATTATGGTGATTACAGCATGTTCATTTTTGTTATAAAACACTGTTCGCAATGAAGAAAATCAAATGTCTTGGAAAAGCTTGGAACACAATGTTCAGATTCTTCATGTTCTGTCAGTCAACCTACATTATTCATCTCTGATTGCCTGCCTTCCATAAGAGCATTGTGCCAAAGTCCCATCAGATCCACAACCATAATGCTCTTTCAAGCATTTGATCACACTCCCCATATTGACCTTAGGACACATTCATAGCTAAATACCTTTCAGCTCTGTTGAAAAGCAGTAAATGGAAGCTTTATTAACTGGGTTTGTAGGCACTTCATTCTGTAGTTCCAGTACTCTGCAATAATAATAGTAAAAAGGTTCTCGGAAACCTGTGGTTTTGCTTGAGTGTTGTTAATTTTGCATTTTACAAAGTTGTGAATCAGAACAGAACCATACTCCTTGGATGAACAAACATCTGATTCCATTGTTCCCAATGTTGTTCCATAGTCCATATTGCATTTCGTCCACACTGACAGGAATGGGCTCATTGTTAACAATTGTGATTCCAGCTTGTCTCTCTTCTTTGCAGGTGAAAGGGCTGTGGCTCGTGCTCATTACAATAAAAAAAGGTTTAAATATCCACAAAATCCTTGTGTCGAGCTGAAATTTTTCCGAGACTGTTTCTGCTTGTTTCTCTGTGAAAAAGACCATGCTGCATTTTAAACACCGGCACATAGGGAACCGAAATAAAGATGAAAAACAATTGTTGATGTACTGAATAAGATGGTGCTGTTTGACCTTCCAATTAGATTTGAGTAATTAGTGTTATCAGCCATATTCAGCGATTAGGTTGATTGCTATCTTGCTTGTGGAATGTTCCACTTTAAAGGTTTTTGGAAGAATGGGGGAATAAAATACTTAACAAATCATAGAAATTCAGGACTATAATACACCCACATACATCAATATGTGCATACTCAATTTCATTGATACAATGTGACAATTATTAATGCAGTCATTTGAAATGTATCGTATTTGTCCCTCATTTGTCCTCATTGTCAAAATCTCACTTGCAGTATAGGTAGGTGTGCCACAATGATTTGCAATTTACAGTTGAATGAAAATTAATTATATCCCCCTCCACTAATTTATTCCTCTGCTGCCTTTAGTCTGCTTGTTTGTAGGATAAAACTCACAATAGATTTGCCAATTGGCATCAATGCTGAATAAATATGACCAGTTTTAATCGATATTTTACCAGATGGTAAGTCAACATAATAACTACCAGCAGTTGGAATGCATTCCGTTCTTAAAATTAATTTGGATGCAAATATTTTCACTTAAAAATGCACAAATATGCTTTAAATGATGATAATATTAATGACAGAATAATTTAGTCACACATGGCTTCTACTTGTATAACGTTACCAATATCAATAATATTATGTTGGAATAATTTTATTAAATTAGGAATTATTAGAGTTTGCCAAGGTATGTTCCAATTAGATATGCTTATTCATTCTCATGTAAATATGTTTACAAATAAAACAAATAATGTTTGAATTGTGACCTGAAAACTATTAATGTGAAAGCAAAAATATTGCATAATCATAGTGTTGTACAGCACATCAATGAACCCTTCAACCAAAAATATAGATGCCATCCCTTTTTATAACCTTTTTCAATCGTCCCATTTGCCTGCAAAATGATTGTCTGCATTCAACCTACATCTGCCTTTCATAATTTTATACACCTTACATCTAGTAGAACATAGAATATAAAACAGGACAGCACAGGATTGGGCACTGGCCCACAATGCTTATGCTGAACACAATGCCAAGAACATGATATCTCTATTCCATGTACTTCCAAGTGTACATGGAAAAGCCTCTTACACACCACTATCATACATGGCTCCACCACCACACTTGGCATTGCTTTCCAGACTCCCACTACTCTCTATGTAAAAATATTTCTATTAAACTTTCCCTCTCTCACCTTATAGCTATGTCCTCTAGTGTTGGGCATTTCCACCCTGGGAAAAAGTTCTGATGTTTAAGCTTCTCTATGCCTCTCATACTTTTATATACTTCTATCATCTCTTCTCAACCCTGATGTTCCAGAGAATATAATCCAAGTGCAGCCAACCTATCCCTATAGCTGAACCTAGGCAACATTCTGGTAAACCTACTCTGCACCCTCTCCAGCACCTCCACATATTTCCTGTAATGGGTGATCAGAATATTGTCAAAATTTGGCTTGCCCAAATTTCAAACTTGTGGATCAGTTCTGTTATTTTCCATTAAAAATGTAAAGCTAATAAAACAATTGTCACTAGTCTTGCTCTTCCATGACACTTCAGTTACTTGCCCTAACATGTTACCCAAGAGTATGTCAAACTTTACACTCTCCCTGATGTGGCCCTCTATATAATGCCTCAGGAAATTTTCCTGAACACACCAACAAATTCCATCCCATCTAAGCCCTTAACACTATGGTAATTCAAGTCTATATTTGGAAAAACAAAATTGCCTACTGTGAGCATCCTATTATTCTTGAAAGTCTCTGCAATCTCCCAGCATATCAGCCACTCTCTGTGTAACAAAAACCTTTCCCTTAACCCCCCCTTTAAAATTCATTCTTCTCAGATTAAAAATATGCTTTATAGGTTTTGATATCACTATCATGGGAAGAAGGTTCTGAATATCTATCCTGTCTATGCTTCGTATATTCAGCCTCAATCGGTTCACCCCTCAGTCTTCTTTGCTACGGCCTATCCAATCTCTTCTCTGAACTAAAGTCCGCCAATCCTGGCAAAATCCTGGTGATTCTCCTCTGCATTCTCACCAGTGCAACCACATCCTTTAAATAGTGCAGCGACCAAATCTGCACATAATACACTTAAGTGTGGCTTAACCGGAATTTTATACAGTTGCAACATAACTGTAAACAACAAGTTTTTTATTCAGAGCACTGACCCATGAAGGCAAGTATGCAATATGCATTCATCATGGGGGTGCATATAACGGACACCTTAACCTGGTCCACAAACATTACATCTCTGGCAAAACGGGCACAGCAGCGGTTGTACTTCCTCCGCAGGTTGAGAAGTTTACACCTCCACCCTCCCATCCTCGCCACTTTCTACAGAAGCACAATTGAGTCGGTCATGACCAGCTGCATCTCTTCGTGGTGCGGCAGCTGTACAGCTGCGGACTGGAAGTGCTTTCAGAGAGTGGTGAGGACAGCGGAAAAAATCATTGGGACTTCTCTTCCTTCCATCATGGACATGGGGTACAAGCGCTGTCTGATTAGAGCTAAGGGCATTACCAGAGCCCCCACACACTCACAATTTGGACTGTTCATACTGCTTAACTCTGGGAGGAGGTACCGCAGCATGAAGAGCCGGACAACCAGGTTCTGCAACAGCTGCATCCCCCAGGCCATAAGATTACTGAACAATCAAAAAAAACGAGGCTAGAACTTTTTAAATATCGACACTTTTTAAAAACTTTTGATATATATTTATTTTACAGAACCATGCGCATGAGGCATTTTTATGGACGCACCTAGAACTTTTAACTATTACTTGATTTTGGAGAGTAAAATGCAATGACATTTCGTTCAAGGTGCACTGTGTCTAGGTGTATATCTGCATGACAATAAAGTTTTCATTCAGTCATCATTACTGTACCTACTTGTGTTGTCACTTGAAGGGAACTGTTGACTTGGGCCCCAAAGTTCATGGTTCATCAACCATGTATTGTACATGTTTTACTCTGATTTGACTACCCAAAATGCATCACTTTGCCCTTTCAGGACTATATTCCATCTGATGATGCTCCGTCTAATTTTCCATCCAATCCATATCTTACTGTAGCCTTAGAAAACCTTCCTTGTGATCCACAATACAACCAATTTTTATGTCATCTGTAAACTTTTCAAAACCTTCCTTCCAGATTTGCATCCAAGTCATTAATATAGATCCCAAACAATAATTTCTATCATTGATTATCTGGTCTGATCAGGCTTTCAATTAGAATATCATCCCTCCAGCATGACACCAAATCAATTGTGGATCCAGTTTGTCTGCTTGGCTTGGATCCTACCTGCCCTTACTTTCTGGAACAGTTTGCAATGTAGGCTCTTATCAAATGGGTTACCAAAATCCGTCTACTGGCCGGATATCCTAAAATAAAACCAGAAGACTACAGAATTTAGGCATAATCCTCAAGCTGAGAAATAAGAGTTAATGTTTCAGACCGATGATCATTCATATGAATTTGGAGATGATAAAGAACAACAAGGAATGCTCATGATAGGGAGGCAGGATTTAGTGATAAAGGAATGATGGCATGAGGTAAGAGTAGGTGGTATAGGGCTTTGAAGTAGCAGAAGGTGGATTTAGAGCAGCTGTAAATGAGAATAGCAGAATCATTACCTGAAATGCCTAATGCCCACATGACTGCCATCCAGTGGCCTTGACATCCACCATCATGAAAAGTTTTGACAGAGTAGTTATGAACACATTAAATCCAGTCTACCCAGTGCCCTTGACCCACTGCAGTTTGCCTCCCAGTGCGACAGGTCCACGGCTGATGCCATTGCCCAACACTCGGAACACCTGGAACACCTGGATAAGAGAGACCCCCACGTCAGACTCCTACTCATAAACAACAGGTCTGCCTTTTATACCATTATACCATCCAAGCTTATCGCCAAACGCACCTGATGTCAGCACTCATCTCTGCAACTGGGTCCTTGACTTCCAGACCAACAGACCTCAATCAGTGAGGATAGGGGACAAATAATCCTCAACACAATTATACCATACCATATTACACAACAAAATAAGAAGTATATAAAAACACAGCAAATGAGAGTGCACAGAGAAAACAATGCCCCAAAGTCTATGTAGTATGTAGCTTAGTTGGAGGTTGTCGTGTTTAATAGACTGATGGTTCTTGGGAAGAATCTTCTCCTGAACCTCAACGTCACAATTTCTAAGCTCCTATACATTTTTCTCAATGGCAGGAAAGAAATGAGAGTGTGGCTTGGGTCTCTGATGATGTTGGCTGCCTTTTTGGACAATAGACAATAGGTGCAGGAGTAGGCCATTTGGCCCTTCGAGCCAGCACTGCCATTCAATGTGATCATGACTGATCATCTCCAATCAGTACCCCGTTCCTGCCTTCTCCCCATATCACCTGACTCCGCTATTTTTAAGGGCCCTATCGAGCTCTCTCTTGAAAGCATCCAGAGAACCTGCCTCCACCGCCCTCTGAGGCAGAGAATTCCACAGTATCGCCATTCTCTGTCAGAAAAAGTGTTTCCTTGTCTCCGTTCTAAATGGCTTACTCCTTATTCTTAAACTGTGGCCCCTGGTTCTGGGCTACCCCAACATCGGGAACATGTTTCCTGCCTCTAGCGTGTCCAAGCCCTTAACAATCTTATATGTTTCAATTTTTGAAGCAGCAACTCCTGTAGGTCATTCGATGGTGGGGAGGTAGGTATGTATGATGGACCAGATAAACAGTGTTCAATATTTTGTGCAATCTTCTTCATTCTTAAGCATTTAAGTTGCCAAACCAAACCGTGATGCAACCAGTCAATATGCTCTCTAAAGAACACCTGTAGAAGTTCAACAGAGTATTCGTTGTCATGCCGAATCACCGCAATCTTCTCAGAGAGGTTGATGAGCTTTCTTTCTGATTGCATTAATGTGGTGGGTCCAGGACAGATCTTCACACCCAGCAATTTGTTTTTTGACTCTCCATCACTGTCCCGTCGATGAGGACAGGTTTGTGGATCCTCTTCCTTCCTCTTCGAAAGTCAACAATCAGTTCCTTGATTTTACTGACTTGGAGAGCATGGTTGTTGTTCTGGCACCATTCGGTCAATCAAATGATTTCCTTCCTTTGACTCATCATCATCTGTAATTTGTCCAACAACGGGATGTCATTGCAAATTTAAAGAAGGAGTTGGAATTGTATCTGGCTGCACAGTCATGGGTATAGAGTGAGTAGAGCAGGGGATTGAACACACAGCCTTGTGGTGCTCCTGTGCTGATTGTTGGCAAGCAGGTAGTGTTGCTGCCAATTCATATTGATTGTGCTCTGTTGATGAGGAAGTCGAGGGCCCAGTTGTAGAGGAATGCGCAGAGATCCATTTCCCTAAACAGTTTGGAAGGGATGATGGTGTTGAACTCCGAGCTGTAGTCTATGAACAACAGGTGGCGTATGTGATTTTATTGTCCCAAGTGGTCCTGTGCAGAGTGATGAGCCAGCTAGATCGCATCCTCCATTGACTAGTGGGGTGCCGCAAGGCTCAGTGCTGGGATTCCAGTTATTTACAGTATATACTAGACTCAGTGGGACCCATTGAGTGGGGGGGGGGAGGCTTTCTGGAGTGCTAGTATCAGTGTTGTGGGCTGAAGGGACTGGTTTCCAGAGGACTAGAATGGACATTGTGGGCCGAATGGATTCTTGGGTTGGCGGCTCAGTCACTCAAGCCCGTTGTGCTGGCAGCTCACTCACTCACGGCTGGTGGGCTGGCAGTTGACTCACGGCTGTTCCTTGAAATCCCATTTCAAGCAGGGTGCAAGACCACCAAATTCAAGTACAGTTTCGTACCATTTCAAGCAGGGTGCAAGGCCACTAAAGACAGCGAGTCGTGACCTCTATCTCCTCCATTTTGCAGAGACTGAGCCACGCCCACACTTCTGGGTTTTATAGTCCCTCCCCCTTCCCACAAGGAGCATGGCCTTCATGGCTTGATTGACAGGAGAGAGAATCTCAACATCTTTTAAACACTAATAACTTTATTTTTCATCGATGGGAAAAATCCTCGGTATCTGATGAGCGGAGGGGGACTCTGAGTAAGATGGCCAAAAATCACAGCCGTACACAGCAACTGTAATTAGGCAACGCAACTGTAATTAGGCAAGGCAACTTTAACTTGGCAAGGCAACTTTAATTAGGCAAGGCAACTTTAATTAAGCAACACAGCTTTAGCATTTCCAAACCAAAGGCAACACAGCTTTAGCATTTCCAAACCAGCTTTAAGGCAACACAGCTTTAGCATTTCCAAACCCAAGGCAACACAGCTTTAGCATTTCCAAACCCAAGGCAACACAGCTTTAGCATTTCCAAACCAAAGGCAACACAGCTTTAGTATTTCCAAACCAAAGGCAACAAAGCTTTTGTATTTCCAAACCAAAGGCAACACAGCTTTAGCATTTCCAAACCAAAGGGAACACAGCTTTAGCATTTCCAAACCAAAGGCAAAACAGTTTTAGCATTTCCAAACCAAAGGCAACATAGCTTTAGCATTTCCAAACAAAAGACAACACAGCTTTAGCATTTCCAAACTATATTTTCAATCCGCATTAAGGGCACTTACAGGTCAGTAAAACCACTCAGTTTAGTGGACATGTGTTCAGTGTTATTCACAGCTCAGACTGGGAGACGTGACCCTCTCACTCCCCCCATCTTGCAGAGACCAACTGAGGCACTCAACACTTCCGGGTTTTATAGTCCCTCCGGAAGGGGCGTGGCCTTCAGGAGAGAGAATGTCAACATTTTTTAAACACTAATAACTTTTATTTGTCATCGATGGGAAAAATCCTCTTGTCCTGCACAGCGGAGGGGGAGTGAGATGGCCAAAAATCACAGCTGTAAGTGGCAGCGTTTTTTTCTAAATTCAATATACAGAACAACAGGAAGTGGTCAAGATCAGACCTTTAGTAATATAGATAATGTTAATGATTTAGACAAAGGAATATAACATCTCCAAGTGCGAATGACACAAAGCTGGATGGCAGTGTGAGCTGTGAGGAGGAACCTTTGAGGCTGCTTGGTGACTTAGATAGGTTGGCTGAATGGGCAGATGCATGGCAGACACAGTATAATATGGATAAATGTGAAGTTATCCACTTTGGTGGCAAGAACAAGAAGGCAGATTATTATCTGAATGGTGTCAGATTAGGAAAAGGGGAGGTGCAGCGAGACCTGGGTGTCCTTGTGCACCAGTCACTGAAAGTTAACATGCAGGTACAGCAGGCAGTAAAGAAGGCAAATGGCATGTTGGCCTTCATAGCGAGAGGATTTGAGTAAAGGAGCAAGGAGGTCCTACTGCAGTTGCAGTAAGACCACACCTGCAGTATTGTGTGCAGTTTTGGTCTCCTAATTTGGGAAAGGACATTCTTGCTATTGAGGGAGTGCAGCGTACGCTCACCAGGTTAATTCCTGGGATGGCGGGACTGACATATGATGAAAGAATGGAACAACTGAGCTTATATTCACTTGAATTTCGAAGGATGAGAGGGCATCTTATAGAAACATTTAAAATTCTTAAGGGATTGCATGAGAGATGAGGAAACACGTTTTAACCCAGAGAGTTGTGAATCTATGGAATTCTCTGCCACAAAAGGCAATGGATGTAAGTTTTCAAGAGAGAGTTAGATGTAGCTCTTAAGGCTAATGCAATCAAGGGATGTGGGGAAAAGCAGGAACGGAGTACTGATTTAGGATCAGCCATGATCATATTGAATGGCAGTACTGGCTCGAAAGGCTGAATGGCCTACTCCTGCACCTATTTTCTCTGTTTCTACAACCTGTTGTGGCAGTAGGCAAATCATAGTGGACCCAGGTTCTTAAGGGAGGAGTGATATGAGCCATGGTCAACCACTCAATGCGCTTCATCACCACGGACGGTAGTGCAATATTTGGCCTGCAGAGACATAGTATTCGATTGAACTCGACGTTGATTTTGTCTGGAACTGTATATGAAAACGTTATGGGTGATATGATGGGATGCTATATTTGAGGTAACATGCAATGCACCACAGTTCCCAAATTAATGACGGGCTAGCAGTTGCAAACATTTGGGATATATACTCTGTAGTCAAAGATCTGTCCTCTAATTGGCTACCAAACTTTTCCCAGCAGTGATGATCCACATCTATGATGGAAGTCTGAATGTTCTTTTTTTTTCAGAATCCCATGCTGCTTTCATCTCTTCTTGTCTGCATTTTTTACTTCAGAATGCTCCGGTTTCCAAGTGCTATTGTGCTCCTTCATGACCCATCATCTTAAATCCTTTAGCCTTTTATTAATTTCCAAAAGCTACTTTAACCAACTTTTTCCAAAAGATGTGAGTATTCACAATTAATCTGCTTTTCCAGCATTCCAACACTTCCCATGGCTGTCAACATTAAAAAAAATGTCAGCTACGTGTTGGTAATGTTGTTTTGATTTGGTATCGATTATTTGAAGTCTTGATGTGTTATCTATCATTTAACACAGCAGGCTTTGAGCAGTAGACATGATTTTTTTGGTTCACGTTTAATCCCTGGTTAAAACAAAACTGCAAAATCATTCAACTCATTGATGTGTCTGGAACTTCATTTGAAATAAATTGATGGAGTATGTTGTGAATGGCAAGAAGGCTTCTGAGTGGATTATTTTCTGTGCAACATTCAGACACTTTATTTTGGCTTTACCCTCCAAACTTCATCTCATTTGATGTTTGATTACATTCAAAATGCATCAGATGGATTGGAAATCCTTACAGATTATTCACTACTTTTTCCCAGGGTAGAAAAGTCTAAAATTAGTGTGTAGGTTCAAGGTGAAACAGTATTGATTTAAAGGGGTTTTGAGGAGTACGTTTGGCAGAAAGTAACAACAGCTAAGGGCCTCAGAATTCTTCAGGGAAGGAAGATGTTTAGAGGGATATGGGCCTAATGCGGGCAAGTGGGACTAGTTTTGATAGGGCATCATGGTCGGCATGGGCAAGTTGGGCAGAAGGGCATGTTTCTGTACTGTGCAACATATTTGGTATCCAATTCACACTCTAGAAAGTAAATAATGTAGCCTCTGATTCTCCATTCCACTGGTTATACAATGGTTATATCATCTACAAAATGTTTTGCCGTTCCGAATTTGTGATAACCCGCTACAGAATTAGGCCTTTCCATGATAAGGATTTCTTACTCACATTTGCAGTGACCTATTGTTCGATTGTGGTTAGTCCTGCTTCACAATGTCACTGGAAGGAAATATCATGGCTAATACACCACATAATTTATTCTTTTAAATCCTTCTGATTAGTGGTCACATCAAACCTTAAATCATTTTGCAAAGGGCAAATGAAAAATATTGAATTATTGAAAGATGGAGGGTTCTTGACCACTCTGTTTTTCTTTTATTTTTCTATTCTTGAGGCTTGACCTGTTGAGTGTTTGCACCATTTTCTGCTTTGGTTACCGATTTGCAGCATCTGCAATTTTTATTTTGCATCAAAGACTTCACTTTTTGATACTCGGATGACCTTGAATTTGAAAATGTAGTTCCAAAACTTATTTTTATGATAATTGCAAGCTCATTGCTAATATAGAACTCATTGGTCAAACTTTTTTTAAATGTCAAGTTTGATCCTCATTCTTCTTCAATGTATTCAATTGATCCACTGAAAGAAAGATAAGGTTCCTTTAAAAAAAATACTGCTCCTAAGTATTCCCAATGCTTACCAAAAAAAGCTGCTTCAGGACATCTATTGTGCATTATTTTAATTGTTGCCAGGCTGCTTTAATTTTTTCTTATACTTAAGTAGAAACAGTTAATGCATTTGCTGTTAAGCAAAGGAAAATGTGTGATTACAGAACACGGGTATATGAAGTCCTAGATTAAATACAATTGCAAAAATTAAGATTTCTTTGGCAACATACAGATTGGCAGCTGCTGTCTGGTAGATGCAGAGCCTCACTGATTTCAATGAATATGGCTTTTTGTTAGTTAAGTTTGAAATAATCAGTTTTCAATATAATTTGCCTGCAACAAGGAGGAGGCGGAGCAACAAGCTGGAGTAGTCGCACTTTTTCCAAGCTCCCAATCTGTTAACCTTCAACTGTTATTACAGCTCAGCCTAAGTTTTAAAACTACCATTAATATTGAACACCATCGACAGCACTCCGCCACATCGCAAAGATGGCAGGCAGAAGAAAGAAAGAGGAGCAAAATATTGAAGACTCGACGACCAGCACCATCATGGCTACGCTAGCAGCCTTGTTAACAGAGCACAAGGCATCGCTACTGGCAGAATTCAACGCAGCGTTCACCAAACTGGAAACTAAGCTGGAAAATATCCAGACCACTATTCTAGATCAACAACAGCATCTTTCATCATTAGAGACATTTGCCGATACCACCAGCCAAGACATGCGAGCTATGGAGACAATGCTAACTACGGTCATCGAAGAGAACGCCAAGCTAAAGGCTAAGCTTATCGACATGGAAGGCAGGAGTCGCCGAAATAACGTAAGGATAGTTGGCCTCCCCGAGAACATCGAAGGCCCCCAAACAACAGCTTTTTTCTCTAAACTCCTGCTCGAGGCACTTGGCGAACGCACACTGGAATCAGCCCCGGAGCTAGACCGAGCCCACTGCACGCTAGCAGCCAAGCCAAGCCCTGGTGGGGAACCCAGAGCAGTTGTGATTTGATTCCATAGATTCCAGACCCGCGAGTTGGTGGTGCGTGAGGCTCGGAGGCAGAGGGGTAAGCTGAAGTACAAAGATATCCCAATCCACATTTTTGAAGACTACTGTCCCGAGATAGTTGAACAACGTTCTGCATATCGAGACGTCATGAAGGAGCTGTACAACCTGGGTCTCAAACCCTCCCTTCATTATCCGGCCAAGCTGTTCATCATGGCCGGGGAAGGAAAGAGGCGACGGTTAACATCTCCCGAGGACGCTCAGGGTTTCATTTCATCTTACCGTCGATGCAAACTGGGACCCACAGATGACTGACTCTGCTCGGTACGTTTACATCCGAATGGCACAGGGATCCAGTTAATCTATGGTTACATTATGGGCTAACTTTAGCTTGACTGCCCTTAGCAATTAGCCACTGCTAGCCCTCGGCCTTGCTGTTATATTGGATCCCTGTCTTGAAACGTATGAGGCCGGTAAGAAATCACCACGTTCATGACTATGTCTTACCAACTTTTCCTTTTAATGTTTATGTGTAATCATACTTGAAAGGCTCTTCCCCTGCACATGCTATTAAATAGGGCTCTAGGGACCCACATTGTGGTTCGTGATTTGATCTCTGCCTTCTTGCTTTTAGCAGCTGGCCAGCATTTGAATGGTTTGTTTACACTAGTCTTCAAAGCGGACTGTCTGGGGCTGATAAGAACTCATTATAGTCAAGGCTGCGTTACACCAATTAGCTCTTACAGCGTTTTTGTTTAACAATACTTAATTGATGTTCTTCTGCTCTGCGCCTTAATCCAAGAATCCAGTTTGCAATTTGCTAATCTCTCTAATGCTAACTCTTTCTTTATACCTTACCAACTTTAAGTTATACTATGTTATACCAAAGGAAGCTATTCCTGTTTCACTTATACGTTGGCTTACTTATTTAGTATCGCCATTTTGTTAATTTGTCTTGTTGTATTATTACTATCATCACTACTATTATTACCATTAGTGTTAGCAATGTCATTGGTAGTACAACTACCAAGGCTATTATTTTAACTTTGTATCTATTCATTTAGGTTTACTTCACTTTATTTCTATTTTCTATTTTCTATTTCTCAAATTATTATTATCATTGTTATCATTACTATATTTATTTCATTTTATGTTACTTTTCTGATATTGAGCGACTTTGCTGCTTTGGGATGTGGAAATATTGTGAGTTAAGATCGGACTACTCCATGCGGATGCGAGGACAACGTACCTTGGTGCAATGGGCACTCAAGGTTCGGTTGGGACATTGGGGATCTCAGGTCCGGGGATAGGTTTGAAAGATGGTTAAGTGATATGTGTCACGACTGTTTGTTGTGTGTATATGTATGTATGTATCTTTTTTTTTTTTTTTTCATTTATTTTATTTTTTTATTTTATTTTTATTTTTTTATTTTATTTTTTATTTATTTATATTTTTTTATTTATTTTTCCCTTTTACCACCCACACCCCCACTCTCAGCAGCTGGCTTCGATGCGCTCTTCCATCTCAATTTGCAGTATTACAGCGTTCTGCCCACTCGTTTGGATATAGCTAAATATGGCCAACACAAACGACACTCTTAGATTTGTCTCGTGGAACGTGAGGGGAGTGGGGAGTCTACTAAGACTGATAAGATCTTGGCCCACTTGCAATACCTTAAGGGCGATATATTTTTTATTCAAGAGACACACCTTCGCAACAGAGAGGTAACACGGCTTAAGAGAGGCTGGATTAGCCACTTATTTCATTCAAAATTTAATTATAGGGCCAGGGGTACTGCTATCCTGGTTCGGACCCTAATTTTTATGAAGAACGCCTTAGGTTACAAACAGACTTTGACCTCATGTCTACTAATAAAGCCAAGCTACGACTGCTTAAATCTAGGCAACACTTTTTTGAATCTGGGGATAAAGCTGGGAAGCTTTTGGCCCATCAGGCCAGAACCGAGGCGACTTCACGGCTAATTCCAGCCATTAGATCCAGCTTAGGGGAGATTCACACCGATCCTCTTAGAATTAATGAAGCATTTGCTAAATTTTACGCTCAGCTATACGCTTCCGATTGTCCTCCCACTGCAGATGACATGTTCCGTAGTATGACGTTTCCCCGAATTGACGATGAAGCCACGAGAGTCTTGGGTGGTCCCATAACTGTCACTGTGGTCCAAGCAGCCATCACATCGCTGCAAAGCGGAAAGTCGCCCGGCCCTGACGGCTTCACTGTAGAATATTACAAAGCTTTCTCTGCTCTCCTCGCACCAGTCCTGAGAGATATGTACAATGAGGCGTTTTTACATCGTCGCCTACCGCCCACCTTGTCGTGGGCTACTATCTCCCTAATTCTTAAAAAGGAGAAAGATCCCCTGCTTTGTAGTAGCTATAGACCAATTTCACACTTGAATGTGGACCTCAAAATCCTCTCTAAAGTTCTTGCGCTCCGTCTTCAACAAGTGATGCCCTTTATTATCTCGTTAGATCAAACAGGGTTTATGCCAGGCTGACAGTCCTCCCACTATACTAGGCGTCTCCTTAACATCATCCATTCACCAAGTAGTGAGACCCCGGAGATAGTGGTCTCCCTCGATGCCGAAAAAGCTTTCGACAGGGTCGAGTGGAAGTACCTATACGAGGCGATGGACAGGTTTGGCCTCGGCAATAGTTTCATTCATTGGGTCAGTCTATTATACTCGTCCCCGGTGGCCTCAGTACTAACAAACGACACACTGTCGCCCCACTTCCCCCTTCGGAGAGGTACCAGGCAGGGTTGCTGGTTATCACCACTTCTGTTTGCTGTCGCGATAGAGCCCTTGGTTTGGTTACGCTCAGAGAAGTGCTTTAAAGGTATCACACGGTTTGACACAATTCATAAAGTCTCATTGTATGCGGATGACCTGCTCCTGTACATCTCGAATCCAGTCAGTTCTCTCCCTGTGATTACGAATATTTTAGAACGGTTTGATGCGTACTCTGGTTATAAACTTAACTACCAAAAAAGTGAACTATAATCGATTAACTCATCGGCTAAGCAGCTCCCTCGCTCTTTAACCTCATTTAAATGGGCGGAGGACGGATTTCGCTACCTCGGCGTTTTTATCACAATACCTATATTTGATATGTCCGCACAAACTTCCTGCCTCTGGTTGAGAAAGCTGAAAGAGACTTTGACCGCTGGTCAGTTTTACCGTTATCCCTCGTGGCCCGGATAAATCTGGCCAAGATGGTCGTCCTACCCAAATTCCTGTACCTTTTCCAGCATGTTCCTATATTTATCACTAAATCTTTTTTTGATAAATTAGAAAGGAGAATATCTAAGTTTTTATGGGGTAGCAAACCAGCCAGAATTCGAAAGATGGTACTACAGTCTCCTAAGAGTGATGGCGGTTTGGCACTTCCTGACTTTAGGCGTTACTACTGGGCTGCTAACTTGCAAAAGATCCTGTACTGGATGAATGATGATTGCGACCACCTACCGACCTGGGTACACATGGAAAAGGCGAGTTCACATCTCCCGTTGCGGTCTGTCCTATGCTCTCAACTCCCCCTTTCTATAACATCTGCGGGTGCAGGCCCAATTGCGTCCCTCGCTCAAGATATGGAGTCAATTTAGGAAAAACTTTGGTTTACAAGGCCCTTCCATCTTGACCCCACTGCTTAAAAATCACATCTTTAAACCTTCAAGTACAGACTCCGCATTCAAAACCTGGCATAGTAATGGCATCAGTGGTATCAAAAACCTATACAAGGATGGCATGTTTTCGTCTTTTGCGGAGCTTTCGTCCAACTATAGCCTCCCAAACTCCCACCTTTTTCGTTTTTTCCAGATTAGGGATTTTGTGAAGAAGATATTCCCCCATTTCCCAAATCGTCCCCCTGAAACCCTGACCGATTCCATCCTAGCTCTAGATCCCAACCGGAAGAAATGCATCTCTTTTTTGTACAACTTGTTAGGGTCGGTTATATTGAAACCTCATACCTCATTAAAAGCTGTATGGGAGGGCGAGCTGAATACGAAACTAACAGACCAGCAATGGGACTCTGCCTTGGATTTGATCCATTCTTCCTCCATATGTGCCCGTCATGGCCTAATCCAATGCAAAGTCCTTCACAAAGTCCACTACACAAACGCAAGATTATCTAGAATATACCCCGCTGTTAAAGACACCTGCAACAGATGCAATCAATCCCCTGCCAACCATAGTCATATGTTTTGGTCTTGCCCTAAGCTAGCAACCTTTTGGAGGAGTGCTTTCGACGTGCTAAGCAGAGCCTATGGCCAGACTATTCCTCCAAACCCACTGTCAGCTATTTTTGGTATTCCTCCCAACACCAACCTCTCTGTTGCGTTGAAGCGGGTCCTGACTTTTACAACCTTGTTAGCCCGGAGACTGATTTTGCTTAACTGGAGGCTTACCTGTCCCCCGACACACGCCCACTGGATCAAGGAGGTGCTCTACAACTTAAAGCTTGAAAAACTTAGGTTCTCTCTCAAAGGCTCTACCAAGACATTCCTAGATACATGGAACCCTTTCCTGGAACGTGTTAACTCTCTTAACTTGTTTCTGGACCTGGAAGAGGACTCAGTGCCCTCTATCACTGCTTTGTCTTATTGCAGCTGCTATCCCCTCAACCCCCCCCCCCCCCCCCCCCCCCCCCCCCCCCCCCATCCCACACCACACTTTTTTTTTTTTTTTTTTTATGTTCCCACATAGACACTTTTTTTTTTTTTTTTTTTTTTTTTTTCATTTAGTTTTTCTTAGTTTATCTTATCGTATTTGTGTGGATGTGTACGTATGTGAGTGTTGTTTGTCCCCGGGTGGCGAGGGTGGGTAAGGGTAAGGGTAAGGGTTTTGAGGGTCGTTTACATACTGTTGTACAATTATGTTCTGACTATCACTGTCTGTTGTCATTGTATGTATGCAATTTGCTGTCAAATTCAAAATTCAAATAAAAAGATTTAAATTAATTTGCCTGCAACACAGATTATCCAAGCTTATCTAAAGCATCTTTGACCCACATGTGTATTATAATTGAAGTGGACAATCAATTGGCTGCTGTAATATTTTCAATGCAAAGTTTGAATACTACACCAGGTGAAAACAAATACTCCAGGAGCAAAGAGAGGAGTTCTTGATTCTGGTGGCATTTTGTGTAAAATCAAGCTTCATAAGGCAGCTAGATCACATGGGCAAGCGATCGATGTAAGTTATATTGCAGAACTACCTGAGCAAACAGAATGCAAGATTAGATCCAGCCCTGTCAATCAAGGTGCTGATGGTGATATGTAATGTCAGAGACTGCAAAGAGTCACCTTGATAGATTTCATTGTACTCTCGTGTTTTTGACAAAAAGCGGCTTTAGACTTGACTAAATTATGTAAAACAATTGAGTACCTAGTGAGAATTATTTGAAGTAAAGTTTGACCTGTGTGGAGCTTTGTATCAGTATAAATTTGGTCAAATGTTTGCAAAACAGCAATGATGTAAATTTTTTTCCAGCTCTTGCGAGATTCCACAGGTGGCTATTACCACAAATTAGATATCGAACATCAATAGTCAAACACACACTCTCTTGTGTTTACTTTTGTTGTGAAAGACATCCAATTGATAACCTACAATAATATTAGTTCTAGTTGGAGGCCGAGCATTAATTCTTTCATGTGATATTTCAACTGAATATACATTGTTTTCTTATGAGTGTTTTAATTTTGAAGTTATAGCAGTCGAGTTAGTCAATATGCAGGAGGACTGCAACAACGTGCAGGAAGGCCATTACTAAACCTGGAATGGAAATATCATTTGTAAATGAGGATCAACATAAGTAAATATGAGGCCATGTTTTTTAGGAAGAAGAATGAAGAAGTCTCTTATTCCTTGGATGGATAGAGGAACACAGGGACTTCGGAGTAGACACATAGAAACACCAAAAATAGGTGCAGGAAGAAGCCATTCGGCCCTTCGAGCCAGCACCGCCATTCATTGTGAGCATGGTTGATCGTCCCCTATCAATAACCCGTGCCTGCCTTCTCCCCATATCCCTTGACTCCACTAGCCCCTAGAGCTCTATCTAACTCTCTCTTAAATCCATCCAGTGACTTGGCCTCCACTGCCCTCTGTGGCAGGGAATTCCATAAATTCACAACTCTCTGGGTGAAAACGTTTTTTCTCACCTCAGTCTTAAATGACCTCCCCTTTATTCTAAGACTGTGGCCCCTGGTTCTGGACTTGCCCCACATTGGGAACATTTTTCCTGCATCTCGCTTGTCCAGTCCTTTTATAATTTTATTTGTTTCTATAAGATCCCCCTCATCCTTCTAAACTTCAGTGAATACAAGCCTATTCTTTTCAATTCCTCATATGACAGTCCCGCCATCCCAGGGATCAAGTTCATGAACCTACGCTGCACTGCCTCAATCACAAGGATGTCCTTCCTCAAGTTAGGAGACCAAAGCTGTACACAATACACCAGATGTGGGCTCATCAGAGCCCTATACAACTGCAGAAGGACCTCTTTACTGAAATCCTCTTGTTATGAAGGCCAACATTCCATTAGCTTTCTTCACTGCCTGCTGTGCCTGTAAGCCAACTTTCAGTGACCGTTGTACAAGGACGCCCAGTCTCGCTGCACCTCCCCCTTACCTCGACTAACCCCATTGCGATAATAATCTGCCCCTTTGTTTTTGTCGCCAAAGTGAATAACCTCACATTTATCTATATTATACTGCATCTGCCATGCATCTGCCCACTCACTCAACCTGCCCAGGTCACCCTGCAACCTCCTAACATCCTCTTCACAGTTCACACTGCCACCCAGCTTTGTGTCATCCGCAAATTTGCTAGTGTTGCTCCTAATTCCCTCTTCCAAATCATTAATATATATGGTAAACAGTTGCGGCTCCAACACCGAGTCTTGCGGCACTCCACTCGCCATTGCCTGCCATTCTGAAAAGGACCCGTTCACTCCTAGTCTTTGCTTTCTGTCTGCCAACCAATTTTCTATCCGTGTCAAAACCCTACCCCCAATACCATGTGCTCTAATTTTAGTCACCAGTCTCCTGTGCAGGACCTTATCAAAGGCTTTCTGAAAGTCTAGATACATTACATCCACTGGCTCCCCTTCATCCATTTTAGTTGACACATCCTCAAAAAATTCCAGAAGATTAGTCAAGCATGATTTCCCTGTCATAAATCCATGGTGACTTGGACTAATCCTTTTACTGCCATCCAAATGCCCCATTATTACCTCGTTAATAATTGACTCCAGCCGCTTTCCCACCACCGAAGTCAGGCTAACTGGCCTGTAATTCCCCATTTTCTCTCTCGCTCCTTTCTTGATAAGTGGGATAACATTAGCTATCCTCCAATCCACAGGAACTGACCCTGAATCTATTGAACATTGGAATATGATCACCCATACGTCCACGTTCTAGAGCCACCTCCCTGAGGACCCTGGGATGCAGACCATCCGGCCCAGGGGATTTATCATCCTTCAGTCCCATTAGCCTACCCAATACTATTTCTCACCTAATGAAAATTTATTTTGATTCCTCTACCCCCTTAGATCCTCTGTCCTCCAGTACATCTGGGAGATTGTTTGTGTCTTCCTTAGTGGAGACAGATCCGAAGTACCTGTTCAACTCTTTCTGCCATTTCCTTGTCACCCATAATAATTTCACCCGTATCTGCCTTCAAGGGACCCACATTTGACTTTGCTACTCTTTTCCCTTAACATATCTAAAGAAGATTTTTTCATTCTTGGGCAGCTTCTCCTCGTAATTCATCTTTTCAGCCCAAAAGTTTCCCAATCCTCTGGCTTCCGGCTACTCTTTGCTGTGTTATACATCTTTTCTTTTAGTTTTATTCTATCCCTATCTTCCCTTGTCAGCCACGGTTGCCTCCTACTCCCCTTAGAATATTTCTTTCTTTTTGGAATGAAATGATCCTGCGTCTTCCGGATTATGCCCAGAAATTCCTGCCATTGCTGTTCCTGCTAGGATCCTTTCCCAGGTTACCTTGGCCAGCTCCTATCTCATGCCTTCATAGTCCCCATTGTTCAACTGACATTTCCGATTTTACCTTCTCGTACTCAAATTGCAGATTAAAACTAATCATATTATGATCGCTACCTCCAAGCGGTTCCTTTACCTCGAGTTCTCTTATCAAATCTGGTTCATTGAACAACACTAAATCCAGAATTGCCTTTTCTCTGGTCGGCTCCATTACAAGCTGCTCTAAGAATCCATCTCGGAGGCACTCTACAAACTCTCTTTCTTGGGGCCCTGAACCAACCTGATTTTCCCAGTGTACCTGCATATTGAAATCCCCCATTACCACAGTGGCATTACCTTTGTTATATGCCAGTTTTAACTCCTGCTGCAACTTACACCCTATGTACGGGCTACTATTTGGGGATCTGTAGATAACACCAATTAGTGTCTTCTTGCCTTTCCAATTCCTCAACTCAATCCACAGTGACTGTACCTTGGCAGTCCCTATGTCTTACTTTGCAAGGGACTGAATTCCATCCCTCACCAGCAGAGCTACCCTCCCCTCCTCTGCCCACCTGCCTATCCTTTCTATAGGATGTATAACCCTGAATATTAAGCTCCCAGGCCTGATCCTCTTGCAGCCACATCTCAGTAATCCCCACAATGTCATATCTACCAACCTCTAGCTGAGCCTCAAGCTCATCTTATATTTCGCGCATTCGCATACTTCTTATACTTCGCGCATTCATATACAATACTTGTAATTCCTTACGCATCTCACCTTTCACATCGATCCCTATTACACTTGACCATACCCTCATATCGCTTTGTGAGCTTTCTTTCCCATTAATTCTGGGGTCATTAACTACTTATTACTCTCTTTCCCTTTAACTCCGTCCTGGACTATCCCATTTGACACCCCCCTCTTATTTAGTTTTAAACCACCCGTGTTATCTGTTATCTCACTTTCTATTTCACTCCCTACACACTAGCGTCAATTTACAGAGAACGTTTAAAAGGGAAATAGAGGATTTTGGGATGGGAGATGACATTACGGAGGAGGAGAAATGAGCAAAGTTCCAGATGTTCTGTACTATGTATTTCATCATAAGCACTTAAGAATAATGCTAGATCAGGATTCATGTTCCTGACCTGCTGAATATTTCCAGCATTTTTTGTTATTATGTTTGATTTTCAACATTATATACAATATTTTTTACTTGAATAATTTTATGGAGTTCTTAAACTTAATCAAACTTACGGTTTGTTGGGTCATAAGGTGTGGCAGAAGAATGAGCAGTTAAATCTTGACAGATTTCTTAAGTGTCTACCAAAAATGTTAGAAGTGTTTAAAAATAAAATGTTTTTAATTATTTTTATTAGAAGCAATTGTACAAGAATGAAACATTCGGCATGTAAAATTATACAGTTATTGTACAGCTTCAATTTTAACCTTTTAACCTGAAAATGAGGAAAAATAAGAGAGAAAGAACAAGAGAAGGAAAAATTGAAAAGTGAAAAGATAGGATCCCTAGACTACCAAAGTAGTGTGGCCAAAGAATGAATAAAGATATAAGCGAGGAAAAAGAAAAAAAGAAAAAAGTGGAGATATACCTGCCCCTCGTCCGCCCACCTCACCCAACCCAGAATCGGATTTAAATCCAAATTTGTGTTGCGCCATACTGTCCTTGTAAGAATTTGGTGAAGGGTGTCCATGTCTTGAAAAATTGATCTGGTTTTTCTGCCAAGACAAGCCTAATATTTTCCAAATGTAGTGTTCGGACATGTTTGTAATCCACATTTTTACAGTAGGGAATGATGTATGTTTCCAAAATTTAAATATTAGTTTTTTTGCCGTTATTAGGCCATAGTTAAGGAAACATTTTTGAAATAATGTTAGCTCAGAACAGGCTTCTGACGTACCTAGAGTAATCAATTCTGTGTCGGGGTCCAATTTTATTTTGTATTTTAGAAAGAAATTCAAAAATTCCCCTCCAAAAATTATGTAACTTTATACAGGAGGCAAAAGAGTGGGTTATGGTTGCTTCCTGAAGGAGACATTTATCACAAATAGGGGAAACATTTGAGAAGATCTTATTCAGTTTAGACTTTGAATAATAAAGTCTATGCAGTATTTTAAATTGTATTAACGAATGCCTAACGTTAAGAGAATAATTGTGTATATATAGCCTCAATTCATCTTCCCAAGCTCGCCTAATAATTTCTGACGATGGGATTTGTATATTTAAAAGGGTATTATAAAGGTACAATATTAACTTATTTGAATCCAAGTTTCTATTCATGCATTCGTCTAGTATGTCTGGAACCACATATTGACAGTCTTGGGTATGTGATTTCAGATAGTCTCGTATTTGAAGATATCTAAAGTATTGGCTACCTTTCAGATGATATTTTGACCATAATTCTTGAAATGAGAGGAGAGTCCCCATCTCATAAAGATCTCCCAGTTTTTTTTATTCCTAATCTTTCCCATTGTATGAACGCCTTGTCTAAAGTAGACGGCTTAAACGAGGGATTGTTGGCGATTGGTGAGAGAAGAGATAAATTTCTCAATTTAAGGGTTGACTTCACTTGTTTCCAGATTCGTAAGGTGCTATGGATTATCGGCTTTTTCTCATATACTGATTTCTTCAGATTTATTGGAGAGAGAAAGATCGCGCCTATATTAAAAGCAAACAATCTTCTCTCTTATTAGCCAGTTTACCTGTTGGCATGTGTTGTCCATCCAAAAGATTAAATTTTTAATATTTGTTACCCAGTAATAGTAAAAAAAATTAGGGAGAGCCAGTCCGCCAATTTCTTTGGGTTTACATAAATGTAGTTTATGGATTCGGTGAGTTTTATAATCCTAAATAAAGTTTGTGATCACAGAATCAAGTTTTTTATTTTTAATTTTAGGGAGAAAAATCGGTACTGATTGAAATAGGTACAGGATTTGTGGAAGAAAGATCATCATTATGGCATTTATTCTACCAATGAGGGAAATTGGAAGCGTTTTCCAAAATTGAATAAGGACATTTAGTTTGGTAATTAATGGTGGAAAATTTGCTTGAAATAAAGAAGTGTATTTTCTAGTTACGTAAACTCCAAGATATTTAAATTTTTCTGTAGCAATTTTAAAAGGAAATTTAGAAGGTGTGTCGGATCTTGAGGTTTTATTGACATAATTTCACTTTTGTTCCAGTTTATTCAATATCCTGAGAAGCAACCAAATTCCTCTATAAGATTTAGTATGTTTGGAATACTAACTTGGGAATTGGTAATATATAGCAGTACGTCATCTGCATACAACAATATTTTATTATTACAATATTTAGTATTATATTCATGAATATTTGGATGCACTCTTATGCTTTCAGCTAAAGGTTCAATCGCAAGGGCAAATAACAGAGGTGATAATGCACACCCCAGTCTATTGCCCCTGGATAAATGAAATTTAGGTGAGAGTGTTTGATTAGTCAGTATTCTGGCAGTCGACTTGTCAAATAACAACTTTATCCATGAAATAAAGTTTTCTCCTAATTGAAATTTTTGCAATACAGTAAAAAGATATTTCTATTCTACTTGGTCAAATGCTTTTTCTGCATCTAATGAAATAATTGATGTTTTTTTTTATCGTTCTATGTGAGTGCATTATATTAAACAGGCGTCTCAAGTTGTTGAACACATGTCTCTTGGGTATAAACCCAGTTTGATCAGAATGTATTAATTTACTAACTTATTTGCTTAGTCTTCTTGCCAGGGTTTTAGCTGATATTTTCTGATCTGTATTTAGCAGAGCTATTGCTCTATTTGATCCCGGCTCTTCAAGATCTTTATATTTTTTGGGTATCAGTGTAATAGTTGATTCGACTAAAGTTTGTGGTAGCGTATGTTCTTTAAATGCGTGTATATAAAGGGTTTGTAAATGCGGGGCAATTAAATCATATTTTTTTTTGTAAAATTCATTACTAAACCCGTCTGGGCCTGGCGTTTTACCATCATTCAGTGATTTAATAGTCTCTTCAATGTCTTTTATTGTGATCTGCGCTCCTAATACTTCACGTTCCGCCGCATTAAGTGACGGAAGATTGCAATTGTTGAGGAAGTTTTTAATTTTTATTGTTTCTACTGAAGTTTTAGATGTGTATAAATGTTGATAGAGTTGTAAACATCTTTTGTTAATATCTTTAGGGATTGTAAACAACTCACCTTTTTCTGATCTAATTTTTTAAATAGTATGATCTTTTTCCATTTTTCTCAACTGGCGTGCCAGAATTTTTGCGGTTTGTCGCCGAATTCAAAATTTTCTGTTTAGTAATTTGAAATAGCCTGATAACTCTTGCAGAGAGAATTTGATTTAACTTGAATGTTGATACTGCTATCTTATTGAGTTTATCCATAGAAGGATCTATAGCATTTTCTGAATCCAGCTGTCTGATCTGTTCTTTTAATTCCAGTTAGACATAGACATAGAAACATAGAAAATAGGTGCAGGAGTAGGCCATTCAGCCCTTCGAGCTGGCACCGCCATTCAATATGATCATGGTTGATCATCCAACTCAGTATCCTGTACCTGCCTTCTCTCCATACTCCCTGATCCCTTTAGCCACAAGTGCCACATCTAACTCCCTCTTAAATATAGCCAATGAACTGGCCTCAACTACCTTCTGTGGCAAAGAGTTCCAAAGACTCACCACTCTTGTTCCACAGTTGTTCCACAGTTGTTCCATCCTATTATTTTTTATTTTGATATGCTTGATATGAGATAATAGAACCTCTAATAAAGGCCTTAAAAGATTCCCATAATAACAAAACCGAAATACCTGGTGTGTCATTTGTCTCATAAAACAATTCCATCTGTTGCTTCAGATATTCACAGCAAGCTGGGTCAGTTAATATTTGAGGATTAAATCTCCAGAACGTTTTTTTATTGTACATTCCTTCTAGTTTTAGGGAGAAAGTTAGAGGAGAATGATCAGAAATAATATTATTATGATATTTGTTGTAAAAGGTTTTAGTTTTGTGACATCTTTTGAATACCTGTAAATTGAGATCTAATTTGCTGACACGATTAGAAGAAGAGGAAGATCTTTTGACAATGTTGACTTTGACCAACAACACGTAATAATATGTGAAGACGTAGCTGCATGGAATATGTTGTTTGTGAGAGCCAGCTATGTGCAAAATATTGCTCTGTTTATCACTATAATCTGAAAATTGTTCATAATCAGTTCATTGACTGTGAAGTTTTGGATTGTCCTGTGATGAAGCAAATTCACAGCATTTATTGAATAATCTTCGAGCTTATGAAAAGTTATTAAAAAATAAATGGTAGAAACTTGTTTTCAATTGTTGCAGAGTATACGTTTAGTTTTATTTCATTAAATTGCAGTGTTATTAGACTAGTGTGAGAAAGCTGCATGAGTAACAACCAGGATTTCTTTTTAAGAGTTAGTCGATAAAGTGGAACATAGAAAATAACTAGTAGATTAGGATACCTGGTTCATGTGAGAATCAGCAGCACAAGACTAATGGAACAAATGTGTTATTTTTGTGTTGTGCTGTTGATATTGAAAATCTACCAACTTTTGCAGTGTTGCCTTGAATTATGTGCTCAATTCCCTAGGGAGGTACTTGGATCCACAACCTTCTGAGTGATGGCTGAACCAAAATATACTGTAAGTCCAATGTAAAAGCACTTTCAAGTTCCAGTTCTGACTCATTGACTAAACATCATAGGCAGAGGCAAGTACAAAATGTACTCCAGCCATCCCCCTGAAGTGCTAAAAAATCGTTGTGTTTTTATTATAATATTGTATCTCCAAAGGCATTGTTTCTTAGTGAGTCAGAAATTGGACCATTGTCTAGCACTGCAGGTGTGTTATTAAACAAAACTTTGAAGGAGAATGCATTACAGGAAGTAAGCATGATATGGGAAGTACAATTCTATAGAATGTTTATTGTGACATTGAAAGTATGAATTTTCTGTCCCAATTGTTTAGCTTTTGGTACTTCTCTCTCTCCTGTTATCTCCCCAGTCATGTATTCCCACTATCCTCAGTCCCTCATTAGATTTTGATCTCCCAGTTTTCTTCCAAATGCGCTATGTTCAACATCTATTCCTCTCTTACACCCTGGTGCTCATTGGTCCATTATCATTAGCATTATCATTTATCATTATCAAAAAAATTGAAGATAAAAATGTTGATAATTTATAGAGAAATGATGAAGGGGAGAGAACAAATTGGAAGGCCTGTGATAGGGTGAAGATCAAGAGAGATTCAATGACACGTGAGAATGGTGCCAGCTAAAAGTGGGTGTTAAAAGCTTGGCAATAGGTACAAGCAGAAATGTGTGAAAGAAGAGAAGAAATAAAGCTGTGAATGTCAGATTCAAAAGCCAGAATATCAGCTGATTGAAATTGTTGAATTTAGTGCTGGGTCTGGAAGGTTGTAGTGTCTAGTTGTGAATTGAGGGACTGTTCTTTTGAGCTTACATTGAACTTTGTCACAATAGTTTTGAAGGCAAGGACTGAAAGATCATATTGGGAATTGCAGGAAGAATTAAAATTAAGGAATCTGGAAACTCGTAATTACTGTTGTGCCTTGAATGGATATAATCTGCAAAGTGTTGATACCTTCTGCATTTGGTATTACCATTGTTGAGGATATCATATTGTGAACACATCAACTGCAATTAAAAAATAAACTACTGGATGAATTCACAGCATCTGTGGAAGCAAAGGACGGTTACTGTTTTGGGGTTGAGATTCTGAATCAGGACTGAGATATGGAGGAAATAAATCAGTTGAAAGAGGTGAGAGGGAGGGAGGGAATGAGACCAGGACCGGAACGTGATAGGTGGAGTCAGCTGAGGTGTGAAATGATGGACAATTGGAATCACTGAGTGAGGAGTTTGGGGAAAGTTTACTTTTGAAATGCAGTGTGGAAACAGGTCCTTTGGCCCACCGGGTCTGCATGACCAGCAATCACCTGCACAATTGTTCTATCCTGTACATTAGGGACAATTTATAGAAGCTAATTAACCTACAAACGTGCACGTCTTTGTGTGGCATACCGAAGCTCACAGAGAAAACCCTAGGTTCACAGGGAGAATGCACAAACAGACAGCACCCATAGTCAAGATCGAACGTGAGTCTCTGCCGCTGTGAGGCAACAACTCTACCACTGCGCCACGTGCTGCCAATGTTGAGAAAGAGACGGATGAGTGGTAGAAAAATGATGAGGGAAGAAAGGAGAAGGAATAGAAAATCAGCGGATGGAACTATGCAGTGGGAGGGTAGAGAAAGAGGTTGCACAAGCAGAATGTGAAAAGAGATGTGGGCTACTGGAAATTGGGATATTCAATGTTCATAGGTTGTACGTCAGGCAAGTGGAACATCTGTTGTTGTTCTTCCAGTCTGCCATTTGGCCACACCGGGCCGAGGATAGATGGGTCAGTATGGGAGCAGGTAAACGAGGTGGGATGAGAGGGGTCACTGTGGAAAATAGAAAGGCAGGTGGGGGGTGGTAAAATGGATCACTCCCAATCCTGATGCAGGGTCATGACCTGAAATGTTGACAATCCCTTTGCCTCCCACTGAGTTCCCTCCAACAGTTTGATTTTTTTTTTACGCCAACTTTCAGCATCTAGATTCTTTTACATGACTAATTGGAAGAAATGGGAATAAAGTGCTGCTTTGCGTGGAAAGAAACCAGCATCTGCATTGGGTATTGCAGGAGACAAATTAGTAAACTAGAGCATTCTAGAAACAACAATCATATTGAAATGCTAAAATGAAAGATCACATTTTTACAGTGATGTCATGCTGGTATTGTCAAACATCATGGAGGATAACTGATTTAGGATTGAGACTGATGGGGTGGAAGGAGAGGACAAAGAGAACAGGTGTGGCAAATTGAATGGATGGACTGAGAATCTTGTTGACTGTGGTTGAGTGGAAACCACTTAATGTTCCATTTCTGCTCATTCCTCTCAAAACTAGGTGCTGAGATCCTCACCCTGAACACCGGCGTTCCACAGGGCTGTGTACTGAGCCCTCTCCTCTACTCCCTCTTCACCTGTACATGGTCCTAACACCATCATCAAGTATGCAGATGATACAACGGTGACTGGCCTCATCAGCGACAACGATGAGTCGGCCTATAGGGAGGATGTCCAGCTCCTAGCAGCATGGTGCGCTGACAACAGCCTGGCCCATAACTCCAGGAAGACTAAGGAGCTCATTGTGGACTACAGAAGGTCTTGGGGTGGCACGCACACCCCCATCCACGGGACAGATGTGGAGCGTATTTCCATCTTCACGTTTCTGGGGGTCATCATCTCTGATGACCTCTCTTGGACCCACAATACCTCAACACTGGTCAAGAAGGCTCACCAGCGTCTCTTCTTCCTGAGGACATTAAAGAAGGTCCATCTGTCTCCTCAGATTCTAGTGAACTTCTACCGCTGAACCATCGAGAGCATCCTTACTAACTGTATCACAGTATGGTATGGCAACTGCTCTGTCTCTGACCAGAAAGCACTGCAGACGGTGGTGAAAACTGGCCAACGCATCACCGGTTCTTCACTCCCCTCCATTGAGTCTGTCCAGAGCAAGCGATGTCTGTGAAGGGCGTGCAGCATCGTCAGGGACTGCTCTCACCCCAACCACAGAATTTACCCTCCTCCCATCCGGGAGGCGCTTCAGGTCTCTTCGTTGCCGGACCAGCAGGTTCAGGAGCAGCTTATTCCCTGCGACTGTTACACTACTTAACTCCTTCCCCCAGAAAAATTGTACTACTGCTACTGTATGTACATATATATATTTTACTGTTCCATTATTCTATTTTCGCTCTTCTCGGTGAGATGCTAACTGCATTTCGTTGTCTCTGTACTTGTACACTGCACAATGACAATAAAGTTTGAATCGGAATCGGAGATGCCAGCAGCCATTTCATTCTCAATCAAGATCTCTTCCTTGTTTCCCACTTGGAATTCTGGTACTTAAATTAAAATAAGGTGCCAGATTGTCTGCAAGTAAGAGATTGTGGTGTGGTCATAGTTCAGCAGGTCAAAATTAAACCAGGGAGACCATGGGAAACTATCTCTTCGCCCTTATCCCCAATTCTGCTACATACTGTTTGATTTTATGATTACATTTTGGGTATGAGAAGATTCTCAAATCAATCAACGATTGTGATACTTTTTTCAATTAAACCATTCAAGACCTCTTACCTCATGCACACCCAGATCATTAATATTGTTTGGGCACAGCACTGAATTAATTTTTGGGGCTTAGTGAGCCGAAAAATGGATCTAAAATCACCTCCTACCACTTACCTTAATGACACGTACTTTACAAAGGCCTTTGTCCATGAAATAATTTGATTTGTGCCTTTTGTGGCCTTGTTGACATCGGTAAGACACATGATCAGCACAAATATTAACCTAGTATGTAATTCCATGAGGAAATAAAGACAAGAATTAGGATTATGCAAATTAAAATGAATAGAGGTGAGTAAAGAATAAGGACCCATTTTCCATGGCGGTTGGACCAGACATAGATTTCTGATATTTCATAGATAAAGGCAATTTTGGCGGAAAAATATTGCACTTAATTGGTGGGATCTGAAATCATTGTCTATTTGAGCAGTAAAAACTAAAACTGCTGATCCGATTTACAAATTACCAGGATGAGCTTTCAGGAATGATAGGAAGAGCCATATCTGTAGTTATATGGATCAAATAATGAGAGAATGTATTAACCTCACGGACATATTCGGCCGTCATAGACACAGTGGACCAGATTCAGTGTTGTAAATCTAAAGTCTGATCTTGACCACTTCCTGTTGTTCTGTATATTGATTTTCGAAAAGACGCTGCCACTTACGGCTGTGATTTTTGGCCATCTTACTCAGAGTCCACTGCGCAGGACGAGGATTTTTCCCATCGATTAAAAATAAAAGAATTATTAGTGTTTAAAAAATGTTGAGATTCTCTCTCCTGATGGCCACGCCCCTTCTGGAGGGACGAAAAATCCAGAAATGTTGAGTGCCTCAGTCAGTCTCTGGAAGATGGGGGAGCACAGCAAATGGTTGGTGGTGGTTGGTTTGAAATGAAGCACAACAAATGGTTGGTTTGAAATGAAACACAGCAAATGGTTGGTGGTGGTTTTATATTTGTTTTAGAATGCTTCAATCTGTAATAAATGAAAATTTCATTCAGTTCTCTTAATTTTTAAGAAAGTTATGGGCTTTTGACTGTCCTCAATGAGGGCAGAGAGAGGGGGTCAAAGACGGAGGGGGGCAGAGAGGGAGGGGAGACGCAGAGAGGATGGGAGGCAGAGTGGGAGGGGCCGTAAAGAGGGAGGGGAGGGGGTAGAGAGGGAGTAGGGGGTAGAGATGGAGGGGAGGGTGTAGAGAGGTAGGGGGAGGAGGTAAGGAGTAGAGAGGTATGTTGAGGAGGTAGAGAGGGGGGGAGGAGGTAAGAGGTAAAGAGGGAGGGGGTGTTGGCTACCTTTTTGAGGCAGTGGGGGCGGGGTGAATAACCCAGGGGTGGAGGGGTAAGTGTGAATAACCTGGTGGGGGGGGGTTCTGAATACCCGGGGGCAGAGTGTGAATAACCCAAGGGGGGGTGGGGTGGAGTGTGAATAAAAACAGGGGGTAGAGTGTGAATAACCCAGGGGGGGGGGGGGGGGAGTGTGAATAATCTGGGGGGGGGGGGGTGTTGTGAATAACCCAGGGGTGGGGTGTGAATAAACTGGGGAGAGAGGGTGCGGGGGTGTCAATAACCCAGGGGTGGGGGAGGGGAGGTATGAATAACCCGGGGGTTGTTTACTGCCTTTTTGAGCTGGGGTTCCGCGCTGGCTGAGCGGAGAGAAACGCGACATATTAGTTTGTTGTGCCATCATAGCTCCTCAGAAACATTGCTTCGCTGCTTGGTCTCACTCATTTTCGTCACTCGAAGAGCGTGGAAAATTATGTGTGTGAGACGGCTCCAAGCAGAGGATGACAGATCATTGTGATGTCATCAGCGACAAGCTGGTCGTTTTAAATTTAATGTCTTATGACGTTTTTAAACTTAATCAGTAATAAGTCGAGAAATAAAGCATGAAATATTCAGATAAGGTGATCCTGGCCTCGACAGGAAAGTGTCAACCAGAATATGTAAAAATGTCATCGTTACCGCGTAGTGGTTTTGCTAAGATGTAAAGACACCCACATATACACACACATATACACACTAACAAGATCAGAGTTTTAAAAGGAAGGAAGGAAGGAAGGAAGGAAGGAAGGAAGGAAGGAAGGAAGGAAGGAAGGAAGGAAGGAAGGAAGGCAGGAAGGCAGGAAGGAAGGAAGGAAGGAAGGAAGGAAAGAAGGAAGGAAGGAAGGAAGGAAGGAAGGAAGGAAGGAAGGAAGGAAGGAAGGAAGGAAAGATCCATCCATCTCTATTTATCAATCTATCAATCTACCAATCTACAAATCAAATCTAATTTATCCCAGAGGACATAGCTTTAAGGTGAGGGGCGAAAGATCTAATGGGAATGCGAGGGCCAACATTTTTCACATAGAGCGTGTCGGGTAGTTTGAATGAGCTGCGGAAGAGGTAGTTGAGACCTTTTGAAAGACATTTGGACAGGTGCATGGATAGGAACATTTTTTGAGGATGTGGGCCAAATGCCGCAGGTGGGACTCCTATAGATGGGGCACCTTAGTCAGCATGGGCAAAGTGCCTGTTTCCATGCTCTGTGACTATGACTCTATAACTGGCCATTTGCCTGCTATTTTGGTATAGCTTTTACCCCCTTCTTTCTTTTCCTTTTTATATATCAAAGCAGTTGGATATGTCCCACAGCCTTGTCATTAGCAAAGTATTACATGCACAAGGAGGCTTCAACTGATTTTAACAGCTACATCAGGAAATTGTGTCTATCAGAAAACTATCTTTGTTCCACCCACACTAATTTTCACCTTCTCAGTCACTGATACTAACTTATTTCTTTCTTTTCCAGTTTTGATGAGGATCCCATTTCTGAAATGTTAGCTGTTTTTCTTTGCGCAGATGCTGCCTGCCCTGTTAAATGAATGTTAATAGTTTTTTCTGTTTTTATTTCTGTTAAGTAATAAGATTGGTTGAATGCTATTATAAAATGGAATATTACAATAGCATTCAATTATCCAGAATAATGGTTACGTCAATGTAAATTAATTAGTTACAACAGTTCCAATTGTAGAACAAAAATGTTGTTCTCCAATTGGAACTTTTGCTCTTAGAGTACAATATATGCCTAAGTGCCATTCTTTGGACGGGTGGCATTTAGTGGCTGGCAAAATATGATAAATTGAATGGTTTGAGGAATCCATTTGACGTTGCAGGATGTACAACATTTGTTTTGCTACACACTTTTCATGATTATTGCACCCAACCAAAGTTGACCTTATTGCTTATTATTTTAGTGCAAATATATTCATGTGGTTGAATGCTATAGGTAGATAGCACCTGTTGGAGGTACAGAAAAATGCTGGAGAAACTCAGCAGGTGCAGCAGCATCTATGGAGAGAAGGAAATAGGCAACGTTTCGGGCTGAAACCTTTCTTGTTGTTAACCAATTAATGTGATGGAACCATTTCTGCATCTCTTGGAAACCTCATCACAGCTTTCCTTGCCAGGAAAACCCATTGCAAATTTACAAAAGCTTGCTGTTAATCATGCTGGGACAGGATGGAGAGTAGTCATCCTGATTTCTGTACACAGTTCCAGATTCCTTTCAGACACTTGAAGAAGTAAATTCCTCTTGGCGAAACATCTAGCTCTAAAGTCAAATGGCAATTAAAATGTGATTCCACATGTTGACTGTGATTGCAGTAAAACCACAGGACCAGGATGTTGTTTTGCAAAAGATTATTAATCTCACAGGCATGGCAACTAGTGTGGCTATCGGGTTATGCAAATCACATCTACCATAGCGCTTTACTGCTGGGCGTAGGGATAATTTTTGGATGACGTGAGTTCCCTCCCTGGTTGTATCATGATGCTATTCCAGCAAAAATACACAAGCCAAGGAATGTTGGCATTAAGTACGTGGAGATAATTCTGCAGTTATTCAGACCCATTTTGACATTTTATGGTGGCAGAACTTCTTCATTTTAGACAATACACTTGGGACTCAAGTAACATTGGAGCAAGAGCAGAAGTTCTAAGCCTGAGTGGTAATATCTCCTATTTTAAATTTGGATGCATCAAAATAGAAGATTGCTATAAAAGAATAAATGCTGCGATAACCTTATTAAAAAGATTAAAACCAGATGTAGTGGAAATTCATTCATTGTCAGATTCAAAATATAATTTTATGCCTTTCTCTTGGTAAAATATGGATTGTGGTAATTTAGAACCGAATTGTTACGTGTATGTGGAATGTGCTCAAAGGAAAAATGCCAGTTGCTGAGATGGAACCAAGCTGAGTCAGAAGAAACATCGCCTATTTCCTTTGCTCCACAGATGCTGCTGCACCCGCTGAGTTTCTCCAGCATTTTTGTGTACCTTCGATCTTCCAGCATCTGCAGTTCCTTCTTGAACACTGAGTCAGAAGCTAATTGCTGAATAGACACAAAAAGCTGGAGTAACTCAGCGGGACAGGCAGCATCTCTGGAGAGAAGGAATGGGTGACGTTTCGGGTCCAGATTCTTCTTCAGACTGGTTAGGGATAAAGGAAACGAGAGATATAGACGGTGATGTGAATAGATAAATAACAATGAATGAAAGATATACATAAAAGTAACAATGTTAAAGGAAACATAGGAACATGGAAAATAGGTGCAGTAGTTTGGCCATTTGGCCCTGCGAGCCCACCATTCAATATGATCATGGCTGATCATCAAAAATCAGAACCCTGTTCTGGTTTTTTCTCCATATCCCTTGATTCCCTTAGCTCGAAGAGCTAAATCTAACTCTCTCTTGAAAACATCCAGTGAATTGGCCTCCACGGCCTTCTGTGGCAGAGAATTCCACAGATACACAACTCTCTGGGTGAAAAGTTTTTCCTCACCTCAGGCTATTGTAAGCTGTTTGGAGGGTGAAAATGAGAAGCTAGTGCGACTTGGGTGGGGGAGGGATAGAGAGCGAGGGAATGCCGGGGCTACCTGAAGTGAGATAAATCAATATTCATACCACTGGGCTGTAAGCTGCCCAAACAAAATATGAGATGCTGTAATTTCTAATTGCTGAATTTCTTATGTAAAGAAATTTAAAAAAAAACACGTGTTCTGAGTTACTACTGGTGCTCTTTGTCATTCGTGATTTCTGTTTCAACTCTTGCTAAGTTGATGGCGAATATCTCTTGGACCACCATATAAAGTTTAGTAAAGCATTCTAAAGTATTCAACGAAAGAAGTTTAGTAAAGTATTCTAAAAGATGCAGCTATATGGTTTGAATAATGTTCTATTGGAATTATTTGTGATTCAACAAATTTGTGATGATTTCTAATTATCTGATTTTAATGTGATTTGAAGAACTCTCTAAAATCTTGATCTGTGAATTTGTACTTTTAACAGAATTGCATCCTCAGATCTTCACGTTTGTTCTGGAACCCATCTAATTTAAGTAATGCTTTCCTATAGGAGACAATTTGGGGGATTTTGTAGAATTCATGTACTAGAATTGTTGAATTCTTCATTGTGTGATCAAATACATCATCTGTGGGTGTTTTAAATTTCAGTTCCCTTGAACTATTTTTGACCAAATATTTGCATTGTACAGTTACTAACTCTGATTAGGTTTCATCACATGATCTTACATTTCCAATCGCTTCATACCATCAATCCCAGCATGAGTAGTTAGATGTGCCCATCCTCATGAGACACCACCTTGCCATAGTGAGTTGGAAAGCAAATGGACTTGTAATCTGCTGAATAATACCTAACTGTGGGTCAACTGGCTTTCTTTTCACTGACAACATACCTTTTATTTATTAGTTGACAATAGACAATAGACAATCGGTGCAGGAGTAGGCCATTTGGCCCTTCGGGCCAGCACCACCATTCAATGTGATCATGGCTGATCATCCCCAATCAGTACCCCGTTCCTGCCTTTTCCCCATATCCCCTGACTCCACTATCTTTAAGAGCCCTATCCAGCTCTCTCTTGAAAGCATTCAGAGAACCTGCCTCCACCGCCCTCTGAGGCAGAGAATTCCACACACTCACAACTCTCTGCGAGAAAAAGTGTTTCCTCGTCTCCGTTCTAAATGGCTTACTCCTTATTCTTAAACTGTGGCCCCTGGTTCGGGACTCCCCCAACATCAGGAACATGTTTCCTGCCTCCAGCGTGTCCAAATCCTTAACAATCTTATACGTTTCAATAAGATATCCTCTCATCCTTCTAAACTCCAGCCCAGCTGCTTCATTCTCTCAGCATATGACAGTCCCGCCATCCCAGGAATTAACCTTGTAAACCTACGCTGCACTCCCTCAAAAGCAAGAATGTCCTTCCTCAAATTAGGGGACCAAAAATGTACACAATACTCCAGGTGTGGTCTCACTAGGGCTCTGTACAACTGCAGAAGGACCTCTTTGCTCCTATACTCGACTCCTCTTGTTATAAAGGCCAACATGCCAGTCACTTTCTTCACTGCCTGCTGTACCTGCATGCTTACTTTCATAGACTGATTAACAAGGACCCCCAGATCCCGCAGTTGAAAGAGAAAGTGGAAAAAAAAACACATCATTTTTTTTCATACATACTCCATGGATACCTTTACGGGTTGCTTGTGGCAAGACTAAGATATTCATCTTTGTTATCTCCATTGCATGTCTCTGTTGCTGTCATCACTTGGCACCGTCTGCCCATCAACCCCTCTTCACATGGATCCACCTATAGCTTTCCAGCTTTTGCTCACCTCTCTATACAAGCTATCTTTCCTCGTTCAGGGCGTCAACCCGAGACATGGACTATCCCTTTCTCTCCAATGATGCCTTTATCTTTAAAGCTCATTGAGTGTTATTTTTGGTTCCTGCTTTAGTTGCATTGATATAATTCCAGTGAAAATTCTAGCCACAACATTCATTCTTAAAGGCTGTGTGAAAACTCAGGTTTGATAAGAAGGTATGAAACTGAAAATGAAGTGCAGTGCTTTAGCAAATAATTAGGTTGAGTAATGTTATGGAAACTGGTAGTAAAACTATAAACTATGATTGTAAATTGAATTTTAGT